>NC_136868.1:4984648-5454406 GCF_951799975.1 Gobius niger
GAAGGGCTTAAGACTTACAAAAACAGCTAAGCTTGTATAAAAAGAGGAGCAAGATAAAATTGAGTAATCATGAGAAACGGCAGAAAAAGGGGTGTTCTTTTGATATTTTGGAGGGCAGCAGTGAGCGCGGTCAGGAAGGTCATTTTCTCCCTGGCTGCTTCGCTGTCCAAGCCTCTGCTGGGACCGGCTGATAAGCACACACACTTTTAATGACTGGAGCGCTGTAAGGGGCAAGCGGCGAGCGCAACCAAAGAGAGGAGGGTGTTGGCTACAAGCTCTGGCCGCGAGCTACCTGTAGGAGAGTCCTCAGGGGGTGGATGTATCGCTGCTTTGATAAAGGCTCGCAGCGAGTCTTTTTTGGGAGGGATATGAAAGAGCCAAATGATTTCATTCTTCACACATGTTCAAAAATGTTCAATGAAAAGCCTATGTCATTGAAATGATATCATAACCTGTAAAATGGACGCCACTGTTAGTTTTTGTATACAATTAACCAAGCTTTTCAATCATTGTTAAAGGTACCTTGGATACCCTAGCCCTGCTGTTTGTGTAATATCACTAAAAAATACCTCAGAACTTCAGATGTAGTTATATAAAACGCCAGCAGAGGGTGCACAACCTGCTCCTACTGCTACAGTGATCAAGGAAATGGATCCAAATAAAGTAATACTGCTGAAATATAATGAACGCCAATTACGAACAGAGCAACGAATCTGACCGAGAACGAGATCAGAACAAGCGATGAAACTTTTGGAGACTGTATAATTCACAGGAACTTCCCTACATCGTTTACCGGAGTGCGGGCTGGCAGAATTACTGAAACAAGACCACTCCAGATATGTTCTGATGAGGATTTATATCCTATGAAGATATGAAGGGGGTTGGCATAGCAGATACAGCCAATATATAGGCCGATATTTTAAGTAATCTAATTTAATGATTTCCAATCTTTCAAATAGCTATTGATTATATAAAACTAATACTACTACTATCAATCCATCCATCCATCCATCCATCCATCCATTTTCTTCCACTTGTCCATTTCCAGGTCGTGGGGGCAGCTGTTGGAGCTGCCCAAATCACACAGCACCAGCCCCTTATGGCTCCTCCTGTAGGGGGTGGGTCCACGGGAGGACGGCCTCACGGTTCAAACTGGGCCTGTCGTTCTCTCATATGGGGCTTCTGAACCGCTCTTTGTCTGACCCGTCACCTACGACCTGTTTGCCATGGGAGACCCTACCAGGGGCACGAAGCCCCCGACAACAGAGCTCCCAGGATCATTTGGGTGCTCAAACCCCTCCACCACGATAAGGTGGCGGTTCCAAGAGGGGATACTACTACTACTAACATTATATTCAACATTTATTAGTGTAGTAAAGGTTTCAATCAAAAAAACATATCTAATAGAGGTCTTTTTCTAAAGCCGATATGCACCGCTGTCTTGTCTATAATCCTGTGTGTGATGCTTCTAAACGTGTCAGTATTGAACTGTGACAGCAGGGGGCGCTGCATGAGGGGCACAGGGCTGATTTATTCAGGACATTCATGTTTAGTAGGTACTGCCAGAAGGGGCTTTTTTGAAAGACAAAAATCCACTCCAAAACAAAAAGTGGCAAGTCTCTGTGTCTTATGGTTTGAAAATTAAAAGCAAAAGTCTACAACATAAAATACATCAAATATTACAGGTGTACAAACTTTGACAGATGTCTTCACTCTTCTGAGGCCTAAAGCTTTTTCCAGTGCAACAAACAGGAAGTCTCTATTACTTTCGGTGTTTATTGGCAGATATGTTAAAAAACACCCAAATATCGGCCAGACGATACATCAGGCGCGCCCTAGATTTAACATTATAGCATGGTTAATTAGCTGTGTAGTGTAACAAATTTGGTCTCAACACAATTATGAACTTAACAGAATAGAAGCTATTCCATTTCCCCAATGTTATTCCAGCACTTTTAATGTCTACCATTTAGACCACAAACTACATCATTGGTTCTATGCAGGGAGAATTGTTTGTTATGACTGGAGCAAGTGTCAGGGCCCAGAATAAAGAGAGACTGTTCATATGGGCAGGTGAAAGCAGCTACCTGGAGGACGGTGCTGAGGATGTCCACATAGTTGCTCTCAGTCTGGTACAGCTCCTTGGAGACCTGCCACCGCGCAGACTGCTTAGACACCACCGGCGTGGAGCTCTTCGAAGGCTTTGAGCTCTCTATAGGAGCCAGACAGACACGGGAAACACTTGTTAAAGAGAGAAACAGAGAAAACAGTTGTCCAAGTCGGTGATGGGGCGACTAAATTATAAAACAATGCTGCTCCTTTACTGCCAACGTCTTACTCTTTGGGAGAAAAAAAAAGATGAATTCTAGACGAAACAGGCGTTCTCAATCAGCAACAGCACGTTAAATATTTGATTTCTGACAGAATAAAGTGCTAAGCTTATAATTTAGCATGTGACATAAGTGTAAACTAGATATAACACCACATAATCTAACACTGCCTAATGATTTTCAGCTGACATTTAAAGACTACATGGGGGTGATGTGTTAAAAGGAAAAAAATTCTAACCCTGTTTTATTTAGCAAATGAAGCCCCTGGGTCCCGAAGTAAACAATTTCATTAATTTAACCACTAGAATATTTGAGAAATTGAAATATTTAGCGTCAAAATGCTCTACTGTGCACTTTTTAATGCCTTTTCCGCTCCCTCCCTGACCTGTGTGCTGCTCCTCTTCCTCGTTTGGTGCTTGTCGGATGGTACTAAGGCAGGACCTGGCTCTCCTCTGCCCCCTGTCTGTCCTACTGCGCCTCCTGTGTCTGCTGGTGGTAGTGCGTCTCCTGGTCTCTCTCCTGGCCACTGTGCCCTCTGATTTGTCCCTGACCCTGCTTTCTGCAATCAAGAGTTTTTACTTTTCATTTAGCAGAGGTTTTATTAATTACAAGACTAATTGCAACAACTATGACAGATATTTCTTTGCTGTTAATAAAATCATAGTCGTTATTCACAGCTCAGCGTTTGGAAATCACTCGTACTCTCTATGCATTTGGCTTTTAGCTGTCACATTGGAAGGCAAGTCTATTTATACTGCGCATTTCACACACAATCCAACTCGATGCCGATTGCTCAACTGCAAATGTTTGGAACAAGTTTATAAGAAATATAAGAAATTACGAGCACAAATGTCAACATCTTTGCTGTCAGCACAAATAAATTAAAATCATTCTAATTGGTCTTCTACAAATATTATCAAAAGTGTTGTCAAAAAAGGTTCGGAGCCACTCTGTAGTTATCAAAAAGCAAAAGTCCTTTATTGAGACATGGACAGTCATTTAAAAAACGGCAACGTGTTTCCACAGGTATGTCTTCATTGCCCTGATGAAGACATACCTGTCATTGGCATTTGTCACGGTCATAGGTTTTTTTAAATTACTTTGCTCATGTCTCAATAAAGGACTTTTATTTTCGGATAACTACGGTGTGGCTCCGAACCTTTTTTGACAGCATTCCACCCTCATCGCCATAGTCGTTTTTTTCTGTTTTCATGCACTATCCTTGGAAGAGTACCCGTAGTTCACAAAAATTGTTTACACTCGTGGGACCCGAAGAAGGGCTCATTTTCTACTTTCAGTATCAAAAGTGTTGCCATTTAAAGGGACACCACGTAACATTTTTGGAGTGTACTGTTGTCATCTGTAAATAACATGCTCCTAATGACCAGTTCGGGACATTACTGCAGTGGGTAATCAAAGAATGGATTTGGATGAGAACTTAACCTATTTGAATCTCCCGGTAAAGTTAGTGTCATGTCTTAGGAGAGCTGAGCCGCTCACAGCAAAAACACACGTTTGTTTCTGCAATGATGAGGTATTTTTCAATGATGAAAATATCTGTCATTAAATAAATGCTTGTATTTTATTTTTTTGATAAAATTCTACGCAGTATAGCTTTAAAAAGGACAAACTTTCTGTATGAAGAAAATAGAATCTTACTGCTTCAAATCAAATGTTTGTGGAGAATAGAGCTGACGCGATATTTACTACATTGACTAATCACTTTAAAAAAAAACAACAGCTAAACAATACATTTTGGGCTCAATATTCATCGTCTGTGCATTTATTAACCCTTTTTCCTTATTTTTTCTTTGTAAAATTGGATTTTAAACAGAAAGCAACTCTGTTGCAGCTTGTGTGGCGATATGATTATGAACTTTCAGAATATTGAGTTACTGTTGTTTTTGCTTTAGAGTGGAAAGTAGCTAGTATCTATAGAGTCAAATAGTATTGTTTATCGCAATATTTTCTTGCCTCAAAATATTGAACTTCAAACATACATTTCCTGTTAAAGATTTCTTTCCAAATCTGTGTCACAGATTATGCAGAAAAGTTATTTTAAACTGGTTTCTCTCTTGTGCAAAAAGTCCAAGAACAATGAAGTAGCTCTAAAAACTAAATACTTCTTTCTTACTTTCAAAACTCTAAATTGTTTTTCTACCTTTCCCCCCCAACTAAGGCAATCAACTCTAAAAAAATAAAATAATAATAGCATTGAGCAGTCTCAAAAAGTGAAGTTATAATGGAGTTCAATGCAACACTTCTGGTCCCAAGGGGAGCAAACAAATGGATTGAAATTGATATTTTCAAGGCGACGTCATCACCAACGGACTCACCGCTCCAAGAGAACCTTATATCAAACTGTGAAATGAAAAGAGGTTTTATTTGTACATTTTAGACTGTAACCTCCAGGCATCCTCTTTCTTAAAACATGGCACCGGCCTGGTTTGAAGCCCGTTACCTGCCAGGCTCTTGCACGTGTCTGGTGTGTTGGAGATGTCCAGCAGCGAGCCCATGGACAGGGAGTGCTCCGCCGAGGCCCGTTTGCGCGGAGGGGGGAAGGGGGAGATCTCCGTCTCTTTGGTGAGCTGAGCCAGGGTGTCTTTGAGCCGGCGCCGCTTCCTGCTACTGTTCGGCGTGGAGAGGGAGAGGAGCGACACGGCCTTCTTCATGGCCGGGCTGTCGTTCTGAGGCAAAAACGAGAGACAGGAGACAGAGAAAAGCTATTACAAATGTCATTATCAATCAATCCCTATGAGCTTCCATTAAGGTGAATTACAGTCTATTGTTCCCTGACAGAAATTTGTCCAGAGTCGTTGCTTGGAGTAGAGGTTGGACTTTGCAGGAGGAAAATGGAAACTATTTTGCGCTAAATGACACTGGAGCGGAAATAATTAGTTTGTTGTTTATGCCGGGCTCCCATTAACCCCATTAGTAAAAGCCATATTCAATATTCAAGAAAAATTTGAACAGAAAATTGAGACTGATTGAAATGGGAGAGATTTGGTCTTTTTATATTTGGGTCGTGGCTTCTCGTGAAACATAGAGAATGTTTTAGTTTATTTGACTGAAAACGGCATATTTTAGTGAAATTAGGCCAGATATCAAAAGACATTATCTGGGTTTATAATTGAATGCTACACATGCAGAAAAAAAAAAATCAATGCATATTTAATTTCTTAGGATTTGCAAACATCATTCATCAAACACAGGAAATAGGATTGGACAAAACTGGAAACTTTTAGCAAAAAAACATGGTCCATTTCAGTCAAAATTGCAATTGAACATGTTTTATACCAACCTTTCTTGTACCCCTTGGGGCATTAATTTAAACCCCATTATATCCCCTTGAGGAACTTGAGGAACCTGACAAACTTAAAGTGAGCAACTAAACATAGATTATTCAGGCTGTATCCGAATGACCACACTAGTCCCTAACCCCCCATTCACTACATAGGCCCGCGCTATATAGTCGACTATATAGTCACCGATTCTGTTGGCGATTCGGACACAAGCCACTACTTTCTCCGCGCTGCGTGACGTCACACGCGCGCTGCGGCAGCAGATTTATTCATTTTTTTATCTGAAACAGAACGACTGTTTTGGCACTTTTACAGGCGTTTTATTTGTCATTTGAATTAAAACTATCATCACAAAAAAAGGAAGAAAAAAAAAAGTCACCCCAGCGTGAGCTCAGAGACGTCGAAAGTAGGTCAGAGCCCGATGTCCGAACACCAGCAGATTGAGTGACTACATCTGCTAAAAGTTTGCTAAACTCCGGGAATAAAGTATTTCTGTGATAAAGACCAACCAGACTCAGAGACAGTGGAATATTTATGGATTAATATGAGTCAGATACGCTTTATTTCACATGGATTTTACATGAATGGCTTGGATTATTTGAGAGGAAGCTGTCGGTCATTTAACAGCTCAAGCTAAAGGTTAGCAGCTAACGTTAGCATCTTTTCACCGTAACCGGTTATATTTTGGTCATTTATTCATGAGAAAAACAAACACACGACTGAAACAGCTGATTTACTTCAGTCGTGTTGTTTAGTTCAAAGACCTGTCGCTGTCAGGCTCTTCTCCGACTCTCGCAATGCATTGTGGTCTATATTGACCCGTTTAGTGACCATCGATGCTCACTACTTTTCGAGATGCAAGTCAGACGGCTTTTCTCTCTCTGGACATTCGGAGACCCCTACAAAATGGCGTGAGCACTATATAGTCACTATATAGTCACTATATAGGGAATAGTGTGGATATTCGGATACAGCCTCAGTCTTTAATTGACTGCTATGTTCAAACTGTAGCTAAAATACTTCTTTTACTGGAAAACATACAGTAATTAAAACTAACTTTTCTTTGAAAGTGATGTTGAAATTCTACTCAGTTTCACCTTTTTTAATCTAAGGTCATTCCAAGTTCCCCCTGCCAAGTGCTGGTTGTGAAACACTGTTTCAGATCAGAATTTTGGCCTTTTCAATGAACGTTCACAGTCAAAACGACGGTGCTGAATTACCTTGGGCCATGTTTATTGCTCCATTCAATTAATTTGTTTACAAGTTAATTGAATGGAGCAATAAACATGGCATAATTTTCCAATAAATCAAGATTTAAATGTAGATGCTTTTTAATGCCCCCGGGTATCCAAACGAACATAATTATACCAGGTTTGAAATGTTCTGCACCTCAAATTATCATAAATGCTGCATGATACATTTGTTTATTTGGTTGGGACAGTGAATGCCAATGAACACACGGGCCCATGCATGCAAACACACCACACCTGATTTGCAATACTGACACTAAGCCCATCTATAGCCTTTTAAAACTGTATGTAAACGTTCGAATATAAGACCAACATAACTAAAACTCTTTTCCTTTCCTTTTTGATTCTTTTATATATTTTGTGTGTGTTTTTATATTAACTATGGTATATTGAAAGTAATAAAAATAAAAATCATACACGCTAACTTCATTTCACAGAAGGGGTCCCGAGTTTGGGAACCCCTGTAGTTTAACTGCCGTCTGCTCACTAAAACGTGGGCGAACTCACCTTCTCGTAGCGGTACATGGATTCCCCCGCCCTGGCATCCATCTGTATGCTCCCCCAGAACCACTGCCAAAGAGGGGGGGGGGGGGGAACAACATAGATTTCAGCTTTATTTGCACATAAACTGGATTAGGACAGAATGATAAAAAATCTTCCCGGTAGAATAATAGCACGGGCTTTCTTTTCAAAAATCAACTAAACTTGGCGGAGTAAAGAAAAGGGAGCCTATTGATCGCGGGGTTATGAGCGCAGCTAAACCACTCCGACAGCTAGGTTCAAATTATTCATCCGCTGGAGGAGGAAATCTCGTATCGACCGCGCGCCGCTGACAGAAGGTAGTGCACGGAGAGACCGCATTGATCCGCGCTCCTCGTCAGGCGGCGATTTCGGATTCAGGCGCGGTGCAAAAGCATTCATTATTTGGCGTAGCACTATCCACGGGCCCAGGGGTTCTGTACTAGTAATCGTTTATCAGAGGTTTTCTGGGCGATCACTTCCAATGATGTCCAAACATGAGATTTTTTTTATTCCTATTTGACGATTGGAGAATAAAACGGTCTTATAATGGAGGGCAAAGACAGATAGACAGATAGTTATAGTTAGATCTATCTGAGGTATGAGAAGGCACGGCCTGAAGTAACCTCGAGTGCCTGCTTTTATGTGACTTTTTTAAGCCCATATGTTTTATCGGACATGTATTTGAGCCGCTGTGCTCTAATGGAATCAATTTAATCCTGTTATTTACTTTTTTTTTTACTTCATTTAGAACCATGCCTTTATATATTAGCTTCTACACAATATCACCTATGCTGTGTTTCTCCTCTTTGCTCAGACCTGGTTTAGTTTTGATCGCTGCATTTTTTTTTTGAAAAGAAAACGATGGGAAAGAGCAGAGCTACAATATTCGCGCTTAATGATAATTAGATCAGTAGGATCTTCTCGGTTTGAAAACTTTACCGAATTTAAGTCATTCTTTGGCTGTTTTGGGGAAAGAAAAAAAAGCGTCACAGAGCTGAGGGGCAATATTCTGCTGCAGAGAGAAAGGGAGAAGAGAGTGAAGGAAGGAGGAGAAAGAGGGAGAGAAGGGAGAGGGAGGGAGATTGAAAAAGAGAAAGTGAAAAGAGAAAGGAGGGAGGGAGAGAAAAAGAGACAGTGAGAAAGAGGCAGAGAGAAAGAGACAGAAAGCGAGAGACAGAGAGAAAGAGCGAGACAGAGAGAAAGAGACAGTGAGAAAGAGGCAGGGAGAAAGACAGAAAGAGAGAGACAGGGAGAAAGACAGAGAGAAGGGAGAGGGAGGGAGATTGAAAAAGAGAGTGAAAAGAGAAGGGAGGGAGAGAGAGAGAAAAAGAGACAGTGAGAAAGAGGCAGAGAGAAAGAGACAGAAAGCGAGAGAGAGAGAAAGAGCGAGACAGAGAGAAAGAGACAGTGAGAAAGAGGCAGGGAGAAAGACAGAAAGAGAGAGACAGGGAGAAAGACAGAGAAAGAGCGAGACAGAAAGAGCGAGACAGAGAAAGCGAGAGACAGAAAGTGAGAGACAGAGAGAAAAAGTGAGAGAAAGATAGTGAGACAGTGAAAAGGAGAGACAGAGAGAAAGAGAGAGAGAAAGAGCGAGACAGAGAAAAAGAGCAAGACAGAGAGAGAGAGCAAGACAGAGAGAAAGCGAGAGACGGAGAGAAAGAGACAGAGAGAAAAAGACAGTGAGAAAGAGGCAGAGAGAAAGACAGAAAGCGAGAGACAGACAGAAAGAGACAGAGAAAGAGCGAGAGAGAGAAAGAGACAGAAAGCGAGAGACAGAGAGAAAGACAGAGAAAAAGAGTGAGACAGAAAGAGAGACAGCGAAAAAGAGAGACAGAGAAAGAGACAGAGTGAAAGAGAGACAGAGAGAAAAGACGGAGGGAGGGAGAGAAAGAGACCATGCAGACATTCGACCCTACAGTCGCGTTCAAAGTTTGGATTCAAGGAGAAGAAAGAAAACCTACATAGAAGAATAATCAAAAAGCTGCACCAAAATTGTGAGCCAGATCGTGAGATATGAATTGCCTCATGAGGAAAACATTGAACTCAATATATCCTTGGGAACCTCGTGATTCCTTTATAATTAAATTCTGTTCAGCTCTTGTATCGCCTTCAGTGAACACAATTCATCGTTTCATTATTTGTGTGATCAGCGATGTTCAAATTATTTGAAACTTTCACTCAAATAACCTTGCACCGAAAGTTTTAAAGCTACCGCAGAGAGAAGAACATTATCCCACCTCCTGCTTGACGACATAGAGTTTCTTGTTTGGAGCAAAGGGCAGTTCCTTCACGGAGTTCTCCTCCACGACCATGTGCGTGCAGCGCTCGCTCCCCGCCTCCAGATAAGTGCCGCCTGAGGGACGCACACACATTAGCCATGCACAGATATTTGCAGAATAACCTTTATCAGGCGCAGAGGGAGGAGGTGATCTCTGTTTGACATGTGCTGTTTTAATTTAGCGCTCAGGGTGCACAATTCATAATAATACCCAATCCCGAAGGTGAAGGATACAAAGACCCTCTATTCTCTGAGGGGAATAGAACACTGACTTTCTCCATATATTTCACTTTTATGACTCAACTTGCATTACTGTGTCACCCAATATTGCTTATTTACTTGGCGATTTATTAAGCAGATCTACATTGAACCTCCTAAAACTATATTTGCACACCGTGTTTAAGAGTCCGCTCCTCCATGTTGGCCTTTTCTTCATCCGAGAACCCCAGAAAACTCAGAATACAGTCCTGGAACGGAGGGACTTTGTATTCGGTTCTGAACTCCTCGTCTCCAGCGTGGAAAGATCTGGACACACAACAAAAAAAACAAGGTTATAAAAACCACATTAACCTCTTAACCCCCGCCTTTACCAAAAATGAGACAGGAAAACAAGGATGAAAACGCATTTATAAAAAAGCCACAGAAAAGTGTCAACGAAACAGCAACAAAGTGAGAAAAAGATACATTTAGATCAGTTTTGCAGGTCTTAGCTTTCAAATGATGCACTGGCTATAGGCTGTAAGAAACTTGTTTTACTTACATTTCATCTTTCCTCTCCCAGGCCTTGAGAATCCAGTTTGGCGTGAGGATAGGTGTCCCCATGCAAACTGCCAGCTGTAAGCAAGAAGAGAGTGAACGGGAGGAACAGATCTTTATGTAAAAAAAGCATTATTTCATTGTTTCATAGGCTTTTCTAACACCATGTTGAATGTAGTACATTATATTTTTAATTTGGGACGGACATTTCATTGCAAAGTCGCAAATCCTGACAGAAAACAAACCTTTATCAGGCTGCGTTATGTAGAGGTGGGCAATGTATCCTCTACAAGAGAATATCGAAGTTGCTGTTTAGAAGATTTGCAAATTTACAATATTGAGTTTATCTCCAATGTCAAGAAATTTGGGGAAATTGGGGACATATTAAACATTGGAAAAAAGGATTTGAGGAAAAAAAAGGGCTTATCTGCCCTTTTATAATCTGTTCAATCATCTTTTTGAAGTAAATTCAGGTGTTTGAAGCACATTTTTGCATATTTCCAATTGCTTTGCCATCGTTATTGAGAAAGTCCACAAAAATATTGAAATCTTCGCCCAGATATAGTGTTATGTGCAAGTGTAGCAGCTCGTATTGCAGTTGTCACTCAGATATTAAAGTGACAGTCTGTAAGTTTGCAAAAGAGGAGAGGACTGAAATTTGAAAGTGATCAAATTTCACTCCTTTTTAACCTCTTAACTCCCGCCTGAACCGAGAGGATCTTTTTCCTCACGTCAGATTTTTTTTTCCATAATTTTTTGTTGGGTATTCAACTCATTTTTGCAACTTTTTTGTAATTTTTTTGTCATTTCTTGTCGCATTTTTGTCATTTTTTCGTCAATTATTTATCACATTGGCGTCACATTTTTTCGTCACATTTTGTCATTTTTTTTGGTCAAATTTTTTTTAATTTTTATCACATTTTTGTCTTTTTTGGTCACATTTTTTGGTCTCATTTTTGTCATTTTTTTGTCCATTTTTCATCAATTTCTTGTGACATTTTTGCCACTTTTTCATCAATTTTTCATCACTTTTTTGTCAATGTTTTCTCACTTTTTTGTCACATTTCCATCATTGTTTTCGTCTCAGTTTTGTTGCTCTTTTCACAGCTTTTTTCCAGAAGCTTTTGGACTGGGGTAAAGCCAAACTGGAGAAAATGTGCTCGGTTCAGGTGGGAGTTAAGGGGTAAAAAAGGGACACTGCGTAACTTTTGGACTATACTCTTGCCATTAGTGCAAAACATGCTCATATTGACCAGCTCGACACAAAAAAATACTATTACTGCAGGGAATAATCAAAGAATGGATTTGGATGAGGACCTAACCTGTTTTAATCTCAAACTCTACTGACTTTAGTCACATCTCCATGGAGTCGAGCGGGAGATGTACCCACTCCCAGTAAAGATACAGTCATGTCTTAGATGAGCTGAGCCGCTCACAGCAAAAACACATGTTTGTTTGTACATATGTAGGTATTTTTCCAATGATGAAATGATCTACCATAAAATAAATGCTTGTATGTCAATGTTATTTATGAGTAAAATTCTAAGCGGTGTGCCTTTAACCAGAAAGCCCTTTTAAGTTTGCAAAATAAGAGCATGGACAGAATTTTCAAAAGTAAACAATCAAGCTCCTCCCCCTCCCTCCTGATTGGACCTGGCAGGCTGGTTCACAGGAAAAGCTCGTCTCATTGGTCAACGCGGGAGGATACTAGACTCTGATTAGTTGCAGAGATCCAGGAAAGAGGGACTTTACAAAAAAATAATATAATACTATTACTTTACTTGTCTTCCTTGTACTTACTGTACATCATTTTATAACATTTGTAATACATCTGGACTTCCAGTCGCTCACTTTAAATGCTCCTAGATGCGTTTAAAATGTGTACTTGAGGATAAAAGGTACTTCTAAAATATAAATCGCAAATCTTTCAGTTCACCATTCTTGCATACACATGATTATGATCAGCCCAAATTTCCAGGGTCTTCAACCTCTTTACCCCCACCTTAGATTTTTACATTTACGTTTTTTTGTTGTTGCGTTATTGTCACGTTTTTGTCGCATTTGTGTTACATATTTTTAGTTAAGACTGACTTTTTCACCAGAGCAATTTGTCAGTTTATGACCAAAGAAATTACAAAGGTGAGTTAGCCAAAAACAAAAAGAATGAGCCTTTGGAATTCAAGTGAAAAGAAATAACGCATTAAAACAAGGCAGGCTAGTCAACTGGATTTTTTTAACCATTAGACCCATTATTCTCAGAGTGTTTTCCTGTGTCGCAGGTACAAACAGTTTCCACTCGATTCAAAAACAAGCGCGTGGGGCTCGGCTGCTGAATAGCTTCCTGCCCGTCTTTGTTTCTGTTTTGTTTTTAGTTAGCGTGCTGCTTTCAAATGGGAAACAGAGAGCGCTGCCTTTCTGACAAACTTCTCTCACTTGTGTTTCTCCGGCAGAACAAAACACAGACAACACAGAGGCTTTGAGGCGTTAAGGGCAGGTGGAGGGGAGCGCTGCTGCGGCTGACGACAATCCCGACGGGAGACGATCGAGATGACGCAACAGTCGAGCGAGTGAGAGTCTTTAATGAGGCTACGGTCTGAAAATAGCTAGCCTGTTTGATGCTTGTTTTGTTGAGAGGAGACAGGGGTATAATCAAAAACAAGATAATTGTTAAAAAAAAGAAATGGCAAAATCACAAACAGGAATCTCACTATTGTACTGCACTATGAAAGCAGCTTTCTGGATCTGGTATAGGATTTTATGCCCAAACTACACATTGCTCGCTACGTATTGGTTCAGTAGGGCTGGGCTATAAAGGGATATTTCAGGATTTTTGACATAGGGCCTCATTTGGCTGATTTCTGGAGATTTTTTGTTGTTGTTCTTGTATTTGAAGAGTTTCGTGGCCCTAGGCTAATGCAAGGCTAGCGCATGTCTATGGTATCAGCTAGACTGCATTAAAAACAGTCTGACCCGCTCCACAGAGCACCTGAGGCAGATCACTTATAACGCCAGACTAACCATATAAATGTCTGTGTCGATAGAATAATTTTTGGAATATAACTGACCTGCGTCACATGAATGATCGCATTTTGAGGGACTATTTTCTAGCAGATCACTCCGCCGCTGCGTAGCTTATACAACCACGAGGCTGATGCTGCTCAAATATAAGGTATTTTAAATGCAAAATGGTTAAAATTACTCTATCGGCACAGACATTTATATGGTTAGTCTGGCGTTATCAGTGATTGGCCTCAGGTGCTCTGTGTCAGACTGTTTTTAATGCAGGCTAGCTGATATCGTAGAAATGCGGCAGCCTTGCATTGGTCTAGCGCCACGAAACTCTTCAAACATAAGAACTGCTTGAATTACAAAAAAAATATCTCCAGAAATCAGCAACACTCTGGATAACTAGGAAATGAGGCCTTTAAGCTAAATTTAATCGAAATTGCAATCCCTACTTTGGTCGATCTCAGTAATCGTCATGCGCTTTATAATTGTCAGGTTTACAGACATTTCTTTGGCAGAAACAGCAAATAGTTTTGGAGTTTGGACAAGACCAATACACATTAATGGAATCATGAAGAAGAAGCTAACATGCTAACGGGAGAGACTAACTGCGGGCTAGCGCCACTTAAACAGTATTAACAGCCAAGTTTGAGTAAAAAAAATGAATCTCCATTGTGTAATTGGATGTACAATATCACCCTCCACCTTTGTCTTTTCTGGGGCAAGAGTTACTTAGTACTGCTTTAAACGACACTGGAGGAATGCTTTTGGTTTTGTTTGAGCAGATGTTAATGTAAAATATGTCCAAGTTCATTAATCAGCCACAAGTCTGTACATGTTTTGTCATATCGTCCAGCCCGACAGCAGGCCTATAGCACACCAAAAGTAGTAATTGTATGTTATGAAAATGCCTGTTTACATGTTGACAGTCCCTCACTCACCCTGTATTTCTCTCCGTGTGTGGAGTGAGCGATCAGATGGGTGACCTTGGTGCTGAAGTCCTTGCGGATGGTCCCTCCCATGTGGTGCACCAGATTCACCAGATTTTTCTGCCACAAAAGAAGAGGGTCCCGTCATTTTTTTCCCCCGGACACGCTCGGATCTAACAACATTCTGCCTTATCCAAGTCTTTTGTCAAGCCATTCTGAGGGCGGTGCGGGGAGAACTTATTTTCTAAAAGAACATCATTTTCTCATTACGGTGGCCTCGGTCTGGGCACTTCTCCAACGTTATTAGAGGCAGAATGCTTGAGTGCACTGACCATCTCCTCCTTGTTCCTGAAGCCGGTGAAACACAGTGACAGGTTGAGCATGGTGGTGCAGTACAGGGGACGGCAGGAGAACGGCAGTGGCTGACGAAGAGAAGCAGAGAGTTAGATATAATCAAACTGTAGTGGGAACATTTTACATTTTAGAGCTTTTATGATGCTACAAAGTGGTTCGCCATGTTTTAAGCTGCATGAGTAAAGGGGCAATAGGCCCTGTGCAACATGTTCCCATAATAATGACTGTTTCCCGTCGGTTTTATTCCTATGGGGAGTTAGAAATGTCTTGTTGAAATTCCAGCCGGCACTTTTCCTGATTAGTTAATTACATAAAGGTTTAATGCGCTTTAATCAGACTTTACATTAGCGGCACAGACACTTTTTTCCAGCAAGACATTGTTTGGGGACGAACACGGCGTAAAGCCAAAAACCATTTACTGTCAAACTTGTTTATTCACACAGTTAAGCCGACATAATTAAAAAGATAATATTCCCAAAATAAAATGTTATTGTCTTTGAAGTGATCACACAGGCCTCACATCTCCACTTTAAAAAAAAATGTATGTAGGAAAATACAAAGAAACTCCTCCATAAATTATACAACCCCAATGTGATTAATTAATTACAAAGGCCATACTTAACACAAGTACCACCACTAGTAAATGTGTAATAAATATGTGGCAGAAAACATGCAGCTATTGTTTACTTACAACATATTAAGTGTTAGGGTGGAAATACTTCACCAAGTAGCTAGGCCTTAATTTGTAGCAAATAAATGTTAAAATGGCTCCACAATCTGAAATTATTTTTAAGAAAACTTGAACAGCAAGTGCTTCAAGCTTTCTTCTATTTTTTTCAAATCTTGTTTTATTTAATATTTACTTTATGACAACAGGGATTGTACAACAGGAAGTAAACCAAAAACATTTCATGCAAGGAGCCTATTCAGAATTTCCCAAATTACATTATAATTCTTCAAATTGTTTCCAGCTACAACTTGAAGTCTGCCATGTTACATTATGGCTTTACACACAAATAATATTCAACTTTGGAGTGGAACTCGAAGCTTGCTGAAAGTTGACCAAAGAACTTAATTCCAACATTATATGAAGCAGACATGGTGGGAGTAAGTCAAATACATCCTCCGTGAAATGAAAATATATGGCTGATCTGGCTGTGCTAATTACTTTCTGAGCAGGCCTTAATTAACACATCGTAAGGTAAAGCGCTTAAAGAAACTTGACTGCCACCGGGCCGGAGCCACCAATACACACTAATAGAATAACGAAGAAGAAGCTAACAGGCTAACGGGCAAAGCTAACTGCGGACTAGCGTCACTTTAGACAGTATTTACAGCCAAGTTTGAGTGAAGTAAATTATTTCCATTGTGTAATTGGATGTACAATATCCCTCTCTCCCTTCGCCTTTTCTGTCAACGTAGTATTTACTCTCCAAGACAATTAATAAGTTAAAAAAATCGTAACATGCTACGACGCCTGCAGTTGCGCTTATGGCCTCCAGGGGCAAGAGTTACTTAGTACTGCTTTAATGGCATCTTTTTATTCACTGGCAAAATCCTATAACGAGGCACCATGCAGACACTAGGGCCGGGTACCGTTAAACAATACTAATCAGGTATTTAGGTACAACTGTTATGGAAAGGTACCTTAAAGAAATTACTTTTTCCAATATATTCCCACCCATTTTTTCACAAATATTTTTGCCTAATGTTTTGCTCACATTTTATCTTGTTTTCCCAATTTTCCACCCCAGTTTTTGATCACTTCCCCCTTAAAATTATTCCCCCGTTTTTCATACATTAGTGTCAGTATTGAAAATATTTCGACATTGAAAACCAGGTATCGTTAAAATACTGATATGAAAAAAGAACTAAACTGTACCCAGCCCGAACAGACACACTGCCTTTCTCACACAAAATACCTAAGAGTGATTCACCAAAAAGTTAAAATATTACACCGTTGAAGCAAGGACAGTATTCTCATTCAGTTGTACGACGAACCAATGGCAGTGATTATGCTTTCAAAAATCCAGGTTCAGGTTCTTTATTAGACGAAGGTTCTGTTTTTGCAATGCTAATAAGTTGCGTGTACGAACGCCTGACCTTTATCAAACACCGACTGGCGCTTGCTCCTGAATTTTGATGCCACATTACATAAAACCATACCTTCCTACTTGGCCAATCCCAACTTTTTCTATGCATACACAAAAAGTTGCGCGTAACCGCCGGCTGATGTTATTTGTTTGGCAAATTGAGTTTTTTTCCCCCGGACTCTTCTGAATAAATAACATACCTCTTCCTTGGCGGCGCAGTGCAGGACGACGGGGGGTCCCACGATGCGGTTGTCTCGTTTGTAGAGGTAGGTGTAGTCGGCGGAATCAAAGTCGGTCAAAACAAAAACCGTCTCAAAGTCAGTGTTCTCCCCGTCCCCGAACTCCTGAACGCTCTCGGTCATTATGCACGGGGTATTGATGTCCTGCAACGGAGAAATGAAGTGCCGTTATCCAGCTGAGCATGAAGGACTGATGCGCCAAAACAGAAGAGAGACGAGGCACCAATGTGTTAGGGTAAGAGTCTTTGCTTTTTAGAGTGTCGTTATTCATGTTAGGACAGACACTGACTGAACCATTACAATGTTATGACAATCCAGCTTATTTCATCATTAACACATCAAGGTTTTAGAATTGGTTAATGAAGATCACTATGGAAGCACTAAAGTTATTTTTTGTTCAATTCGATTACTTCCCCTTCTCAGCTAGGAAAGGGTGGATACGAAGCAGCGACCCAAGTCTTCCTTACGAATGTTTCTACTGCAGTGGTTCTCAACGGATGCAGCTACAGGACCCACGTTTAACATATTACGACAAGCAGCTTTTGTCCCAGCCAAGGCTAAGAACATTTCAAACAGTGCTCTGTAAGTGTGGTCCGTGTTAAAACAGCCGCTGTGAAGGACAACAGGTTCTCTTTTGCTAATGAGGCGAATCAAAATATGATGTTGCTAAATGTATCATTGATAATATGTAAAGTTAAAGGGGCCGGACGCAAGCTAGCCATTTTATACTCACTACTGCCACCTCAGGTCATACGTGTAACTGCACCTTCTATTATTATTAATATTATTATCATTATTTATTGAAACAGGGACAATGTACAGAACCATTAGTCTTTACAAGAGGATATGGTTTGTACCAGATTTAGCTCAGCAGCTATTTTCCATCCGCAGTCCCTGGAGAGGCGCGTGCATGACGGCACTTCAGACACCTTTTTGAGTGACAGTGCAGGATTTTAGAGGCAGTTGTGGTGAACAGGTCTGGGCTCATTCTACTCATTCTTAGGACATTGTTAGAACATTTAGGGGAGGAAATGAGATAATTTTACCATTTTTAAACTCCATTTAGTCCTTTTAAATCACAAACAGGTATGTTATGTGGACGTGTGCATGCTGTGTTCCTATGCTCTTGTACATTGCACTTTGTACTATTGTGAGATCATTTCTTATTGTAATGATTTCGGGCCACTCCTTTTGAGCAGAATTTCAACTGCTCAAATAATTAATAAATTAAACTAAACTAACTAATTCTTGTTTGTTACAATGGCAAATCCTAATACAACCTTCTGTATAGCAATACGATATGCATCGCAATACAGGGGGGCATTTGTTTGTCCCCTTGATTAGTTTAGCCATATAATTAATATCTATTTGTTGGTTCAAGCATTTGATCATAAAGCTAATTATCAAACAATTTATCACCTGGGATTTTAGGCAAAACTCTGTGACCGAACAGTTGAGAATCACTGCAGCACTTCAGACCGTCAACGTCTCAAGTAACTGTACCTTTAAGTGGTTTAAAGTTCAATAGTCATTTTGTTTGTTGCCACGCTTTGTGGGTTGTGGAAAATAGAAAACAGTGACAACACAACCAGGAATATCCTGAAATCACTGCGAGTGGTGACACCAGCAAAAAGAACAAAGCAAAATAAACAAAATCAAAAAATTAAATCAAAAAGTCTGAAAACATCAGTGCAATAATAGATTTTGAGACTAGTTTGTTATGAAACATGGATTAGGATGAGGATAACATTTTGGAAACGTAGACTTATCACCAATGGAAAAAAAACATTTTGACTCTGATTTTCTTTATAATGAAGGTCTGGATTGGCTCGACAAACAGCTTGACTCCTTTGAGAAAAAAAAAATCCCATTTCCTGTGCGATAATCATCTGGAATTACCCGTTAAACTGCAGCCTACAGTAATGGGCAATTGTGAAGCTAATTGCATGTTTCCAAAATGTTGAATATTAGATCAGTTTAAAGACTAGATCCATCTTCAAAATTAGCTTTAATTTCCACTAATGGCTGTTACAACACAAGTGAATAAGCATTAATCAATTGCGTTTTTCTTTTTAATCGACTTGCATTAAGTTTATGATCCTATTAACTGCAGGAAGATCTTTAATACTTCCATAATGTGACTTTTAAATTGAAGAACCCACTTAAAATTCAGATAAGTCTAGTTGCCAAAGACGATGAACGTCGCTAAATTTAACCGGCTGCAAAGTGCAAACCCTTTTAAAACGCCATAAAGATATATAGAAAATCATTCCAGCATACAGTGACATTTAGGTGTACGTTGGTGTGGACTAAGGCTGAATGATGACTTTAAATTGCAATTGGCAAAAAACTGCAGTTACTTAGATAAAAATGTCACAAAATCACCTGTGCCCATGACTCGTTATGAATGATACGACATTCTAATCCGATGGTTTTAGCTTTAGATTCTAGAATTAGTTTAGCAAGTATTATTTCAGCGCTGATGTGAACGTTGCAGGACATGAGCACCTTTCACACTCCAAAAATAACTCAATTAAATGAGTTGCAAAGACCCCATATTAGCAGCCATCCTCCTGGTAGAGGTTTTCAAAGTTGTCAACCAAACTGAGAGCTTTTAATTTATGATGTGTTTCCCCTCGTCAAAACCACACCCGGAGTAGTAAATAAATTCAAACTAATCCACGCTGCTTTCAAGAATCCTGTCAAATTTGTTCTACAGCTGAAGCTTTCGGATCTGTATGTCCTGGATTTTATCGTGTAATAGATGAATGTTATCAGCTAAAATTGAACGATTGTATGCACTATGAACGTGAAATAGCAACATCATAATGTTTATATGCCCCAATTATGCTTGATATGTCTACTTTAATCTCTTAACCCCCACCTGAACAGATCATAGTTTGTCAAGTTTAGAATTGTCCAAATGTAAAACCTTCTTGAAAAAAAAAAAAGAGTCAAGATCGCGACGAAAAGGAGGATGAAAACCAACAACAAAGTGGCAAAAACGTGCCGGAAAAGCAACAATAACACAACAAAAAAAGCGCCAAAAATGCAGAAAAGTGACCAATACGTGACAAAGAACTGACACAAAAAAAAGCGATTAAATAGCGCCAGAACAAAAAATAAAAACACAGAAAAAAAACTAGAAAAACAAAAAGCATTTTAAAAAAAAAAGCCGAAAATTAGGGCTGAACGATATGGCCAAAATTTCAAATCGATATTTATGCCAGATATCTCATTGATAAAATATAACTACGGGTTCAGTGAAAATCAAGAATTTTTCAAAAAATAAAACTATCATAATACAAAAGAGTGCAGTTTTACTGATAAAAATCTATATCGTTTTTATCATGCTTTTTCAATATTAATATCTTGGATGTTCATACCTCGATATCGACACAATAACGATACATCTTTCAGCCCTAACGAAAACAGAAACGTTTCAAAAATGTGGCAAACGTGGCCACAACGCAACAAAAAAAAAAGAGTCATGGTCAGTTTTGTAGGTCTTCGCTTTCAAATGAAGTCAGGAAGCTTTTAGATTTGGATAAAGCCAGCTTGAAAACCAGCGATTGAATGGATGAGCGGGGAGAAGCATCTCGGATGAAGAGGTAAAACACCCCAGTACAGCTGACGCCTTTGAAAACCTCTACAACAATGGAAACACCAGGGTGACTGAGAGCAGCGTGTGATCTCTGGCAGTTGCATTAGTTAAAACACAGATAATTACAGGCCATGCAGTGATGGAGTGAGCCGAAAAAGTGAATCCAATCCCCAGACAGACACACATTTAGAAGCACACGTTCTACTGTACCATATTGACAATAGATTTAATCATCATTTTCTCCTCGGGCCCCGCCTCTGCATCCCTTATCTTTACCACGGGTACTTCGATAACTCTGATGGCCTGGAAAAACCAACCAGCAACAAGTCAATGTCACACAATGTTATCTGAAAATGGCATCCCTGAAAGAGAGACGACGACGGGCCTCGGAGATGCCCGACACTCCGGGGAAGTTTAGAGAGACCTGCCAAAGGAAAGTGGATTATTTCAGGAGTTTTGTCAAAGTCACAATTGTCTTGGAATGTCCCTTTAAGAGGCGTCATTTTCACAGAATGAGCTCAATTTGATGACAAGCTGCAAATGCACGACTCAGCGTTAGGAATTCAACATAAGCAATAATCAAACAATAAGAATGTACTTGATTAAAAAGGTAATTCAAGCAAATCAAAGCAATAAAAACACACAAGGGGTTGTCAGCAGGGATGCACCGATACCACTTTTTATAAAACGGATACGAGTACTTTGATTTAAGTACTTGCCGATACCGAATACCAAAACGAGTACAAGGCAGTTTCTTCAACATACTTTCATACCACGAGTTAGCGGCTAGTTTAGCATCATTAGCCTGAATCTTGTAAACACTGCAGACTCCACGCTGCAGCACTAACAATATTTAGCTCTGGTTAAATCCAGCACAGACTCTGATTTAGAGAGTGTCGTCTGTAATAAAGTCAGCTCTATGTGGATTATTGTATTTCCACTAAAATGTTATCATTTTCTCTCATCAGCCGAGAGCTGTGTCCTGCAGGAGCACCGACCGCACGTCAAGTGGTATCTTTCTGGTATCGGGACCTCATGAATGAGTATGAGTACAAGCATGTGGTATTGGCCCGATACCCGAAATTGGTATCGGTGCATCCCTAGTTGTCAGACAAAACGTTCAGTGTTATTACGCAGCACCATTACATTTAATTCACCTGCCAAAAAGCCAGATTGATATTACATTGTAAATAGCATTAGCGCAGAAAGCCTTTTATTGAGATATTTACTAGGGCTTAATGATTTTGCCAAAAATCAATATTGCGATTTTTTTCAATCAATTTTGCGATTTCGATTTTATTGCGATTTTCCGCTAATAACTTTTTGTTGCAATACAATTAAATATATACTACTGATTTAACAAAGTATTCTGGCTAATGTTTGTTTACTGGAGAATAAGACGGATTAGATTCGTCTGTAACACTCGTCCCAGAATATGGCGAAAGACTGCTGTGGAGCGGAGGGAGCTGCGCAGGAGGAAGAGGAAGGAAGAGGTGGAAGAGCTGACCAGTGCAGGACACCACGCTTTGAAACAGGGACAAACCCAGGAGGCCGTGCAGCGTTTCAGAGGAGCAGTGAAGGCAGTACTCTGGTTTCTTTCCGTGCTGGTCAGGTTGGCCCAGGTCTAACACCTAAAGCACTCACTATAGTTTGACCTGAAGATTCTGCAATTAATACAATTTAAATACAGCGAGTCCATTTAAAAAGAAACTGCTTTGAAACTGTAGCAATCGTGATTAATGCGTTTGAACTTTCGTCTTCTTCATGTTTACTAGACTGAGTTTAATGTGACATCTGAAATATCTAAATTGACTAATAATCAAAGAATATGTAGATATAACGCAGAAACAGCCACTGGCCCAAACAGCAATCACAGCTGATAGCCGACTTAATTTGTCCTGTTTGCTATGAATCAAAATGGACAAAACGGATTCAGTGCAACGATGTAAGATATGAAGTAGAAAATGTCTTTGTTAATCCGAACAGAAAGTTTCCATTCTCAAAACTAGAGAACTATATGAAAAGGACAAGTATAAAACAGCAAGATATCGGATATGAGCACGTTTTATCTTGAAATCCGATTATTATTTTTTCTAATGTGGAGAAATTAGAGAAAGACACCAGTTGTAAAACAAACTGGTGTCTTTATAAGTTCTTAACCAGAACTTATAACAAAATATTTATCTCACAAATGCACTACACCAACTAGATACAACTGAACTTGCACAGCAGCAGAAAAGCCCATCAGGGCATCGCTGTTCGATAACCTCAGCCGGCTGCTCTGGTCGGAAACGCTTCAATTCTATGTGGTAAAAATAAGAATAAATTACAGTATTTTTGCACATTTCTTCTCAAGGTGAACTCTGGCTCTGTGTGGGATCTTCAGTACCGACAATCCCCCAGACATCCTTTAGCAAAACTCACTCGCTCTAATGTAAAAAACTACGCTTTAATGCTCCCAACTGAAAACCAAATATAGCATCTCGCTGCTGGTACAGTCCTCGCCGCCTTATCTGTGCAGCTGCAGGTGCACTGTGGTCGGTGTGTACTGCAGGACAAGGCGAGAAGGCTTTTTATCCACAACATCACTTCAGCACTCCTCTTACGTCTGCTCAACTGTGACGTTACTTAGCACTGAGGCAATTAAAGCCATTCTCATAATTAATGAGTTATTGAAAGATCATTTGGGGATCCATGATCACTTGAGTGGGTTGTCTCTCTAATCAAATTTCTGGTCTTTTGCTACTATCTGTTCACCGTGCTGGGTTTAGTTCACAGTGCGCGTTGCTTTTCAGCTCTCCAGTTCAAAGCAAACCCACTTGTGTTTTCTGTGAAAGACGGGCCGGGCTCGCTGAGGAGCAGGGCTATTCAGACGCCTCTCAGTAACTATTTGGTGAGGGCCACCTCTGCAAGAGCCTATTTCAGAGTGTTTCAAATGAAACCAGCCCAAAGCACAGACTGATGGATCTGTGTTGTGCTGAGGGCAAGCTACGAGTGACCAGGAAACTCCGGTTTATAGCCAAGTCAGAGCATTGACTTTCTCCCTCTGACTCTGCACGGGGCTGCACGGTTTGATATCGAAACACAATCGAGGTTTTGACTACTGCAATAACCTAACGTCAAGAGGCTGAGTGTTATTTATCTTTTTACATCTCTCTGGCATTTGAGTGATAGACGTCCCCAATCAGAATAGTGGCGCAGTGCAACAGATAAAAGGTCAGAGTTTCCATGAAGCAGATTCTAAAGTGTTTAGACAGGCACTATGTGACTCCATTTCGGACTTATTTTAGTCACGTGGCTGTCCCCCAGAGGTACCCTGAATGGTCGGGGAAACTCCTCCAGAAGAGGGCGCTATCCACTTAAAAACAAATATTTTTGAAAGATTTGCTCAATATTGTTCTAATGTGGTGCAATTTGAGCGAGAATAATTATGTTGTTTGACATTCGAAAAGTAACATGACATCCCTCGCTCATCATTTTAGCTTTAGTTTATACATTTAAATGTACCAAATATAAATATCGAAAATCGAATTGCAATATTTGTCCCAAAATAAAATCGCATTTGGGTTTTTGTTGCCTTGCTCTGCCACACTATTCTCTGTCCACTCCACGTCTGGTTACGGGGCAATTTGAACGCACGGGCCTAACGTGCAGATTGTCAGTGAAATGAACCAATTAGCGGACGTGACGACAGCCGTAGTCCAATTTACAACATATGAACTGAATATAAACTCACGCAGAGAACGAGGAGGCAAAATCCTCGACTACTTGATCCATGATTAGTTGTGGCAAATGTTAAATTTAATTGAACAACTAGGGCTGTCAAGATAATTACGATATCGACTTATCGCTCAATAAAGAATAGATAAACGATACATTTTTGGACTCCATATTTATCGTCTGTACATTTATTAGAATCTCCCCCGCTATTTTTTCTTTGTAAAACTTTGATTTCTAAGTGAAGCAAATTGACTTACATTATATTTCATGTTTGTTACAGCTTGTGTGGTATAATAGGATATGATTGTTTATTTCTGAACAAAGGGTTGCTGTCATTTTTATGCTTTAGAGTTGACAGTATCAAGTATCGTTCGAATCAATATCGTTTATCGCGATACTTCCCTGCCACAATTTATCGAACTTCAAATCTGTTATCGTGACAGGCCTACGAACAACAAAGTGGTGCAGCGAGCGAGGTAACCAATGACATGGCCAGACCCACCTTCTTTGGCGCAAACCTTTTTTTTAAATTTATTTATCTGTAGTTTTTTAATTTATCTGTAGTCTGTTCATCCCTATTCACATGGTGTCTCCTGTCCCACTCCCCCTCGGGAGTGTCTGTCTAGATTGAACGGAGGAACCCTGCATTCTGGAATCTGAGGACTGGACGGTCTTTGATCTTGGCCCGTCTGCTGAGGGATCCTTCGGCCCTGGGTCTCTATAGCCTGTCCGTCCATGGGAGTGGATCTCTCCTTCTGTGGTTCTCCCCAAGGTTTCTCTTTTCTCCTGCCGGGTTTTTGAGTTTTTCCTTGCCGTGCTGGAGAGTCTAAGGACGGGGGACGCCCACGCCGCTCGTCACTACCTCCTATTGGACATTATATTTGCCTGGATTCACCTGAACTTTAAATTGTCATATTTACTGCTGTTTTATTGCCTTAATGTTTGGTGCAGCTGTGAGGCGACTTCTGTGATATTGGGCAATACAAAACCATTCAACTTAAACTTAAAAGAAGTGGGTGTGGTTTATCAGGCTAGGGTTTTTGTCTACATGATGCAGCCCTACCTGTGACCCACTTAAGACTATTTATGTAAAGCCAAGTGTTAGTTAGTGTCATGTTTTGTAAGGCGTGCCCAACCAGAATCGAAAACAGCTTGTTCTTCTTAAGCAAACCAGTCAAATTCCGGAGCCGGATCAGCTCCAGACTTCACTGACCATTTGTGAAAGAATGTGCCACTTCATGGTTTCAAGAAAAGACCCCTGCAGCATCAGCAGTTATGCATTCCGCAAATTCATATGGCAAAATGCAAAAACCTTTCATGTAGCTCGTTGAACCAAGTGGTACAACGCTGATCCGACTCTTGTATGAAACAGACAGTTTAATCTCGGCGAGTCCTCAGCGTCAGCCTCAGTATTTCAGGCACATCTCTAACAGGCCCGCGGCGCAGAGGCGGGTCGGGGTAATAGGAAGCAGCAGAGCAGAGACAGAGCACAGCAGAGCAGACACAGAGCGAGGGGCGATAGAGGGGGCTTTACCTGCACTGCTTTGACCAGAGACGGGTTGCTCCCAGCGTCCCTCACCAGAACCACCCTGGTCTCCACTTTGGGAAGCATCTCTGAAATAAAAAAAGATAGTGAGAGACAGAAAAGTGCAACGATGCGGGTCAAGCAGGTTATGACAATTATTCGATATATTAACATAAATTGCAGTTTTTAATGAACACAAATTCATAGAAATGGCTTATGACTTCACATTAATAAGATGATAAAGTAAATTTGACATAAGAACTTACAAAGAAAGAATAGCTTAACCCCTTAACTCCCACCTGAACTGAGCACATTTTCTCCAGTTTGGCTTTACCCCAGTCCAAAAGCTTCTGGAAAAAAAGCTGTGAAAAAGCAACAAAACTGAGACGAAAACAATGATGGAAATGTGACAAAAATTGAGAAAACATTGACAAAAAAGTGACGAAAAATTGATGAAAAAGTGGAAAAAATGTCACAAAAATGTCACAAGAAATTGACAAAAAATTGACAAAAAAAATACAAAAATGTGACAAAAATATGACAAAAAAATTGACAAAAAAATACAAAAATGTGACAAAAATATGACAAAAAATTGATAAAAAAATGGACGAAAAAATGACAAAAATGTGACCCAAAAAAATAAAAAATTACAAAAAAATTACAAAAATGAGTTGAATACCCAACAAAAAAATGAAAAAGATCCTCTTGGTTCAGGCGGGAGTTAAGACGTTAAGCAAACTGAATGCTTCATCTGGCAGACCTCAGCCATTAGTTTGCTTCCTCCCTTTTCGGTGACGACTCGGAACGTATTCCTTATTTGAGCGGAATATCAAATGTTCCAAAATAAAATGGAAACTCATCAGGTTGAACCAATTAGAAATTAATTATTGCAGCTTTATTTTCATCTTGGAATTAAGGCAGCAGATTTATCACAGCAGGGGGTGAATGGAATTATTTCAGTTTGGAAAAGCTATATTCCCCTCCTGGAACCGCCACCTTAACGTGTTGGAGGGGTTTGAGCACCCGAATGATCCTGGGAGCTCTGTTGTCGGTAGGGTCTCCCATGGCAAACAGGTCCTAGGTGACGGGTCAGACAAAGAGCGGTTCAGAAGCCCCTTATGAGAGACCAACAGGCCTGAGAATCGTGAGGCCGTCCTTCTGTGGACCCACCACCTGCAGGAGGAGCCATAGGGGCTGGTGCAATGTGATTTGGGCAGCTCCAACAGCTGTCCCCACGACCCGGCAACGGACAGGTGGAAGAAAATGGATGGATGGATGGAAAAGCTATATTGTGCAGTAAAATGTATAGTTTTGGGACATTGTCTTTTTACTTACAAATAGCGCTTTTAACCTCTTAACCTCTGAACTGAACACAGCACATTTTCTCTAGTTTGGCTTTCCACAGATCTAAAAGCTTCCTGAAAAAAAGCATCTAAATAAAAGAAAAAAGCATTAATATATGTCACAAAAAAGTGGCAAAAATTTGATGAAAACGCCATAAAAATGC
Source organism: Gobius niger (assembly GCF_951799975.1). Lineage (NCBI taxonomy): Eukaryota > Metazoa > Chordata > Actinopteri > Gobiiformes > Gobiidae > Gobius > Gobius niger. The sequence continues at coordinate 5,012,064 of NC_136868.1, forward strand.
CACAAAAATGGGACAAAAATGATGATGACACCAAGATCAATTTGGTAGGTCTCAGCTTTCAAATGAAGCCTTACACTAGCCTATAGTCTCCTGTCGAGAAGCTTTGAGATTTGGGTAAAGCTGAACTGGAGAAAATTCACTCGGGGTAAGAGATTAAGTTACAGCTTCCTGAATAAACTGCAACACCTTTGAAGCAGGGAGTCATTTTTATGCTTTGCAAACACCAAAACATCCTTTGTACATCAAGTCTTGCACACTCCATAGTACATAGAGACCTTCTATATAAGTTTCTACACAGGTTTTAGAAGCTTGGTTTCAGGTGTTCTCTCAAATGTTGATGCTCCTGGACGTGTTGAAAATGTACACAGTGAACCGAATCTTGATTTTAAAACATGAATAGCAAATCTTAACAATTACGTTTCTTTACAGCGTTGTGAAGTAGAACTCGGGATATGTCGTAATCCGAGAAATTTCAATATTTATAATCTGAAGCAATGCCAGAAACACTGCAGGGGTGGCTTTGTTTTTGATTTTTTGGGTTTTGTTAGACCAACCTTCTGCTTCTTCACAGGCCATGCCCAGAAACGTGTGATCCCTGGTGGTTTCAGCGATCCGCGAGTCATACACCGACGAATCCACCAGCAGACTGCGGGCCATCCCCAAAGTCAGGATACTGCTGTCAGCCATGGCAGCGACCCCGACGCACTCCCAACTGTCCAAGATATCAAAAGTTACAGGCCGGGAGACGCAGCAGCACAGAGCGGCCCGGGTAAGAGAGACGAGAGACAGGAGAGGAGGAGGAGGAGGAGGAGGGCGACAACTGTCAAAGCGCAGGGCAGAGACAGTTCAAATACAAGCACTGCAGCTTTCTGACAATGCACCTGTATCTGAACCCAGACAACCCTGGGCAGGTGGAGAAAGTTTTATAAAAAGGAGAAAAACTTGATCCAACTATACAAGTGATGTATATTCTCAATTCTCAACCGGTTAACTTTTGACCCTGTGCGGTGCATGGTCTTCATTTCAGGAGGTAAACATTTCATATTCAATAAACGGCTCGAGTCGGCGGGTAAAGCAAGTGATGAATGGGAAAGCGCTGCCTCTATCTTTACAAAAACGGTTTGTTTTAAACAAGTCTGATGCTTTTTATTGATGGAGTGTATGTAGTTTTTCTCCACTACCATATCTCATTTAGGCTTACTGTATGCATGAGCTTGTAGTGAATTGCATAGTGTTATAATGTGCTTTATTTTAGGCTACAGGCACAAAATTGCAATAATTGTTGTTAAACAAAGGAAAACAAAATGCCCCGAAAATGTTAATTTGACTTTGAATGGAATAACTAACTGGAGAGGGTGTCAGAATTCAGGTTTTTAGGAGTACTGTATTATTAATAAATGTAAATGGAAGTCACACACAGCTTATGTAAGAAATACAATTTGTAAAAATGTTGCTGTTTTGAGTCAAGTTAAGTTTATGTTAAAGGAACAGGCCACCGTTTTGCCATACTGAGATATGTTCTTACCTGAGCTTAGACGAGTTGATGCGTACCTGTCTGGTCTGTGTGCCAGTGAAAGAGCGTGGTCGCTTCCAACTTCACCCCCGTTTGGAGCTATAGGAATATACTGGGAGAGGCAGCAACATCTTTGTCTAAGCTCAGGTAAGAACATATGTCAGTATGCAAAAACAGTGGCCTGTTCCTTTAAAATACAAGGCAATGAGAATCATATATTGTTCCTATATTTTACAATATTTTATGTATTTATTGGAGGTATGGGGTAATTCTAGGGCTACAACTAACGATTATTTCGTAATCAATTAATCTATCGACTATTTTTACGATTAATGGATTAGTCGCTTGGCTATGAATGGTGTAGGAAAATAGTATTTTTTCCATTTTTTTATCACATAAAGTTAAAGTGGATCCGCTTGAGGACGTGTTGATGGGGTAAACGTAAAGTAAATGTTTGTTGGAGGCTCTTGGTGCTAATTCTGCTTCTGATTGGATGAGACAAACAGATATTCATGAAATTTACAATGTACAAAGTTCACTACATACACTTGCTATAAAAACAAAGTAGGTTTTCATCAAAAATACTACATTTTCATGTAATTTTTGCTCTATTTGAGTCTGTGTGAACCAGAAAACGATTCATCGATTACTAAAATAGTTGTCGACTATTTCAACAATCGATTAGTTGTTTCAGCCCTGAGTAATTCTTATATAACCAATTAAATGTCTTTATTTATGTTGCATAAAAAAGGGCTATAAGAATAAAGAATAGAGATGGTCCAAGAGAATATATCACTGGACTGTTTCTGAGATCAGGACTTGGTTTCTTTACAAACTATCAAGTGTTCCCAACAAAACACTGCCTGTTATCGCATGGACAGCAAACCCTTTTTACTGTAACAGTGAGACAAGCAGAAGAAATAACGACTTAAAACAACCTTTTGCAGGAAACACTCGAAAACAAATGTGTGTTTCAGTATCTGGTGTGAAACAATGGAACTCTCTAGAAAACAATCTAAAATGTTGTTCAAATATTCTTTAATGAAAAAAACTTACATTTGTATAAAGGGGAACAGGCCACCGTTTATACATAGAGATATGTCCGTACCGGAGCTTAGACGAGTTTATTCGTACCCATCTGGTCTTTGTGCGTGCGCTCAGTAGGGCTGAAACGACTAATCGCTTAATCGACGACTAATCGATTATTGAAATAGTTGACAACTATTTTAGTAATCGATTAATCGTTTTCTGGCTCACAGACTTAAATGGAGCAAAAATTATATAAAAAATGAAGCATTTTTGATGAAAACCTACTTTCTTTAGGGTCTACTCTGTAATGTTTTGTACATTGTAAATTTCATGAATAGAGCCTCCAACAAACATTTCCCTTTAGTTTACTCCATCAACACATCCTCAAGCAGCGCCACTTAAGCTATATGTGACAAAAAAAAAATATTAATTATTAATCGTTTAATCATAAAAATAATCGACAGATTAATCGATTACAAAATAATCGTTAGGGCAGCACGGTAGCACAGCGGTTAGTGCTTGTGCTTCACTGCTAGAAGGTCCGGGTTCGATTCCCACCAAGGACGGGGCCTTTCTGTGTGGAGTTTGCATGTTCTCCCCATGTCTGTGTAGGTTTCCTCCGGGTACTCCGGTTTCCCCTAACACTAAAAACATGTACAATAGGCCAGGATGTATGAGAGTATGTTTGAGAGTGCGCATGGGGGACGACGGATGGAAATTAGCCTAAGGCTACAATCCGGTGTGGCTTGTTCATTAACTTGCACTGTCCCGACCAAATAAACCATAAATAAATAGTTGCAGCCCTAGTGCTCAGTCACGCCCAAAAGACCAAAGATGTTGTTAGCATTTGGCCTCTCCCAGTTTATTCCTATAGCTCCAAACGGGGGTGAAGTTGGAAGTGACCGCGCTCTTCCACGGGCGCACACACACCAGACAGGTACGCATCAACTCGTCTAGCTCAGGTAAGAACATATCACAGTATGGAAAAACGCTGGCCTGTTCCTTTAAAATCAAACGTTCATATAAGCATGGGAGCAGGAGTTTATAAGATTTTCTTCATCCTTCTCCTGTTCTTGTCATGGACTGTATTATGTTGTCATATCTGTTATTTAGTCCGTTAAGTTGTCAAAGTAAACGGATACACAACGGATACCTACTAACAGAGGAAAACAAAGTAGCCCGATGCATCATCACCCAGTAGATACATTTGTAAACCGAGGTAGACAGAGTTGTCAGAGAGATAAAGTTGGCAACAAAAGAGCTTTATCACAGGAATGTTGAATTTCGCCAAAAAGACAGAAAGGAAAGGAATGCGCACGAGAGCAAACAGTACTGACTCAAACACATATGAAGAAACATGGTAGTTTATAAAGAAGTAAATCCCTTAAAAGCATACACGGGTTAGCTCATGGGTTGTTAAGTAGCCTACGATGCAAACGTAAGTTATGCATAGCTTTAGTTGAACGTTATTTCACGTTAAGAAACCACATTCCCAACGTCATGCGTGTTCAATGTTTGTTTACGGGGCAACTATATATAATCTCTTGATAAATACAAGGAAATAGAAAACCTCAACTTACCCACGAGCTGTTGTAGTTACTGTAGTCCTCTATCGAGAGAATGTGAAGCGATAAGCTAAGAGGAATCCAGTCAAAGTGAGTGCTGTGTGTCTGTGCTAACTCGGCTAGCTTAGCAGAAACTTCCCAATGCGACCCGAAAAAAAAAAAAATCCAAATTCAAAGCTCCGACGCCACCATCGCTCCGTTTACTCCCTTTTCCCGGCGTGAATGCATGGTTAAAGCTGTGAAACGCTGATGAAAGTGTGTCTCCTGCGCTTTATTGACAGGTTTGTTCGGTCCGCAGAGCTGACAGTGCGCTGGTGAGGAGACTCGATTCAAAAAGCAGGGCAAACAAGAGCCGCGCGTCCTGATTGGAGGAGACGGTCACGCGCAGGCCCGACGCGCCCGCTGATTGGTCCGTTCATTCAAATCACAACGCACGGCCCCCTCATGAGGTAATTTCTTTTGCGTGAGGCAGAAAAGGCAGTGGGTAAAAGGGGCTATTATCGGCACTATCGTGGGAACAAACCATGGAGAGATAACAAGGAGAAGACTGACTGGTTTTGCGGGTCTGCCTTATTATACCTCACCTCTTCCAAGAGAGAGCGTTTTGGATCAGGGCTTGATATGAAATTGTTACATAATTAGGCTACACAGTGGAGAAACTCACTTGTTGGCTCTTAACCTCTTAACCCCCGCCTTAACCGAGCACATGTTCACCAGTTAAGCTTGACCCAAATCTAAAAGCTTAGGACAGGTGTGTCAAACATGTCTGGCCCTCGAGATGATTTAATCTGGCCCCTGCCCTGTAGAGCATAAATTCCAGAATGTCAAAATAAAAGCAAGTCTCATTCATGTGCAGAGATATTTTTTTTTAAATAACCAGAATGCTCATTGGCCACAAGGGGGCAGAATGGAAAGGAAAGAGTTTGTTTGTTTGTGTAGTTTATTTGAGCAATTGGCTTGTTGCACAATGTGGCTATGCTAGTTCCTCTGAGCTGAAGCTGTGGGCGCTAGTACTTCCTGTTCGTATTCATTTCCATTAAGATTAGCTCAGACCAGTGAGTTTCTGGTAGAAATATTTCCATATAGGAGACGTTTATGTTTGTGAGGATCAGAGAGTTTGTCTGGAAGCTAAAGGCTAATTTAACCTCTTAACTCCCGCCTGAACCGAGAGGATTTTTTTCGTCAATTTTTTGTCACATTTTTGCCATTTTTTGGTCAAATTTTTATCATATTTTTTTTGTCATTTTTCGTCAATTTTTGGTCAATTTCTTGTGACATTTTTATCACATTTTTGCCACTTTTTCATCAATTTTTCGTCCCTTTTTTGTCAATTTTTTGTCACATTTTTGTAATTTTTTGGTCATTTTTTTGTCACATTTTTGTCATTTTTCGTCCATTTTTTTTGTTTTCGTCGAGAAAACGTGCTCGGTTCAGGTGGGAGTTAAGGGGTTAATGCATTACACAACTTGAAATAGTGCCTTAATATATATATTCTTTTATAGCATGTTAGCCTTTAGCTTCAAGACAAACTATCAATCCTTTATGATCACAGGTGTCTCTGTGAACTTGTTCTTCATGATTTGAACACACAGTAAATGATCATCTACCGGGAACTCACCGCCCACAACATAATCTTTAAACAATATGATTATTATTCCAGGAAAAGAAAACAGACAGGAAGTCCAGGCGCTCACACCTTCAGGTCAGAGGAGCTAGCATAGCCACACCGTGCAACAAGCCAATTAACATTTTCTCTTTCTCCATAGTTTCACAATCATACAGATAATGGAAGCTCAAAGGGAGTCGACTGAAGCAAAAGCTTATAAGTGCCGACCCCTTGTTCATGTACATTACATTTGCAATTCATGATGCTACAGTTATACATTTCTTTTACATTTACATTAAATAAACAAAGTACAATCCTTTCTGAGTATTCTAGATCAGTGTCAGAACACAAATATATACCTATATGTATTTGTGAGTTAAGTTTTATCCTACTGTTGCTACAATTGTCAACATACAATCAACAAACAAGGAGGTTTTACCATTTCATATCATTAACACAGCATGCTAATAAAAAATAGTAATAAATGTAATTAGCAGTTATTGTTATTTATCATAACAATTTTCATTTTGTCATTTTCAGTGAATGTCCGATTTCATATAGTCATTTTGGACTTTATAATCTGCCATCTTGCCACTTCCTTATTGTCATTACTATCCACTATTTGTTATTGATATTAGATCAAAGACATGTCCAATTTGTATACCCTATCTAGTGAGGTGCGTTAAAAAGCCAGAGTGTAGAGTGGCCTGTTGAGAGTGGGTGTAAGCCCCCAATCAACAAGTCCCCACCCAGCTGCCCTGACTGGTTGCCTTGGTGGATGATGTTTACCTCCTATACTGTGTGATGTGTTAAAAGGACGAGGCTTTTTGTGCCGAGTTGAAAGGAAAGGGGGCAGAGAGGAAAGAGTTCCACACCTGTCCAGAAGAGGGCACTGACATCTCTGTAGAGAAACTTGTTCTCTGCATTTGACCCATCCTCAATGTCGCTGGGTGACCTGTAGGAGCAGTGAGCTGCATGGCTGGCACTCGGGGACCCATCGTGATGTGGAGCCAGGCTGATGGTCAGAAATACCTGGCTGGAGGATTAACCTGTTGCACCTGTTTTATACAACTAACCATAGACACGGGGAGAACATGCAAACTCCACACAGAAAGGTCCCGTCTATGTGGGAATCGAACACGGGACCTACAAACTGTGAGGCACGAGCGTTACCTGCTGCATCACCGTGAGTACCGTGAATAAGAGCTCAGGATATGAACAACACATTATATAGCCACGTGGTAAATGGACAGTCTGGCCCAGGGCAGCTGTGGCTTCAAAAAACAGCTTACGAGTGTGGAGTGAATGAATAATGACTATAAAGCACTTTGAGGAACTTGTGACACAGGCTTGTAAAGTGCAATAGAAGCGCAAGCCGTAGTTATTAATGAAGCTACAGTCAAGTTGGGGCTTTGACCAAATCACAGTTATTAATATTAATTTATTGGAAACATTTTCTCTATTGTATGTGGCCCGCGGGGGGGCTTTTTGTCACATTATTACCCCTTTCTTGTCGCCTGTTTTGTTGCGTTTTTGTCACTTTTTGTTCCGTTTTTGTTGCTTTTTCATCACTTCTTTGTCGCCTGTTTTGCTGCGTTTTCATCTTCATTTACATCTCGCTTTTTGATGCTTTTTTCGAGACGCTTTTAGATTTGCGGAAAAGACAAAATCAGTGTTAATTTTGTCGACTAACATATTTAGTCTTAATTTTAGTCAAAGTGATATTTTTGACGACTAAAATTGGACTAAAACTAAATTAAAAGTTTCTCATGAGACTAAAACTATGACTAAAATGTCCAGATATTTTAGTCGACTAAAATAAGACTAAATAAAAATGAAAAGGAGAGACTAAAATCATCCAAACTTCTATTGACAGTCTGAAAGAGTCTCAGATCATGTAAATTCACTGCCAGGTTTGTGCTTTATTCATGTTGGAGCAGCTCCATGAAGCAGAGGAACAAGATTAAATATGATTATAATGAATATTATCAATGCAAAGTCGACTAAATTAGTCTTAAATTTAGTCGATTAAATTTACTTGCAATTTTAGTCGACTAGAACTAGACTAAAAATGAAAAGTTTTTTTTGACTAAAATTAAATTACACTTTAGTCACAAGACTAAAACTAAAATAAAATATGTTGTCAAAATTAACACTGGAAAAAATGTGCTCCGTAAGGCAGGTGTTAGGAGGTTAAAACAGAATATGTGCATCAGAAAAAGTTTAAGTGAGCAAACAAGTAATGACAATAGAATAAAAGTGTCTTATATAAAGATATAAAGAAAACAAAGACAATATATGTGATGACCTATTGTCAAATTTACGGGAGTCCCAGGTCTCTGTTATTATACTTGACTGTACAGTATAGGCCTATAGAGTTTAGAAAATGTAGAAAAAATCCATTTCCATTTTGTTTACATCCTCAAGACCCTCTTTCGACTGGGTTTAGTCCTGGTGGTACTTGGAAGGTCAAATATTTTACGAGGTGTTGCTTGGCGTGTAAAGTTGGAGACCGCTGTACCAGCACAGACTGAATTAAACAGTGTCCATAGTCGTACCGTCCCTCTGCTACCTGTAATAAAGCTGTTATTAGGCCTGCCTGTGTATATGAATAATGCAGCAGGCTGGTGGAGTATATGCCTCTCTAAAAAGCGCTTTGAACTTGTTTTCCAGCGGCTCCTGTGCGAGAGACCAAAGAGAGCGCTGAGAGTGTGGTGTGAAGTGACTGTTTCTCCCCAAACAACACGCACTCAACACCAGTCGCTCTGGGGCAGACAGCAGGCTGCAGCTTTGTACCGGAGGATCTGAGTCCGGGCTGCAACCAGGAGGTGTTTGTTGCGATTTTGATACGATCCAGGAGTGAACAAAAATACAGTGAGTCTCGGGCTGCGTCTTTATGAGTAATAACACTTATTATGTCTCAGGGGTTAGATGGCGTTGAGCCTACAAGCTCGACAAACTTCTTCAAAGCCTCCAGTTGTCCATTGTTCCATCTGCAATCACACTTTTAGTAGAAAGTAGGTTATGCTATCTTTGCACTGGCTTCCTTCAAAGAGAATAGACTTTAAAACAGCTCTGCGTGTGTACAAGTCTCTTCATGGTCGAGCGCCAAAGCACATCTAAAGCCAAATGGACCGTCTCGGGCTTTGAGGACCTCAGGGAGGGGTCTCCTGGTGGTTCCCAGAGTCAAGACTAAACACGATAAGGCTGTGTTTCAGATGTTGTTAACCTGTTACTTTCCGTGCCCCCCGATCAGGAGGTCAGGGATTAGCGATTAGGGTTATGATTCGAGTTAGGAAGGGCAAATGTGATGTAAATTGTGCTTCACTCACACAGATCTCACACATGTTTTTAGAAACAAGGTCTTGGCTTTCAAATGAGGCATCACACTGGCATAGGCTGTGAGCTCTCCGTCAATACACTTTGAGATTTGATTGTAAACCTGCACTGCTAATACTGACTATACATTTTTTTGTATACTCTGTGTTTCTGAGAGCTGAATGTAGCAAGTGAATTTCTCCATTGTGAGATTAATAAAGGCTTATCTTGTCTTATTTGGATACGTATAATTGCAAACCCCCAACTCTAAACCCAAACCAAACCCTATGGCAGGTAACAGGTTAAAGGTCCACAATGCAACTTCCATCCATCTTCTTCCACTTGTCCGTTGCCGGGTCGTGGAGGCAGCTGTTGGAGTTTCCCAAATCACATCGCACCAGCCCCTTATGGCGCCTCCTGCAGGTGGTGGGTCCACAGAAGGACGGCCTCATGGTTAAACGGGCCTGTTGGTCTCTCATAAGGGGCTTCTGAACCGCTCTTTGTCTGACCCGTCACCCAGGACCAGTTTGCCCTGGGAGACCCTACCAGGGGCACGACGCCCCCGACAACAGAGCTCCCAGGATCATTCGGGCGCTCAAACTCCTCCACCACGTTAAGGTGGCGGTTCCAGGAGGGGACAATGCAACTTTTTATGTAAAAAAAAGAAAGAAAAAAGGCTATTGGGATCGTAAAGTAAAGGCACTACGCTAATCATCCGAGCATCCCCTGGGGTCAAATATGTATTAATATCAACTTACATACATAAAGCGTAAAAAGTTTCAAAGTGCACCTTTAATGGAATATGATTGCGATGTTAAATAGATTTAAAAAAAAAAAAAGGCCAATCATGTTAAATAGCCTGAAGGATGTGAAGTTTTGTGCCAGGGCACTCTTGTAAAAGAGACTTTTGATCTAAATGAGATTTATTCCTAATTTCTTCCCATTCCCTTTCAAGCATGTATTAATTAATTGCATTGTATTGCATTTGTATAACACACACAACACCTAAACAATGGCAATGGGGTCCCCACTCTAAGAAAGACTTACTTATTTTCTTTTATATTTATATGTGTGTATTTTATTACAGAAACATGATTGTTTTTTATTTAAAAGTGTTATGTGCACAAACAAAGGCCTCATTTCTTACAATGTTCAAGTCCAGGCAGGAAACAGTTATTTTTAGCTGCAACCACTTTATCTGCACTTTTCCCTTTTAGTGTCATTAATTAATGATTATATTGATGTTTTATGGATTGATGTTTACCTGAATGTTATACTGTGAAACACTTTGAATTGCCTTGTGCATGAATTGTGCTTCACAGCTGTGGTTCTCTAATGGTATGGCTTCGGTGCACATGTATTATGTCATATATCATATCAAATATTGTATTTTCCACACAGGTTTTTCTATTGGAGCAGTAGATTTGCCACAAAGACTGAAATTAGGATAAAACAACCCAATAACTTTATTTTTTAACTGACCAGTAGTTTTTCCATGCAGTTTCAGGTGGAAAATATTGAAGAAAAAAAAAAGTTCCCTGGAATGGGCTCACTTTTGGTGAGTCACAGGTGGAAGTGGCAAATCTGTGCCTCTGACCTTCACCAACAAACACACCACATTTATACAGTAAGCGGGGCAGAAGTGTCTTGCCCAAAGACACAACTGCACCTAACGTCTGGACTCTGGATCAGGGGCGGACTGGGACTGAAAAACAGCCCTGGACTCAGACCAGCCTGGCCCAAATTAATGTAAATGTGCACTTTTATTTTCTCCAGCTCGGCTTTACCCAAATCAAAAAGCTTCTCGACTGGAGAGAAACAATGTAGCGCCTCGTTTGAAAGCTAAGACCTACAAGAGTGATTGTAACTTTTTGTCAAGTCGCCACATTTTTTATCATATTTTCATTCATGTCGTGTTTTTGTCGACTTTTCATCACATTTTTCGTCACTTTTTGTGTTGCTTTTCCGGCATTTTTGTTTTCTTTTCATCCTCTTTTTTGTTGCTATTTTGATGTTTTTCTTTTCAGCTTTTAGATTTGGGTAAAGCTCGGTTAAGGCGGGACCGGTGGCCCTAGAGCCAGTGGCCCCTCTGTGCTCTTCCAGAATGGACATACGGCCGCCCCTGCTCTGGAGCCAGGGTTTGTATTACCAGCTTTGAGTCACTGTTGATTTGAAATAAAATGTTTATTGACATGGTTCCAAACATATGAATTGTTTCTAAAAGCTCCGCTGATGTAAAGTTGCTTGTGTTGATGTGTTAAACCCTTTGGCATAAGCCGTTAATCTGGTCATTATGAAGTCATTAAACTGCACACGTTTGACTTTGAGACATCTTTGAACCTAATTCTCATTCAGATTTAACACTTACGGTTCTTTGAAGGCGGTGATGCAACTAACGCGCCTCTGTTTCTTCTGACGACAGGAGTCACCTTTCATTACGCACACGTGCGCGCTCACAGGGAGTGCACATGGACACACTCTCACCGCCTCTGACGCTTTACATTCTGTTTTATATCCGCGCTGCAGCATTGAGTTTGAAACATTAGTATTAAAACATCACTGAACATCATTTTGAAAGGAAGGGCTATATTTTGTAGTGAAATGTGTAGTTTTAGAAGAATTATAGGTTTGTTCTACATATAGTGCTTTCAAAGTGATTGCTTTCTAAACAAACGGTATCACCCTTGAGGTAGGGAGGTCACAGTCAACCACTGAAGGGTCCAAGGGGCTCTCAAGACCAAAAAGGTTGGAAACGACTGCTGTGAGTCAAGCAGCCATGGCGTTATTTCAAAATTAAATCCCCATACATTTTGTTTTGATAAAAAGAACGCCCATTCTCTGTTACATTATACATATCCAAATCTCAAAGCGTATTGACTGGAGAGCTTACAGCCTGTATGCCAGTGTGATATATCTCAATTGAAAGCCAAGACCTTGTAGTTTACTATATCTGTGTGAGTGAAACACAACTTGCATGACATTTGCTGATCATAACCCCGAACCATAATCCCCCTAACCTCTCATCAGGGGCGGGTTAGGCTAACTGAGCTGGTAGGTTAAAAAACCTCTTCACCCCCACCTGAACAGAGCACATTTTCTCCAGTTTGCCGTTGCCCAAAACCTTAAAGCCATCCATCCATCCATCCATCCATCCATCCATCCATCCATCCATCCATCCATCCAGCTGTTCTGGGGGGAACCTTAGTGCGACACCAGGCCAGCTCGGAGACATAGTCCCACCAGCGTGTCCTGGGTCTTCCACGAGGCCTTGTCCCAATAGGACATGCCTGGAACACCTACCACGGGAGGCGACCAGGAGGCATCTGAAACAGATGCCCGAGCCACCTCAGCTGCTCCTTTCGACGTGAAGGAGCAGCGACTCCGAGCTCCTCCCGGGTAACTGAGCTCCTCACCCGATCTCGAAGGGTGCGCCCAGCCACCCTGCAAAGGAAGCTCATTTCGGTCGCCTGTATTCACGATCTTGTCCTTTCGGCCATTACCCAAATCTCATGACCATGACCTTAGCATAGCATCTTGAAAAAAAAAAAAAAAAGTCATAATAGCAACAGAAGCATTACGTAAACGGAAGAAAAAAGTGACAAAAGTGCTTCACAAGTGTGCCGGAAAAGCAACAATAACAAAATAAAAAGGGTTTTGAGAGGAACAAAGTGATCGCTTCAGTGGGTAGAATAGTCTGTAAAGAAGGTCAGGTGCTCTTCAGTGTTAGAGGATAACATTAAATCGCTATTTATCATACTATCTCTGTGTGTCCATTATAGCCCTAAGTAAAAATTCAAACAAACATCAAATAAACCAAGCAAACCAAGCAAACAAAGCAAACCAAGCAAGGAAGCACAGAATATGAAATATAAAAACATGGAAATAAAGATCTACTCGCTGCATCCAGAGCCATAGCCATCAGTTACATTTCTCTCAATGTTCATCAGTTGATTCTGGAGTTTCACAGTTAGATTAGAAATGAACACAGCAGCCTCCCCATAGGTTGTATATGGAGCTTAAGTGTTCCTCTCTTTTGTGCACATCTCAAAAATCGGTGCTAAGCGGGTTATCTCTCTTAGGAGAAAAATATCCTAGGTTCATCTCCTACCCATAATCCCTTAGCACCAGTACAACTACTCTACTTCTTGTAACTATTCTATAGTCAGAAGAAAAATCAGCAGATGTTTATTAAACCACAAGCTTTTATGACCACTAAAAACAGATAGTTCTATTCAAGTTTTCACACTAGCCTGTGGTCACAGTCCTCTGACTGTGGCGTATTTCTAAGTCCAACTGCCTTAGTAATTAATTACACGGCCAATGTAATTATTACCGACTCAATATTCAGCACTTAGTTCAAAATTAAAAGTAACATGAAACAACAGCTTTACACAGTAGCCCACAGCTTTTGCTTTGACCCACACTTGCTATCCGTAAACCAGACATAGAGACCAGTGACCTGGACCCAGACTCGGTTACAGCTTTCTGGAGCATTCTAGCTTCCTGGCTATGTCGGTGTGAGGCCTTTTGTTTGACACTAAAATTAACATTAAACAAAGCTTTACACTCAAGATAGTCTATAATATGTGTTCCTCACTCTTGCCTATGACGGCTATGTGGATAAACAGTAGAGTCAACAAGTTTAAAACCTGACCTACTCTAAACTGTATGCATGGAGCTTCACAGATTATTGCAGCTATTTCAGTTCAAGCTTTGTGCATCGGAATACCCCAGTCACCTAGTGGACCTAAAGTCCCTACTCTCGACCGGAACCAAACATCCAGAATTAACCGATAACATGAGATTATGTCATTTTTACTAATTGTACGTTTCCCATTGCATTGTTCTTTTTTCTATCAAGCATGAATCTGGTAAGGCCATTCCCCCTCCCTTTTATCAAAGGATAAAAATGCACCTACCAGATCAGCTGTAGACATGTTCGTTGACGCCAAATTGTTAGAGAAATAACAATGGTGTTCGAGAGGATAGATGAATGACAGGCAGCAGTCTGGATGTCTTATGCAGGAGAAGTTTATTTGCCATCGGTGCGGGACCCGGAGACATGAACTCGAGACATTGCGCTAGTCCTACCATTCAAGTCTGTCTATGCTTCCACAGAAGAGGGATAAATACCCTCTCAGAGCGTCATACTGATACGCAAGCATTCAGTGGCAGAGAGTGGGCGTCTGAGCACCACAGTCAAGGCTATGACAGAGATAGTACGACTGTACAGCCTGACCCAGTATGATAAATAGCGATTTAATGTTATCCTCTAACATTCAGGATCAAAATGTAAGGACAGGCACAAAAAAGAAACATCCAAGGCACTTGGATTCCTGGTTAAAAGTCCTCTATTGGATGGAAAAAAAGGGTTTTTGTTGCGTGTTCACCACTTTTTGGTCATTTTTTCATTGCTTTTTTGGCCCTTTTCTGTTGACAGCCTGTAGGCCGGTGCAGCGCCTCATTTGAAAGCTCAGACATTATAGTTTCTGAAATTATGTGTAAGATCCGTGTGAGCAAAACACAACTCACATGAGGTGGATGGCAGGTAACTGGTTAATTAATAAGCTTGTTACACATTGTCACATTGTGCCGCCCTCGTCTTGTGTAAACCAGAACTAACCCTTTTAGGAAAGTGCGGCACGAAACAATACTTGAAATAAAACACACACCAAATATTGTCAGAGCATGTATTATCACAACGAATATATGTACATAACAATAAACAGACTTTATACAAACCTGATACATTCTCGTTAAATGGCAATTTGATTGCAGCAGGAGCAGTACAATAGAAATATGTTTGTACAAACATTACAGTATCCTCACTTCAGAAGAGGTACAATAGACAAATGTACAATACGTGAAAAGGAAAACCCTTTTGGACATGAATCATTTTTAATGGTGGCCCTGATGCTAGCTGCTGCAGCATCAAAATCATTCATTCATTCATTAATGGGGAAAACCGATTAGCAAAAGGCACTCAAAGGTCATCAGAGGTCACGTGACGGAGCTTACAAACTGAGGTTAAGTAAATCGCATGCATCTTTAAGTGCATCCAATTCATTTGTATCTAATATGTTACAATTGTGGCAAATCTGATGAACCCCACGACCTTCTGCACTTCCCCTTATTCTCTCCCTCATCCATCCCCACACTGCCGACAATCTCATGTCTTTTGGCCATCGTTAATCTCAATGTCGGGCTGCTACATTATATACAATATGAACTACACTAATCTGTACACATACATGGAGGGGGGTTGGAGAATAAAATGGGAAGAGTCAGCAACTGCTATGGCAAAAAGTGATGAAAATTTGAGCCTTTATCCAGTCAATGAGGCTGAGTAACCAGAATCAGTTGCTAACTCTTCCAAAACATACCCATTTGTCTGTGGAAATGTACACAACCAATACAGCAGTTATACACAATGATCTGTACAAAGAGAAATACAACTCTCTCGATATCCCATAATACTATGAGGAACAAATTTACATGAATGGGCGGTTCAGTGTTCAGTCGTCATTCTCTGCGAATTGGTAAGATTGAGTTGTCGGAGAGCTTCCCTGATGAATCACTTTTGAAAAAGGAGCGCAGCTTGTGATTTGTATCAATGGCAACTTGGATAAAATGTTCAGAGCAAGCGGAGATGAAAGCCGTGCCGGGTCTGTCTTCACACGAGAGAGACTGGAGGGAATCATTATCGGTAAAAAGAGCGGATTAATATCTGTATAATGCACTGAAATCATCCTGTGACAATGGAGGGGGGTTGATTAGTTTAGGTAGTTCCTGTTGAAATGAAAGGTAGACCAGTCATTACACACAGTTTTGGATTAATCCTCGGACAAAACTGTTAAATTTAGCCGTTTCTTCTTCTACGGTGTCAGCGCCTCGTTCTGTACTCCCTGATTACACTTGTGTCGTTGTTCAAAAACTGTCCACATTTTTAAAGCCCATAATCCGACGACTTTGAGCCGTTCTGTGCTTGAAGTGTGTTTATCACGCACTGCTGGAGCTGCTAACCTGGAAGTTATTTCCTATAGCTGCCAGAAGGAGGAGCCCCGGTCAAGGTCTTCACCAGCTCTTTCGCCTGCATTTCTTTCACTATTAACAGAGATCATAAAATGTAAAACATCAACGCTGAGGCACCCAAATAAGGTTTTTATGTCTATTTTTAGGGCACCGTTGTTACATACTGAGATATGTTCTTATCTTCGCTTAGACCTTTATATATACAGTCTTAGATGAGTTCATTTGTACCTGTCTGGTCTTCACGCTTGCCCTCAGTCATGTAAACACAGCGGATAAAAAGGGAAACTATATTGTAAGGCGTAATAATACCAGGAGTGCTTCGGCGTCCGCACAGTAAAGTGAAGATATATATTACGCCTTACAATACAGTTCTCCTTTTTATCCACTTAGAAAATCCACATTATTTAATTTTGTGTAACTATACTTTATCGTGTAACACTTCATGTAACCATATTTAAATAGGGAAAACGTGGAGGAGCTTGGTAGCTTCTATCTTCACCTCCTTTGGAGCTATAGGAGAGGAGGAGAGGCTAAATGCTAACGCCGTCTGCGCTGTGTTTACGTGACTGAAGGCACGCGTGAAGACCAGACAGGTCCAAATGAACTCGTCTAAGCTAAGGTAAGAACATATCTCAGTATGTAAAGACTGTGGCCTATTCCTTTAATATGTTTCTTTTGTCGCATAATGAGGCGGTCCAATATAGTGCAACAAGGCCTGGGATTTCCGGGAATCCTGTCGCTTCCATAATAATAATAATATGCCAAAGGACATTTCAAAACAAAAGCATTTTGATACTACAATGTGGTCTGTGCTGTATTTACCCATTGTGACCTGAACAAACATACTTGTCCTATAACTCTTTTCTCCACCGTCTATTTGGTTTCGTCTGGACAACGCTTGCTAGAACCACAACCGGTAGAACATTCAGTTTACGACGTGCCATCCTGACTTCCTCTTGTGCTTCCCAATCGCCAACAGCAAAGCTTCTAGTTCAAAATCCCCCCTTCGCGTCTGTAGCATCTTAATCTCGTCGAAAATGACATCGAGATTAAACCTCCCGGACTCTGAAAAAAGCGATTTAAGTTCCAACCCATACGTTGCGAGTCGAAAATTTCTCCTCCTGATTGCAGCCGAGCAGACCTATTCCGACATAATAACCCACAGCCGTGCATGAATGAATACGACGCATCAGGGCACCGGATCCGCCGCAGCGACAGAGGATACCATCTCCACCGTCCCCCCCCCCCCCCCGCCGCAAAAAAAAAAAAAAAAAAAAGGGATAGCATCTTATTCTGTGCCCGTCCGTTCCACATTAAAGTCCTGGCGCGCGCTTGAAATGCGCCTCCGCTTGCCTGTAAGATAGAGCCGTGCTTACTTTAACTTTGCGACTCCAAAAAAAAAAAAGTGTGACACAAAGCTCGGGCCGCGACAATCCTATTAAGAGGGGAAAAAAAGAGCGGCACAACATGTCACGGAGACAAATCGGGGGCCCCGCCGCAGCGTGATTTACAGCGCGCCATCCGTCTGAACGCGAGATGCGGCTAATTTCTATCGGAAGTCATTTACCCGTCTCTCTTTCTCCGGCTCTCCTCATTTTCCTTTTCCACGCACGCACGAAAGCTGATCGCCCCCCGAAAGGCATCGCCCGTGATTGATCGCCTGCATATGCCTATTCTGCCGGAAGCTCATCCAGGCGTCATTAGCTTAAAAGAATGTCGGTAAACGTGGCGTAAAGTGACACAAATCATGCGACGAGCCCCGACAGCTTTTAAATAAAGACGCCGCCGTTCGCGACTCCACGGTGAAACGGAACGGTGAGCTAATTGAAATGGGTTTGCGTCGCGCGGGAATCCGATTAAATGTCCGGTTTGGAAAATAAAGCTGATATACAAAGCCTGAGAGAAATCATTCATAATAATGTTTATGATCTGATAATCCGAGAGATAATTTTTTTAAAGATTTATTTTAAAAACGCGCTCGACTTATCTCTCTTGTTGTCGAGATCTGTAACACCATCTTAAATGAGAGAGATGTGATAAGGGATTTCCATAATGCCTGTAATTTCTCAAAGCTTTTTTGTTTGAAAAATGTGTAGTGGGAAATGGGCAACACGTACAAAATTAGAAAGGCATTTTCTAACTCTATGTCCGCTCCTTTTTACCGACAATTCTATGATCTCTCTTCCCCTTTTCCCCCACGTTTTGGGAAGCACAAATATATAGCGAACACACCAGTGTTAATTTCGTCGACTAAAATATTTAGTCTTAATTTTAGTCAAAGTGATATTTTTGACGACTAAAATTGGACTAAATTAAAAGTTTCTCATGAGACTAAAACTATGACTAAAATGTCCAGATATTTTAGTCGACTAAAATAAGACTAAATAAAAATGAAAAGGAGAGACTAAAATCATCCAAACTTCTATTGACCGTCTGAAAGAGCCTCAGATCATGTAAATCCTCTGCCAAAGGATCAGCTGAGCTTTGTTCATGTGGAGCAGCTCCATGAAGCAGAGGAACAAGATTAAATATGATTATAATGAATATTATCAATGCAAAGTCGACAAAATTAGTCTTAAATTTAGTCGACTAAATTGACATGCAATTTTAGTCGACTAAAACTAGACTAAAATTAAAAAGCTTTTTTTGACTAAATATCGACTAAAATTAAATTACGTTTTAGTCAAACGACTAAGACTAAAACTAAAGTAGAATATGTTATCAAAATTAACACTGGAACATACAGTAAACTTATTTATCACATGCATACAAAGTCAAGTCTAAATCGGGTCCATATGGATGGATTATTCACGGCGGATTGTTCAGTAGAAGCGAAAAAACGGCAGTCATACTTAGCGTTAGCGTGTAGCATGATGCTAACATGCAGCATCATGTTAGCATTCTCCGTGTTTTAAGTAATTATGGGCTGTTGAACCACTCTCCATGTCTTTGTATCTTTATTGGGTAGAAAACTATATTCATAATTTGTTTAAAGCAGTACTAAATAACTTGTTTAGCTTAATAAATCCTTTCCGTAGTCCCTCTGGTGGTAATACAAGTGTTAATGGGGTGATTGAGGGGGTCTTTCATCTCCCCCCGGTGTCACTGGTCAAAAAACTTCAATGCCTCCAGGTAGGTGCCACCAACACACACTAATAGAACCAAGAAGAAGAAGCTAACAGGCTAACGGGCAAAGCTAACTGCGGGCTAGCGCCACTTAAACAGTATTTACAGCCAAGTTTGAGTGGAAAAAAAATATCCCCATTGTGTAATTGGATGTGCAATATCCCTCTCGCCCTTTGTCTTTTCTGTCAGCGTAGTATTTACTCTCACGGACAATTATTGAGTGAAAAAAAACACAACTTGCTACGACACCTGCAGTGGCACTAGGGGCATGAGTTACTTAGTACTGCTTTAAGTAGTTTGGGAGTAATTATAGACATTTTAGATTTTTCTCTTTTTTTACCCCATGTATTGGCAATTCCAGAGATGCCGTCTGTATTTGAAGGGGTCCAGGTTCAGGTTTTCGACTCGTGGATGATTTGTTAACATTTGAAGGCAATATACCTGATTTTTTTTCTAGTAGTGAAATGAAAAAAGATATTTGTCCTCCTTTAGTATTGGCCTATTGTTAGCCTAAACATTTTGTGGGAAAACTACTACATTTGTGGCCTCCTCTTTCATCGCTTGGAATCAAATAATCAGGTATAGGCCCTTTAATCAAATGGGAGTGAGGGGAAGCGTTGCTATTCAAAACCAAATTGGACAAATGGGGAAACTTCTGTGGAAAAGACTCTGTATTTTAGTCAAAGCTGCTGCTGTGTTTTTGACGAGTGTATGCAGTAGTGGATTCCGTCTCGAGAAAACACTTTTTAATGGCTTCAAAAGGCCTTCATTTTGGCATAATTCATTTGCTTTGCTTTGTTTTGGAGCCTCTCTAACCCTAAGACCCACTTTGCCTGCGCAGTTCTCCAGCAGTGACTCATGGACTAAACCAGGGCTAAATCACGAAGTGACTCATGGAGATGTTTGGGACAATGCGTTGGGCAAAAACTGTTAATTATAGAAGTTCTAAATAAATCATGTTACTTTAGGTTCCTTATGTGGGCGACTTTGACAATGCTTTCGAGCACAGTAGTAACTTGCCTTCTGATTGGCGGAAGACGGAGCCGCCGATCCCAAAAGATGAATGAAACAAAAGCTGTAATAAGAGCTTTGCACGGATTTGTCACGGCGGAAAAACATCAACGCAAACCACTATCGCCTACATAACATCCTGGGTTATATAAACGATCCCAACATAATTCTTTCTCTCTTTGCTTTTTTCTCGTCTGTCTCCGGCTCCTCTCATGTTTCCTATCGCCGCTCCGATCCTCCTTGTTCAGATAAGGCCGATAAACACTATCTGCCCGGCCAGATACGGGGCTCGGAGCTTGGTGCAAACCCAGCAATTAGAGCCACTTCACACAAGAGCGGCGCCGCATTATCTGAAATGGAGACGTTTGTCGGAGGGGGGGAAAAGAAATACTAGATTGGATATGGAAAAAAAAAAAGCAGGGTTAAAGAGAGCGGCGTGGATTTCGGAGTTCGGTGGTTCCTGATCCGCACAAGTCCCTTTAAAAATACAGCATTTGTTATGGATATCCCAAAATGTGTCCAACAAATAGACAGCAACGTGGCAGTTTACATATTTCTTTTGTCTGTAGGTAAAGGAGAAGTACATCTTTTCTATCAACTCGTGAACAAAAACACCTCAAGTGGCTCCCCAAATGCAAACTAAAGCCAGTTTGTCGGCTTGTGGTTAGATACGAGTCAGGATTAATGGGCGTGTAGCAAATACAAGATGTACGCAGAGCATTGTGCCCACCGGGGGTTACACATGACAACTATATTTTTTTGTAGCCGACGAGCCGTGCATCCCTGAAGAAGGCAGGTCCACGTGGGGAAAGATTATGAATTAATTAGCCCCTTAAAAAAGGCTTTCGAGGAAGTGAAAACAGAATTTGATGTAGGAAGAGTGTCTTACATTGGGTCGTACATGGAGTTGACTTTGACTATTATTATATTATTATACTATTTAATAATTATCAACCTCTTAACCCCCGCCTTAACCTAGTGCATTCTCTCCAGTTCAGCTTTAAAATCTAAAAGCTTACAGCCTACAGGGCAGTATCATGCCTCATTTGAAAGCCAAGACCTACAAAACTCATCTGAACTGATCTTTTTCCTCCTTTGTATTAGTACTTTGTAAGTACACAATGTAATAGGACACGAGACCTTTGAGTTGTTACATTATGTACCTACAAACTACAAATACATATTATTTCGTTGTGTATCTAACCCATTGGTACGACGTATTACACATCGTTACAAAGCCCATTACATTGTAGTAAATTTAGTTTGGTACAATGTATCAAGGGTAGTGTAACCGACTTTTCTTTTCATCGCTTTTTTGTTGCTTTTTGTGGCGATTTTGTCACATTTTTGTCACTTTTCTGCTACTGTTTTGTTGCTTTGTTGTTGCATATTCATCTCTTCTGTTGTATTTTCATCCTCGTTTAAAAAAAAAGTTTAGTTTTGGACAATCTTTATTAATATTAACCAGTGTTAATTTCGTCGACTAAAATATTTAGTCTTAATTTTAGTCAAAGTGTTATTTTTGCAGACTAAAATAGGACTAAAACTAAATTAAAAGTTTTTCATGAGACTAAAACTATGACTAAAATGTCCAGATATTTTAGTCGACTAAAACAAGACTAAATAAAAATGAAAAGGAGAGACTAAAATCATCCAAACTTCTATTGACCGTCTGAAAGAGCCTCAGATCATTTAAATCCTCTGCCAAATGAGCAGCTCTGAGCTTTGTTCATGTGGAGCAGCTCCATGAAGCAGAGAAACAAGATTAAATATGATTATAATGAATATTATCAATGCAAAGTCGACTAAATTGACATGCAATTTTAGTCGACTAAAACTAGACTAAAATTGAAAAGTTTTTTGTAAATCTCGACTAAAATTAAATAAAAATTTTGTCAAAAGACTAAGACTAAAGCTAAAATAAAATATGTTGTCAAAATTAACACTGATATTAACATTGCTGAAATGCTTTTGAAGGGTTTTATCAATCGTATTAGTTCTCTTTCTCTCCACCCCAAACTATGTTTTGGTCTGATGAGAGCGTCTCACCCACTCAGAGAACCAGGGTTATAACGCAACCTGAACGTTCTATTTTAACGTCTTAACCCCCGACTAAACCGAGTGCAATAAAGCTTTTTTGTGGCTTTATTATTGTGCTTTTGTCATACTTTTTCCATTTTTGTGCTGCACTTTTATTGCCTTTTCTGTCACTTTCTGTTGCAATTTCATCCTTGTCTATTTTGATGCTTGGCCAAACTAGAGAAAATGCACTCGGTTAAGTCGGGGGTTAAGAAGTTAAAAAAAAATGTTCAGGTTACGTTATAACCCTGGTTCTCTGAGTGGGTAAGACGCTCAAAACATACTATGGAGTGGAGAGAAAGAGAACTAATACGATTGATGAAACCCTTCAAAAGCATTTCAGCAACATTAATATTCCTAAACTTTTGTCCAAAGTCTAAAACTAAACTTCGCATTGAACTATTTTTAACATCTTTATTGTCCACACACTGACAAGAAACCTAGTAGTTGTGGGATGTGATAGTCGACTAGTCTGTGGAGCATTTCGCCTTACATTTAACCTCTTAACCCTCACCTGAACTGAGCAGATTTTCTCTAGTTTGGCTTTACCCAAATCTAAAAGCTTCTTGATAAAAAACATCAAAAGAGCAACAAAGATGAGGATGAAATCGCAACAAAGCAGCAAAAAAGTGACAAAAACTCAACAAAAAGTGGCAAAAATATGACAAAAGCTATAATAAAAAAAGCTTTATTGCACTTGGTTAAGGCGGCCGGTAAGAGTTTAAAATAGAATCGACAATTAACTTAAAACTCATCATCAATAATCCTAAAGAAGTTCCATAAATCTACTTGAATAAAGAGATTAAATCTAAATTTGAGTAGGTTTAGTCAGGTTAGTAGGTTATTGCCAATGGAACAAGCACATTTTGTCTTAATTCGTTTTAAAAGTAAAAGTTAATATGTCTGATTTCAAGTGTGATTTACGCTTGTCCCATTAGCATTTTCAAACTGACTTAAAATCAACATAAAGAACCTTTATTCGAGCAATTTGAAGTCATTCATCTATTTTTTTCCAGTGTGCCACACCACTGCAGTAAAAAACTCATCAATACTTCAAAGATCTTACTTCTCCTTCACCTACACCTGACCCACAAGGTACAGTCTGTGCGAAATCATGGCTTTCTCTGCATCCTCTGCTGCCGCTGTCCTCTTCTTTCTCAGATGAAGTCAGTTTAGCGAGCCGCATCCTTTGGCTTCCACTTGCATTTGGATAAATAAGTGATACGACGCTTTGCTTTTCCAATCCTCGGGTTGTTTTGGAGTCCGACGAGAGGATTTCCAGTTTTCTGATCCATAAAAAGAAGCCAGTAATAAGAAGACAGTCAGGAGTAATACTGTGTGGTGCAAAGGGTCTTTAGGCAGCAAACATTTCCAGCGTGGTTTCCAAGACTTCGAGGAAGAACTCGGAGTAAGACGTTAAAAATCGTCATTAATATCAACAATATATTTTTCAAGTGTAGGTTATTCCATAATAAGAAAGTTTCAGTGTGTCGACTCCAGCCTTTCTCGGGGGTTTGAGGCCAAGTCTGTTCGCTACATCAGCGTCTTGTAGTCCGATTGGAGGGTAAAAACTACAAACATGGAGGCTCAGTGTCCCTCGGAAATGTCCCCCCACGTGCTGGCTTCATTCTCGGAGTCGGAGAGTGCCGCCGTGCACAGGTCGCTGAAGATATCTGAGGGGGGAAAAACAATCACAATGGAGGTTAGAGAAGCCATTACAGAACACGCAGAAGCTTTGAGCAACAACAAGCAAAGGGCGAGTGGGTAATGGAAGTTTAAACCACTGACAGGAAAGAGGAGGGGGATCCGTACTAGGTTTATGCATGAGGTTTATGCACTCTTTTATTCCTATGCTATAGTTTTGCGGTCATATCTTTTTATTATACAGAGCAATTGTTCTAAAACTTATCACAGAAAGAACAAACTCGTAAAATATTTGTCCAGGCCTAAATCAAAACAAAAATCAATAATAACCAAGTCTGAAAAAGGGACTTGATGTGTCTTAAACAGTTGTCTAAACCAGTTATTATTACTAAAGCAGACAGATTTTTTTCTTCTTTACATTAATATACAGTTCTGCTCAAAAGTTTGCACACCCTTCCATATGTTTTTTATATTTTGACTATTTTTCAAAGAATATGAACAATATTTTTCACTCACAGTTTGCTCTTTTTAAATCATAATGAAACAAAGCACCAAAAATGACCCTGATCAAAAGTTTGGGCCGCTTTACCATTAGATTATAATATACAGAACCTTCTCCACAACTACCACAAAAGACTCCAGGCGGTTGATGCTAAAGGGGACAATGCACAGAACTGGGGAACTATGTAAACTTTGGATCAGGGTCATTTTGGTACTTTCTTTTTTCACTATGATTTAAAAAGAGAAAATTCCTTTGTTTGACTATAAATGGCTTCACACAATCACTAACAGTGAAAACAACTTCTTGTGTTATCTTTCATATTCTTTGAAGAATGGTCAAAAAATGGTAAACAATTCTGCGGGGTATGTAAACTTTTGAGCACAACTGTATAGATACAGACGGCATCGCGTCATAGAAGGGGGCGTGGCTTCGTCGAGGGGGAAAACAGAATCTTTTGGGAAACACAATTTTTCACTCTTTTTAGCCGTTTTCTGGCAAAATATAAAGTTATTTATCAAATACAAATAAAGTCAAGTGTAAATTGGGCCCATATGGATATTTATTCACAGCAGATTGTTCAGTAGAAGCGGAAAAACGGCAGTCGTAGCTAGTGCTAGCTAGCGTTAGCATTAGCACGATGCTGACATGTAGCATTCTCCGTTATTTATGTATTTATGGGCTGTTGAACCACTTTGCTCCTCTCCATGTCTTTGTATCTTTATTTAGTAGAAACTATATTCATAATTCAGCATTTGTTAAAGTATTTTTTGAATAATTAGAGAAAGTTTTGATTTTTTTTAACTTTTTTTTTACCATATATGGACGAATCCAGAGATACAGTCTCGTTTGTATCATATTAAAGCCTTTATAAACATATAATTTTAAAGCACAATTGGTTCTATTCCAGAGTGCATATGGCAATTTAAACCACTTTATTTGCACCCTTTGCTTTTATGTACATTATATGGTGGATTAAAGCAGATTAAAGTACATTGAAGCATCCCAGTTCTTCACAGGGACGAGTTTATAGCCACATTTCACAACTTGCACTGTTCAGGGTCACTTTCACAGAAATGCTAGAAAAAGCTTTAGATGCACAGTGTTTTTTTCCACACATGTCTGAGCATACAACATACTAATGGTCAGGTATCTTTAACTACACAGTGCATTATACATTCTATTGTGCCTGCTTTAACTTTGTCCAAATAGGACACATGCACACACACGCAGATGGCTCCTTATTTCTGGATGTGATTATTACAGCTATCCAAGTCACGACTGCAGAAATGCAAAAGCTTAACCTTTAAACGTTCCCATTTTGAAACATAATTTATTCTCGACCGCTCCCTCCAACTGTCAGTGGTTCAAATGTCCAGCGTCTTCAATGGGCATGCGCAGCCAAAGTGCATGCCAACACAGCCTCAGACTATTGCGAGTCTATAGACGGCAATAGGGAGCAACCGGGGCGGAGAGGGTTTGGACACACTGCTGTGCATATCCAAATACTAGAGTAAGCTGCTAAAGCTGGGAGTCCTGCGAGGTCAGAGGTATCACTCAGGGGTAAGTGAGACAGAGGGTGGAGGTGGTGAATGCGAATGAGCTCAAGTGGAGGGAAGAGGCAGATATTGTAAAGACATAGAGGTAGAAATATGCTTCACTTTATGTGGAAATTGCTCATCATCAAAGCACAGCCCGGCTCTGGCAATTTGCTGAATGTCTTTCCCCGCTCTTCACCCGTTTCACGACCAAAGGAAAAAATCCTTACAGCTGCGACTTATTGGAAGGTTTCGGCGTCCCCTCCCTTTAAGCCGAGGAATAAGGGTAATGAGTAACAGCAGCCTCGGCGGTGACGTCATGCTTTAACCGTCAAGTTTCACATGCCAAAACACGGAAACTTCCATCTGCTCCAACCCGAAAAAACCCCACCCGTGCGTGAACAAGAGCCCTCCCGGTCTCTAGGGGGCAGATGTTGATGAACTCAAGAGGCAGGAGTGAGTGTTAGTGCAACGATAGCAAAGTGCGCAGCGGCGGTGGTATAGCGTTAGCGCGGATGTAAAGAGGTGTGAGCAGTGAGAGAGAGTGAGACCTCCTTCAGACGCCGTTTGTAGGACACTAGGCGGCACCAGTCCTGTCTCCTCTGTCCTAAGCCTCTTCACTAGCCTAGAACACCAAGCACACACTTCACTGGATACAGTATATGCATAGATATGTTAAGAATTAGTATGCAAATGATATTTCAGTGCCGTGGAGGTAAAAAGAAAATAATGTTCAATGAAACTCATGGATGGTTTTGTGTCTCAGGCCTCTTTGAATCACTGACATCAATCTCAGACGCCTGGGATGATTAGATGTCAGGGAAGCCCAGTTAAGGACTTACCTTGGACCAGTGTTTCCCAATCAGGGGTACGGGGACCCCTGGGGGTACTCGAGGACCTAGCAGGGGGTACTTGGAACTATTTTAGATTGAAAAAAGGGGAAAATGTAACATTTTTATAGGAGGACCTATATTTTTCAGTAAAATGTGTTGCTTTGGGAGAATTTTAGGTTTATTTTGACTGCAACATTGTCCTTTTTCTTACAAACACCACTTTTAAGTAATTACTTTCTAAATAAACGGTAACACCCTTGAGGTAGGGGGTACACGGTTGACCACTGAAAGGCCAAAGGGGTACGAAAGACAAAAAATGTTGGGAACCACTGCCTTAGACCACCATTTTCAAGCAATATGGGAAAGAAAAAGGATCTCTCTGCTGATGAAAAGCGTGAAAGAGTTGAATGCCTTGGACTAGGTATGAAAACCTTCGATATTTCACAAAAAAGATGAAGCGTAGTCATCGTACTGTTAAGAGATTTGTGGCTGATTCTGTGCTCTACACCAGTGTTAATTTTGACAACATATTTTAATTTAGTTTTAGTCTTAGTCTTTTGACGGAAATGTAATTCGATTTTAGTCTAGTTTTAGTCAAAAAAGTATCTTCAATTTTAGTCTGGTCTGGACTAAATTCGTCTTAAATTTAGTCGACTTTGCATTGATAATATTCATTATAATCATATTTAATCTTGTTCCTCTGCTTCATGGAGCTGCTTCCACATGAACAAAGCTCAGAGCTGATCCTTTGGCCGAGAATTTACGTGATCTGAGGCTCTTTCAGAGTTTGGATGATTTTAGTCTCTCCCTTTCATTTTTATTTAGTCTTATTTTAGTCGACTAAAATATCTGGACATTTTAGTCATAGTTTTAGTCTCATGAAAAACTTTTAATTTAGTTTTAGTCCAATTTTAGTCATCAAAAATAACACTTGACTAAAATTAAGACTAAATATTTTAGTTGACGAAATTAACACTGCTCTACACACGGGTTTGCGCAGATAAAGGCACAATGAGGACGGTTTCTGCCAGACAAACACATCAGATTAAGAGAACAGCTGCTACAAAGCTGCACACAGGTATTTGAAGCTGCTGGTGCCCATGGAGTCTCCAGAACATCAAGGTATAGGGCCCCCCGGAAACAAGCATTAAACTATTTCACGCTTTTCATCATCGAGAGATCCTTTTTCTTTCTGATATTGCTTGAAAATGATGATCTGCTTAATAATGTGGAACGTCCTTTTTCAGTAGTTTTTCCCTTAACTGGGCTCACCTGATGATGAATTATCACAGGCATCTGAGATTAATGTCAGTGATTCAAAGAGCCCTGAGACACAATACCATCCATGAGTTTCAATGAAAAAAAAAAAAAAAAACCTTTATGGCACTGAAATAATAATTCTTAACATTGTGTATTTCTATCATAGAGAAAATGGTTGTACGATTGTGACCAGGTAAAAAAAAAGTATGTGTTTGACATTGACAGTGTTTGAATTCTTATAGATAGATGGAGATAGATTAAGCTAAAATGTCACAGCCTCAACTCTGACAATGTTCCAATCCAGCCTGAAAAGGGTTCTATTCTTTTCAAAACTTTGCAAACTTTTCAGACAACTGTTTCCAAAAAATAACAGCCTTGCTTTGTTGGGAGAAACAGAAGCGTTCTGTAAAATTGCCCCAAATCAGAATGAAAAGAAATTGACCCTGCTAAAAACAAAAGTACACTCCTGTCTTGGAAGAATCAAGCATTCCACAAAGCAGCACTTGTGGAATGCACTCTGCGAAAATCAAACTCAAGATAAACCACAGAATCTTTGAAGTAAATGTGAATTCCACCTTAACTGCAAAAAAACATTGTTGTGTTTTTTTGTAGTTTTGCATTATTGCACTGTGTACCTGTACAGCACTTTGGGGCAGTGATGACTGTTTTTGTAAATGTGCTTTATAAATAAACTTGACCTTGACCTTAAAAGGATATTTCAGGATTTTTGACATAGGGCCTCACTTCCTAGTTATCCAGAGTGTTGCTGATACCTGGAGATATTTTTTTTGTAATTCATGCAGTTCTTATATTTGAAGAGTTACGTGGCGCTAGGCTAATGCAAGGCTAGTGCATTTCTATGGTATCAGCGAGCCTGCACTAAAAACAGTGTGACCCGCTCCACAAAGCACCTGAGGCAAATCACTTATAACACCACTTATAACATGTGCTTGGTTATGTTGGGGGTTAAGGGGTTAACCCGAGCACATTTGCTCCAGTTTGGCTTTACCCAAATCTAAAAGCTTCTTGAAAAAGTCAACGAGAATGAAAATGCAACAAAAGAGCAATAAAAACCGTGACAAAAAGTGTTTGAGACAAAAACCCAACAAAAAAGTGAAGGAAAAGAACATGTTGACCACAACACGACAACAACGATTTAGATGAGTTTTGTAGGTCTTAGCTTTCAAAAAAGGCGCTACACTGGGCTGCAGGCTGTCAGCTCCAGTCGGGAAGCTTTTAGATTTGGGTAAAGCTGAAATGGAGAAAATGCATTCGGTTAAGGCGGGGGTTAAGAGATTAAAGGGATATTTCAGGATTTTTGACATAGGGCCTCATTTCCTAGTTATCCAATTTTTGTTGATTTGAAGAGTTTAGCGGTGCTAGGCTAGCGCTTGGCTAGTGCTAGGCTAGCGCATGTCTATGGTAACTAGTAGCATGCATTAAAAACCTCTTCAAAATCATCATCTCGTCCTCCAAAGTTGCCATATTAGATTTGTAGAAAGCTTCTTTGTGAATTCCACGTCTAGTAATGCCGGCCGCAGGTAAACAAACCACTGTAGATCCGCCGCTGCTTAGCTACAACCAGGAAGCTAACGCTGCTCAAATAAAAGATCTTTTAAATGCAAAATGGTTTTATTAAAAAAAACATTCAGTCGACACAGACATTTATATGGTTAGTCTGGTGTTATAAGTGATTGGCCTCAGGTGCACTGGGTCAGACTGTTTTAATGCAGGCTACTAGTTACCATAGACATGCACTAGCCTAGCACTAGCCTAGCACCACTAAGCTCTTCAAATATAAGGACTGCATGAATTAAAAAATATACATATATATATCTCCAAAAATCAATAGCACTCTGGATAACTAGGAAATGAGGCCCTATGTCAAAAGTCCTGAAATATCCCTTCACAAGCATCTCATTCACAAAGTGGATGAAGTGACTGGCTCATATAAACCAGGAGGAAGTGAATATTGCAGGATACAAAGGACGACAGCTACTATTTACAGAGAGACTTACAGATCGAGTAAAAACTACAACTGGACAAGGCTACTTCTATTGCCACGTCTGCCACTATAGCCCTACAGGCCTATACTCACTTCACACTTACATGAATGCCCTCGGATGTCCTGCTTTTCACACAAGTTGCATGCGGTTTAGTCCTAGCTCCAACACCACCTAAAAAATTATCAACAGCACCAGTCACGCGGGTCCACGCCGAAGGAAACGACTTCTAACGACTTTGCAAGTACATCGGCGTCATCTCATCCTTTTTTTTCCCTGTCTTTTTTTATACTTTCCAAACGTCTCGCGACTTTGTGCAACCGCGGGAAAAGAGTCTAATGTGCTATCACCTCCATTTCCAATACACCACACACAAGCCACCCCCCCCCCTTCGACGCGCGGCGGCGAGAAGAGGAGTGTGAAATTGAATTCTAAATCCGGTCCGGCCGGCTTCTCTTGGCGGACGGACGCGCTTGTTTCCGTCAAAATAAGACTTGTAAATACATCTATACAGAGTCAAACCGAGCGGCGAAAATCGATTGACCGAGACGGCGCCGTAACCTTCCGCCCGCCGTCGAGCCACGGAAGTTCAAAAAAAAAAAGAAAAAAAGTTGGCGAGATAACTTTGATGTCGCCTCAACAAAACGAGATGGGGGTTTATGAATTCTTCATTTCGCCGAAGCGTGGAGGCAGAGGGAGATAGGCCTTTTAGTGGCAATAACCCGTATAGAAGCAGCCAGACAGGAGATGTTTCTTTTTTTTCCAGCTTTGAAATATACATGCGGCGATGAAAAATGAGAATTTTTCAAAACGCTTTTATCCGAGACGGCATTAGCGAGTCGCGAAATTCAAGACATCTTGGGGATGAGAGAAAAAAAACAACATTGTATTCCTTCCTATATTTTCCCGGGCTGAAGGGGAGATAGATGAGTCGACTGCGTAGGGTAAAGTAAAGCGATGCATTATTCATCTGAAGCGCTTGTGTTTTCAAAGCGCCCCGGCCTTGATTCGAGGGCGGACCATTAGCGGCACGTTTTGTTGTGGCGCTTCTCGTCGGGGTAATGCGAGGGGCGGATGAAATTTTAATTCCGATCGAGGGGCTTTAATCTCGTGGGGGCGAGAGCGGCGGTTCCGTCTCCGGTCAGAGAGAAAGAGACAGAAGCGGGGAGCGTTTGATGGTGTTTACGCGGACGGTGAATTGCGCTTTATTCGCTCGTGAACAATTTATAAATAAAAAAACGGTTTGTGAGGGATAATGTGCTTGTATGACACTGGAGGAGCGAGCCTTGATCTGCTTTTGGACCCTGTCGGAGTTGTGTGATGTTTGTGGTTTGTTTGTCATCGCTCGAGCAACTGGTGATGCTAAATGTCCGGTATCAGACAGAAAAGTATCCGGAATTGCTACGTCTCCTTACAATTATATAGTTCTGTCTGTGAGTAGTTCTGACTATGGCTGGGAACTGTTAAACTATACCAGTCTGGTATTGGAAAAAAAGTTTAGGATCTACCGGCATAGAAAAAAATATAGCAGGTACTGACAAAAAATCAACCAAAAAACCAAACCAAATGCTGTTTGTCCTGGGACAGCGTTAAAGGAAGTGACTCAGCTCAAATGAACCTTGTACTAAGGGGCAGATATAATAAGTTTTTACTTCTTTCTGCTCCTTTTCATTCATGCTAAATAAAAAAATTTTTTTTTTTACTTTGTACTTGTTTATTGCACTTATAATTGCCTGTGATATGTATTTCAATTTTTATTTGTGTAGGACTACAAATGGAAATTAACAGCGCTGAATCTGGTGCAGGCCAGATGCAAGTTTGCCATTTTATACTCACTACTGCCACCTCAGGTCGTACGTGTAACTGCATCTTCTATATTAAAGGAATAGGCCACCGTTAGGGCTAACTCCTAAAGACTTCCCCCGCTCACTTCCGTCAATAACCTTTAGGAGTTACTGCGCGGACGTTGTGCTCCTCGTATCATTACGCCTCACAATATAGTACCCCTTTTTATCTGCTTATAAAATCGACATGTTACATTTCTGTGTAAATATACTTCGCTTGGAAACACTTCACGTAACTTTATTTAAATAGGGAACACATGGAAGAGCTTCTATCGTGAGCTTTTTTGGAGCTATATGACATGTGGGAGAGGCTGCGTATGTGCTCCGTTTGCGTGACAGAGCGCACGGACAAAGACCAGACGGGGATATATTAACTCGTCAAAGGTTAGGTGAGAACATATCTCAGTATGTAAAAACAGTGGCCTATTCCTTTAAGCTCGAGCATGACGGCACTTCGGACCCGTAGTAACACCTTTTTGAGTGACAGTGCAGGATTTTAGAGGCAGTTGTGGTGAACAGGTCTGGGCTCATTCTACACATTAGTACATTGTTGGAACATGTAGGGGGAGGAAAATACATAATTTTGACATTTTTAAACTGTATAGTCTCTTTAATGTAACTGCACACTGTCCTTCAATAAACTAAACAAAAAAAAAAAAAAAAAAAGCTTTCCCAATTTTTCCCCACTATGTTTTAGTTATTTTGCACCACTAATATTTTCCCAATTTTTCCCCCTTTATTTTTGCCACAATTTCTCCCAATTTCCCCCCATTTTTTCATAAATTATTCCCAATTTTCCACCCATTTCATGACATTGGAGATGAACCTGATAATGTAAATTTGCGTATCTTGTTCTGCTTCTAGACACCAAATATTTCCGTATAAGATTGAAAAAAGTCTTGTTCAGGTATTGTATCGAACACCAAATATCGTTTAAGTTCCGGTATCGAAAGAAAATGTAACAGCACCCAGCACTACTTCTGAGCAGTGTTGGGATTACTCCATAAAAGTAATCCACCTTCTGATCACTCCTTTTTAAAGTAACCTTGGTACTTCTTTGAGTTGTCTTGCAGCTGAGAACTTTTTTTTTTCTACAACAAACCACAATATTCTTCGCTTTGGACGATAAACTCAAAATAATATCTGTATTTCCAGCCAGACCTTGATGCTTTTGGTTGTTTTTTTCTACATTTCTGACATTTTATCAGCAATGAGTCATTTTTAGACGTCAAAATGTGACAAACAGAAATCAATAATTACTTGATGAATAGTTTTGACAGCTCATAAAGCAAAATGGAAATGTATAATATGTTTGTGCTCATGCTTATAATTACTCAATATAATTTCAAGGGGACGACAAACAGATCAAATAGATACTTGTTGAGCTTTTCCAAACTTTGGCCACAATTCTGGAAATAATTAGTCACTTACAAAAGTCAACAATTGTAGGCAAAATGAATGCTCCAAATACATTATTGCTGAGGTGTCTCCAGTCTTTATTCACTGGTTTATTTCACGGAGGCACTTAGGCCTTCTGGGGTGGCACCAGTGTTGATTGAACACTTTAATTTCAGGCATTCTGGCACAACTGCATGCTTCATTATGGCTATTTCTCTAAATAGTTTGGTGATACATCAAAAGTTAAACTAAAGTGAACTTGTAGCTGGCTCCTAATATACTACCTCAGGAGTTCTGAATAGAGCGACACATTGGGAGGACTTCGGTAACGCTTTAGAACACAGCCCGCGTTCCAGGTATAAGTACGGGTAGCAAGAAAGTAATTACACATGTAAGTACAGGTACTCAATGTGTAACAAGGCGGAACAATATGTAACAAGGCAGTACAAAGTGTAATAACGTGTCAAGGTGTAGTAAAGATATTCAAAGAGCAATTAATGGTGCTGAGCTATCACATAGTTGTGGCCAAAGGGAATGTGGTATTATAAACTGTGCATTAATTTTAATGTTACAACAGCATTACTTTTGTGAAAGTCAAGACATGACTCCAGGCAGTTTTATTGACTGTTGTTTGTTTTTATAGTGAGACACTGTTGATTGCAACAAGCAGAAACAAGAGTAAACAGAGAAAAAATAAGTCTCCAAAAATGATCACACGATCAAAGTGCATGTACAACATAAGTACATGTGATATGATGATGCAGTGGTTAGCACTTTTGCTTCACAGATAGAAAGTCCCGGGTTCAATTCAGACGGAGCCTCTCTGTGCAGATGTGCATGTTCTTCCTCCTGTTTCCCCGACAACTACAAACAATAGGTCACACATCAGCACAGAAAGGCTCCGCCTGACTTAGAAATGACTGATTAAGCCTGATCATTTTTGGACACTTATTTTTCTCTGTTCACTCTTGCTTCTGTGTGTTACATGTAATTACATGTGCAATTACTTTCAATATAAAAAAAAAAAGAACAATCAATAAAAATGCCTGGGGTCATGTCTTCACTGTTGTCCTGCAACATTAAAATGTATGCACATAATACCACATTCCCTTTTGCCACAACTATCTGATGGCTCAGCACCATTAATTGTTCAGTTTCATTAATACTGTATTGGCGGTTTTGTTATAATTGTATGATGTTACTTTTGAATGAAATAAATAAAAAAATGAAAATAAATACCTTGACACGTTGTACTGCCTTGTTACACTTTGTACTGCCTCGTTACACATTGTTCCCCCTTGTTACACATGTAAGAATACCTGTACTTACATGTGTAATTGCTTTCTTGTTACCCCGTACCTACACCTGGAACGCGGGCTGTATTCTAAACCGTTACCAGGACTTCTTTTCAGCACAATAGTAAAATTAATGCTCAAAAATGGAAGCATGTATTGTCTATATGTCACTGCCAATCATTTACAGAAATTAAAGCTGTAGGTTGCTGTATATTGAGTGGCTTTGGAGAACACTGGTTGAAATGAGAGGTTATTATGGGGTCATCACAGTGATGGCAGAGGGCTCCCGCACACAGTACATTTAACTGTGATATAAAAGGACGGCGGTGAAAGGTACTGACCACTGTCCGTTCTCCGCCTCCTCCAGGAACTGCACGATCTCCCCAGACTCCAGGGAGAGGTCGCGCGGGTCACGGGCCTCGTACGTCAGCTGCACACGGTAACGACTGCTGTCCCCCTGAGCAGATAGAAAGGACAAGCAAATCTTTCAGTCAAGGTCAAAGTTCTCATGTTTCAAACTCAAGATCAATGGCTCAAAACACACACAACTCCAGATGTGTTTTTGATGAGGGAATAATGACTCAAAGTAAATATCAAACTCAATTTCTTTGAATGTGCTTGATGCGTAAACCCCACTCTGGGAACCACTGAGCGACACCAAGAATCATGCTTGCAATTTTTATTCATAACCACTCTAAATGGAGACAATGGGAAATATGTATTTGCAAAAGATCTCATGCTGACCTATTTGTTGTGACCATACGATTTCTATTTTTTGAGTCACCAAACCACCTTCTCGATGCAGATAAAGAGCATGTCCACAATGTTTTCAGCCTGCAGTAACAGCCATAACCAGCAGGGGGCAGTATGTCAACGTTGGACGCAAGCATGGAAGTAGACCTTAAAACTATGGTCAGATTTTTGCTTATCCGATACTGGTATTGATAATTAGCCGATACTGGTAAAAAATACGATATCGGGCATCGGCTACAAATATAAAACCAATACCAATGCTGGCTATCACCGCTTTAAAAACACAACTTTCACCAATTAAATCTTAGTGAATATGGGCATGCTGTATGTCATTTTAAAGCACAGAAATGGAGAACGCAATAGCTGAGTTAGTTTTAACCAAGAAATAATGCTAAAGCTAACGGGAGCATGCTAACGCTAATGTCAACTAATTAAAGCTTGGTCAGAAACTATAATAGAAATACTTAAAGACGTCTAATAAAATCAAATCGGCCACTGCTGGAGCGGACAAGTGTTTTTATTTTTGCATTTTGGTCATTTTATACTCACTACTGCCACCTCTGGTCTTACGCGTAACTGCAGTTTCTATATTAAGCTTGACGGCACTTCAGACCCGAATTGACAACTTTCTGAGTGACAGTGCAGGATTTTAGAGGCAGTTGTGGTGAACAGGTCTGAGCTCATTCTACACATTAGGACATGGCTGGAACATGCAGGGGGAGGAAAATACTTAGTTTTAACATTTTAAACTCCATATAGTCCCTTTAAGATATTTCTAATGCACCAGTTGTAATGATTAGATCACTTTATGGGCAGTTTTTTTTTTTATTAATGTAAACTAATTAGCCTGTCATATATTCAAGGATAGTGTAGAAAATCCAGTGATCCTTGTTAAAGGGGATAGATGCAAGTTAGCCATTTTATACTCACTACTGCCACCTCAGGTCATACATGTAACTGCAGTGTCTATTAAGCTTGTGCGTGACGGCACTTCGGACCCGAATTAACACCTTTTTAAGTGACAGTGCAGGATTTTAGAGGCAGTTGTGGTGAACAGGTCTGAGCTCATTCTACACATTAGGACATTGTTGGAACATGTAGGGGGAGGAAAATACATAAGTTTAACATGTTTAAACTCTGTATAGTCCCTTTAAATGTTTTTCCATTAGTTTATTAATAAATATATTTTCTTGTCATGATGCTACAGATCAGTTATAAATGAAAAGACTTTATCTTATAATGGAGAAAAGGGGACCATTCACTTTTTCACTCACAGCAGCCACTTTTGAGTAGGATCAGTATCGGAAGCAAAAGAGCTGGATCGGTGCATCTCTATTGATCTATTAAGTTCAGTGCTGTGATACTGATAAGAGACACTCTGGAGATCTCTCTGACATCTGTGTTGTGACGGTGGTGTTTAAACTTTGTGAGAAATAAATCTAGACCTGAATATATTTATCAATCGTTCATGCACTTGTACGTAGTGTTTTTGTTATTACACGACAGAAATCATAGCTTATTTGGTTCCTGTTTTCTTTCACTAGCTCCACAAACGTATAGCGGTTTCTCCCTGGAAATGCACCAGGATTCCCCGCAAGCGGCCCAGATGTGAACGTGGCCCCCGTGTCACCGTCACTCTCGCCGTCCCAGCCCATCCGTTTAACACACTGCACTCCATTTTGCGAGCTTCCCTGTTTATTATGACCGAGCGTAACTGTGCCATTGTGCCTTCATTTTCCGACAGCGCGAGCCTGTCCCATCGCGACTTGTTTTGTTTTTGACATCACAGCAGCCCCCGTATGCCCCAAACACAAACAATTATTATCTCCCAACGCCGAATAAACAGAGCCACTTTGATTTGCTCTTCCCGCGCGATGCAGTGGCCGCTACATGACACAGATTTTAATAGCTGCAGAAAAAGCTCCGCGCTCGCCCCTCTCCTCCGCTCTCTTCCCGCTCGCCGCTCTCATCCCTCGCTTCTTAAATGTCAAGTCGTCAGTGCCTGCCGCTAATGAGATGTGCGTCCGTGGGAAGTAATTAAGCAGCAGAGGGCTTGTCTGTGGGGTAGGGGGGGGAAGGGGTGCTCTGGGACAATGGGAGCGAATGGACGTGCGCACACTCCGAGCCCCCCGGACACTGACTGATGCGGAGGATATGATGATTAATGGGGCAGGCTAACTCCAGTGGAACGGGTCAGGTCGGATTGCATTTCCAACTCTGACAATGTGAACTTCCCGAATGTCAGTAATGAATTTATTAATATCCAACGTCGTTAGCTGGATGTAAAGTGTAGATGTATGTAGGACAAAGGGACTTTCTGTTCTCTTTCTTTAATCCACAGCTGCGTCTCCATTTAACAAACATGCCCTATTTGTTTTACATCATCTCATCTATTGCTATTTATTTTAGTAAAATCATTTGCTCATTGCAACCATTCAAAAATTAACTGTATCTAACTTGACTTGTAGTTTTTCACAATGACAAAGGCTTTTTGAAACCATATATACACTGTCACCACAAAATAATGGCCACAGGTTCTACCTTACAGCATGCATTCACTGCAGTGTTGTTTTTGGCAGCCCTTTTAGTTTTAGTCTTAGTCTTTTGGACAAAAATGCTTTTAGGTTTAGCCACATTTTAGTCATTTCAAAAAAGGTTTTTGTCAAGTTTTCGTCTGTTTCATTATAAGAAGTTATAATTAATTTCAATAAGTCTTGGAAATTGGGATAAACAATAGAGGTCTATTGGCTTTCTATAGCGTTTGACAAACAGATGACACCACCATAGGCACTGGCAGAAGTGGTCGGCCGACTGTGAACAGCACTTTTCCCAAAATCGCCCGCTCTCCCCGTCCTCTGATCATCGCTTCGAGATTTAAAAAAAAAATTGTTTTGCCAACAGCGCTGTCTGCACATACGTAGCTACATCAACGTGCTTTCTGCGTTCATA
This sequence comes from Gobius niger, assembly GCF_951799975.1. NCBI lineage: Eukaryota > Metazoa > Chordata > Actinopteri > Gobiiformes > Gobiidae > Gobius > Gobius niger. Next base: position 5,050,359 of record NC_136868.1, read on the forward strand.
CGTAACGGTATTGAAAACTGTCCTGAGAAACAATAAAGTCCCTGTGACCTGGATGTCAGACGCTCCGAGGAGGATGTACGTGAGCAGTGACCGCACGCCACAGGGAGAGAGAGAGAGAAAGAGGCGCCGCTGCCGCATCATGAGCAGCACGGCGCCGCTCCGGGTCACGTTTACCGTGTGTTCTCTCACTCCGCGCACAAACGATCTGACCAACAACTTTCTCCCATTTTTGTCTCGTCTCGTCTCATTGACGTAAACTCGTAAACGTCTCGTCATGTTCTAGTCCCCAAAGAGCTCGTCATCGTTACGTTGGGGCGACAGTGGCGTCATCGTTACGTTATCGTCATTAAAAAAAAGGGGCGTCAACGAAAAGATATCGTTATTGTCTTTGTTGACGAAAACAACACTGATTAACTATAGCATTGTATCAGTGAGCCTCTGCAATATCAAAAGATCCAGTGTCGCATTCATTTTTCACCAAGATCTTGTATTGATAAAAATGGGAGAGTGTGACCACTGTGCAAAACCTTCTCCAGCACATCCCAAAGATTCTTAAGGTTAAAGTGCATATGACACAACTTCTGCTAAAACATAGTTAACACAATTGACTCTGTGCATAACTTCAAAACAACGCCACCCAAGAAGTGGCTTCCTGTTTCGATCCAGCACGCCAAAATAAAAGCACCGTCTTATTCTTTAGTTCAGCAGTTCATTAGTTCAACTCTCTTTCTGCCTAGCTATAAACAGACACTTAAAATGTGTGTATTTAATCATATTCTTGTAATATTGCAAGTACCTGCTGAACTAATGAATGAGACGAGCTGTGTGCTTTTATTTTGGCGTGCTGAATCGAAACAGGAAGTCACTTCTTCTATTTAAGATTCTGCTAAAACCGCAACCCAGCTTTCTGTCTGACCATTTTCGTGACGTTTATAGTCTCCCTTTCTTATTGGACACTGACAGGAGGAGACACAGATAGAGGAAAACTATTTCAATCTGTTGCCGTGCCAACCATGTTATGCCAATGGGAACTTACTTACAACAGACGTTATCCATCCAAATAAGTAATATTTTCAAAAGCATTAAATTATATGCACTTTAAGATCTGGACTGAGCGGCGGCCAATCCATGTGTGAAAATGATGTCTCCTTGAACCACTATTTCACAATGTGAGCCTCATGAAACAGGAAAGAAGAAATCCATTGGTGGAATAGCCTGGTCATTCGGGACGTCCGGGTCGTCAGCTGATCTCAGTCTTTGGGCACAGAGTGTTGCTGAACGTAAAACTCACCAACAAATCCTGCCAGAAGTGGATGCAGGCAAAGTTGTAAAGCAAAAGGCCTTACGTTCTTGTTGCTGCCCTCCTCCTCTGAAGAGTTGGACGATTCCTCTGCGCTGGACGGGATGGTCTCAAAGTCCTCAGTGTCCATAGACGGGAGACGCCTCTGAGTCCAACCTACAGAGACAGGACAGGACGTTTAGTGTTCGTTTGTCAATAAAATGCACATACGTCTAGTGTAAATAATGTTTTTGCGCCGACTGCCTCTTTACAGACAGCGTGTTCAGTCTCAAAAGTGTGTCATGGGCCTCACGGGAGGAGAGTAGTGAAACAGCTTTCACAGTTAAAGGCCGTAAAATGTTTTACATTTGACTATAAACTCGGAACAGAAAGGTGTGCTACATTAAAAATAGAAGAAAACTGGGTCTGACACCATGAGAATACATCACTGAACATCACTGTATTGAGGTTACCTGGTTGGGATGTCGATCTGGGGACAGTGGCTGGACCCACCGACACTAAGTTGCTGGTGATGCTCTGTCGCTTCTTCACTGCAGCCATAGCACCACGCAACGTATCTGAACACAGCCAACCAGCCTTTTGTGTCACCTTTCAATGCCTGTTTAACAACTCGTTCCACGACGACAACAACCAGAACACACAGGCCATGCCAACGCCAGAAAACATCCATCACGAGAAGTGTTTCGCCTAAAGGTGCAATGTGTGTGTGAACATCTCCACGATGAGCTACGTCTCACATGCAATAACTCACAACACAAAATGGCAGGATGAACGTCCATCGATTCACTAGGTCATGCCAAATGTAGGCCTTTCACGATAAGATTTGAAGTTTGATATATTGAGGCTGGAAAATATTAACAACATTATTGAGGACCTAATGACAGACCTCTAAAGCTTAAAATTCACATTAAACCTTTGATCGGAAACTACTTATATTAACACATTGAGTGCCGTGCTGTTTTGGGGATTTAGCTGTTGAGTGCCAACAATCCAGACTGTTTTTCATTATATTTGTAGCACCACAGCGTATTCTCTGTTATAGCTATGGACACATGCTATGGCTCGTTTGAAAGACGATAATCTAAGCTCTCCGTAGGTGAAAACAATTTAACTCTACATGTGTCGGTTCCTGAGAAATCCAAAGCTAAACAGAGGCTAGTTTGATCAAAATCACAGTTTTTTTCTAGATTCGGAGATAACAGGGGTTTTATGCAACACTCTCTGATTAACTCCTCTCTCCAACTCTGTCCTCTCTGGACGGACACTAACGTTATGGGAAGAGGCACATGCCTAAAAATATTTGTTTCAAGTCAATTTTCAACGACATTGTTGACATGTTTTGAAACACCGCTCGTTATGATCGCCTTTAATCAGGTGTGCATTTAAAACAGCCTGATTCTCAGATTGAAGACTTTAACAGGATGTTTCTAAGCCGTCCTTGGAGCCATTTTGACTATTTAGAGAAATGTTAAAATCTCAACAGTTTCGATCTTTCTATGGGAAGCTGCTCTGCTTTGTCAAACGTGCTCCAGAGAGTGAGAGAGAAGTGTCGGGTTTACAGCTGTTCACTACGCAACACCACAAATACCTACACCTAAATAAAAAAGAAAAGCAATAATAATACACAAAATGTCCAAATCCTGACTCTTCACAAGTTTTTGTTCATAATTTATTTCACTTCTGTTCATCACAGAGCTACCAAAATCACACATGAGGTGTATTAAAGTGTCTAGTTTCGCAATATAAACCCTCCCGCAAAAATGAGTTTTCCGTTTGTGGCACTCAATGTGTTAAAATATCTACCATGAAATACAATGAAACACAACTTCGGGTGAAAAATAAATGTACAAATGATAAATATTGATAAGGCAATATAAAGTATTTATCGTGACAGCTCTAATCAATTGTAAATAAGGGATACACTTCACAACGTTCATGCTTCAACGTCAACTTCAGTGTTCAACAAAACATGGCAGAACAAACTCAAGACACAAACAAGGCACAAAGCATTCCCAACATAAAGTAAAGACGTATAAAAAACAATATTTAGGCATAGTCGCACACACACAAAAACTAACAAAATATAAATACTAGGAAGAAGAGTCACGCCATGCTGCAAAGTGACACTGATGTACCTTCGTAGCCGAACGGCGTGGGGTCGCTCTTAATCTCGTGCCTCTTGCTCTTGACGCTGGCGGAGAGCGGCCCTGGCCAAGGACGAAGCACGTTCAGCGCTCACAAGTTTTTCCACGAGGACGACTTTTTAATAAGTTTAATGCAAATGAACGCGTGAGAAACTCGAGGCAAATGTCAGCTCCTGTGTTCGAGGCGACCTTTGCTTAGAGTGACTTATTCAAACAATGGCTGAAGAAGTTTAAAAACTGGAGACGTGCGTCAGCTTGTTCTTGTTTTTCACTTCATAAATGAGAAATAAAACGCCGAACTCAGCAAAAGAAATTAAGCGATGATTAACCTTAATTACCTTGTAGCTATATCTGTTCAGTACCTTATATTATTGTCATGTCAACAGGCTCACTGAATTAATACAAAGCTGAGTTTAAAATGCATTTTCAAAACCAAAAGAGAGATACAGTATGTTCTTATCTGAGCTTAGACAAGTTGATACGTAACTGTCTGGTCTTCACGGTCTTCTGGTCAGTCACGCAAAACGACCAAAGATGTTGTTAGCATTTGGCCTCTCCCAGTATATTCCTATAGCTCCAAACGGGGTGAAGCTAGAAGTGACCAAGCTCTTCCACACGGGCACAAAGAGCAGACCGGTACGTATTAACTCGTCTAAGCTCAGGTAAAAACACATTTCAGTCTGGAAAACTGGTGGCCTGTTCCTTTAAGGGCCCCATCTCACCGGCCAGGAGACTAGTTGGAGACTCAAGTGGAGGTGGGCTGTCTCCGAGCCCTTGGAGATAAGACGAATCCTCATGCAGTCTCTATGTGTGTTCGGTCTCAAGCAGTTGTGTCGCGAACACTATTAGTCGTCCTCAACCTGAGACTTTCTGTGACGTCTCTGCAAGGGGATCTCAAAGCGACATAAGGTAGACAGGTCTCGGAGGAATTGTGCCACAACTGAGACAGCGTAGACCTCTCAGAGACCATGACAGACAGAAATCGAAGCTGTTGGTTTTCACCGATACAACCTGGAGACCCGCCTGATCTCTGGAGAACGTCTCCATGACCAGCGGCAACTCGAGTCTCCAACTAGTCTCCAGGCCGGTGAAATAGGCCCTTTGTATGCGGGCAATCAATCCAAGTCTCCGCAAATCCCCCTTCAGTGAGATAGGCCCTTTAGTCAATTTATTTCCTGACCCATCCTTTAAAGGAATAGGCCACCGTTTTTACATACTGAGATATGTTCTTACCTTAGCTTTGACGAGTTCTTTAGGACCCGTCTGGTCTTCCCCCGTGCCTTCAGTCACGTAAACACAGCGCAGATGGCGTTAGCATTTAGCCTCTCCCCCTCTCCTCTATAGCTCCAAAACAGGTCAAGATAGAAGCTACCAAGCTCTTCCACGTTTTCCCTATTTAAATATGTTTACGTGAAGTGTTCCACTACAAAGTATAATTACACAAAATTAAACAATGTGGATTTTCTAAGCGGATAAAAGGGGGGACTATATTGTAAGGCGTAATAATACCAGGAGTAGTTTGGCATGAAGATTACTGTGAAGTAAAGTGAAGATTACTGCGCGGATTTCGAACTACTCCTGGTATTATTACGCCTTACAATATAGTCCCCCCTTTTATCCGCTTAGAAAATCCACATTGTTTAATTTTGTGTAATTATACTTTGTAGTGGAACATAACTATAGAGGAGAGGGAGAGGCTACATGCTAACGCCGTCTGCGCTGTGTTTACGTGATTGAAGGCACGGATGAAGACCAGACAGGTCCTAAAGAACTCGTCAAAGCTAAGGTAAGAATATATCTCAGTATGTAAAAACGGTGGCCTATTCCTTTAACCATAAAGCCCCACTGACATCAGAACATCTTTTCATTATGAGTCCTGGCCTCAGGGGTGACCCTATCGCACATGTTTTTAGTTGTAAAAGAAACTGGAGCACACGGAGGAAACCAGAACGCTACAAAGCAAGGTCCCATTTCTAACTCTGTGCATAACTTCAAATCATAACAACACCGCCCAAGAACTGACTTCCTGTTTCGATCCAGTACACCAAAATAAAAGCACCGTCTTATTCATTAGTTCAACTTCCTTTCTGCCTAACCATTACCAGACAAAAGACTTAAAATGTGTGTTTTTAATTATATTCTTGTAATTTTGCAAGTACCTACTGAACTAATCAATGAGACGAGCTGTGTGCTTTTATTTTGGCGTGCTAGATCGAAACAGGAAGTCACTTGTTATGATTTGAAGTTATGCACAGACCTTATGGCTCTGGGGAAAGACCACAAAAAGTACAATTTGACACAGTACCAATCATTTTGAATATCTAAAAGTATTATAAGCATGTTTTTTCATTAGTATAAAGAAGAACTTTTGTAGAGAAGTATTTTGACAGTTGGGTAATTAAGCTACTTTTCCGCGGTGTTTTAAGTTCAAGGCAGTCAGTCATTGGACACAAAACGAAACAGTAAATATCGAATGTATCGCCCGACTTACGTTTTGCATTATTTTTTCACTGATTATCTCATCAAATGTTCATGAATGTTGACAGGTCGACTTTAATGGCTTGTTATTCTTCCCGGCTCCATCAAACTTTTCTCGACTCTCACTTTTTGAACAGACAAGACGTCAAGCGCCAAAGTTGCTCATAAACGCGAACTTATATATGGATCGGAAGCCGTGTTTTGCGTTTGATGTTCGTAAATAAATAGGATAAAAGTCGTGTGCGTGCGGGGGGCTTGTGAAAGTTCGTTTTAATCACGGCGCGCCCCGGTGGCTCTAAACGCCGCACATCGGTATTCATGAGCTAACTGCACCGGTACAGCTCCGTGAATGTCACCCTGTGCTCCAAATGTCAGCCTCTTCAAAAACTATTATTACCTGCGCCTTCCTTTATGAAAGAATATGTATCTGCACTGTCTACCCTTTAACACTGTTTTCATTCGCACAGAAGACTTGGCTTCCTCTATGCATCTCATGCATTTCAACAGATCTGAAATGTGCGCAGACGTGAAGGGAGGGAGTCTACGCTTCTGCGGGGGCTCTGATGGGAAAAGGTATCGAACTGGAAACGACAAATGTAACTAGCAGGGGTCTTGAACACGGGGGTCGTGACTGAAACCGTTTGATGTGTTTGACATATTTGACGATGCACTGCCTGACCGAATAAAAAGTCGCCGCCTGGATTTAACTCACTGCTATGATCTGGAGTCACAGCAGCGGGTCAGGTCTAGGTTCAGGAACATCTGCCTTAAGTATTAGATCAGTCACACTGGATCTTTAGTCATTGCAGAAGCTTTTTAAAACACTATGTTCACATGTCGTCAATATTATTGCTTTAACCCTAGAACACTATTGCCGGGTGTTTTTCACCCGAGCAAATACATATATGTGATTTTCATTATGATGGTTTATCTGAGTGTCTTGGGTCTCTGAGCGTCAGCATTGTCTTTGACATCTTTGATGGCCTGGATGTTTTCCTAATCCAAAACACACTTTTTCCTACAGGCACATGTTCAATGGTTATAGAAGGTAGGGTTAAAGGGATATTTCAGGATTTTTGACGAAGGGCCTCATTTCCTAGTTATCCAATGTGTTGCTGATTTCTGGAGATATTTTTTTGGTAATTCATGCAGTTCTTATATTTGAAGAGCTTCATGGCGCTAGGCTAATGCAAGGCTAGTGCATTTCTATGGTATCAGCTAGCCTGCATTAAAAACAGTCTGACCCGCTCCACAGAGCACCTGAGGCAAATCACTTATAACGCCAGACTAACCATATAAATGTCTGTGTCCATAGAATAATTTTAACCATTTTGCATTTAAAATAACTTATATTTGAGCAGCATCAGCTTCGTGGTTGTATAAGCTACGCAGCGGCGGAGTGATCTGCTAGAAAATAGTCCCTCAAAATGCGATCATTCATGTGATGCAGGTCAGTTATATTCCAAAAGTTATTCTATCGACACAGACATTTATCTGGTTAGTCTGGTGTTATAAGTGATTTGTCTCAGGTGCTCTGTGGAGCGGGTCAGACTGTTTTTAATGCAGGCTAGCTGATACCACAGAAATGCGCTAGCCTTGCATTAGCCTAGCGCCACGAAACTCTTCAAATATAAGAACTGCATGAATTACAAAAATAATATCTACAGAAATCAGCAACACTCTGGATAACTAGGAAATGAGGCCCAATGTCAAAAATCCTGAAATATCCCTTTAAGGTATTTATTCTGGCAATCCTGTTCCCTTTCAAGGTTCACATTCAGGGCTGCCACATTTATTTTGCCGACTTTAACTACAGCTTTGCTCCAGTCACAGAGTTCGGTGTCTCTGGCTTCGCAGCAAGTGAGCAACACATAGTTATTTTAGTCAGCTGGTCATTTATACCGATTCAAAGTTGTTTCTCTCTCCTATGATTGTGCCAAGGATACTGAGCCTTCACCAGGGAAGTCTCACATATCCCAGGAATGGGTGGACCAAAAAACAAGTTTCCATCTTCATTACTTTATTTTTTAGGAATTTTTTGTTCCCAAATTCCTCCAATTTTATCTGGTGATGCTTTTCTTTCATTTAATTGGACAGTCGAATAAAAAGCAACACTACTCAAATGTGTCATGTATTTTCACATTTTGATAGATTTTGATGAAAAGTACTTTTTATCGGTTGTATTATCTCGGGTAAAAATCACCCGTGGTGTTTTGAATGTGAGCGAGAGTGTTCTAGGGTTAAGGTCAATATTCCGGTTTCTGAAACACTTGGAATAACCCGTTCAGATGCCTGAGGAGACAGAGTTACTACACGGTCACTGCAATCATGGCGCTATCTCGGTGCTCTCTCCCGCCAACAAAAGACCTTTTATTTATCTCTTTCACCACACCAACAAAGTAATCGGTTTTCTCGCTCCACAAGTGTGGTGCTGTGCTGCGTCTAGGTTTCGCCATGTTTCGCTCTGCTCCTTGTGTATTTACGGTAGACTAGGGCTCATTTAGGCTCCCATTTCGTATAAATCTGTGCACTCCAAGCGTAGTTACTAGTTGCATTTCCATCAGAGAAAATGAGCATCTGTCTAAAATTCACAAAATAGTGTAAATGCGCACATGAAAAGCAAATTTTGAATTTTGAGAATGATGGCGGTGGTTTCCTGGCAACAAAACAGCCCCACACATGATTCTCCTGCACCAGACTTCACACATTGAGGAAAAGGTTCTGATGTTGCTGTTTTCATCCATGACGTTGTGTTTTCCGCCCAAACAATTCATCTTTGGGTTAATCAGCCCACAGTATATGTATTATTTATTTATTATTTAAAATATTATAGCCTCCTGGTCGCCTCCCTCGAGAGGTGTTCCAGGCATGTCCTATTGGGACAAGGCCTCATGGAAGAGCCAGGGCACGCTGGTGGGACTATGTCTCCGAGCTGGCCTGGTGCATAGACTGTAAATATAAATGGAAATCTTATGCTCACTCCTCCCCGTTTACCATAATGACAACGGTAGAGGGGGGAATCATGGCGGATTTACAGACTCCCCCTCCCCAGCTCTGACGAAGCATGTTCCTAAAAAGGGCATAAGGGCGGGATCTTCACCATAGACTCGGCCCTTGCTTGACGTGTAGCTCGCGCTGCTCCAATGCTAACAGTCCGACCCTCATTAAGTACGAAATTTCTAAAATTCTTCTTACGAAAACCAGCCCGGTCCCCTTAATTGTAACTAACCCAGCGTTATCTCAGGAGGAATATCTACCGTAGCTCTAGTCTAGTGTTGAAAAAATAGAAACCAGGCGTCAAAGTTGTTTTTAACGTGTCTAAACTCCGATGCTTTTCAATGGGGGCCTAGTGGCGATATGGAGATACTACAGCAGTGGCGGCCTCTAGTGTCGTGGGCATAAAGCAGAGCAGCCAGCGCCCATTGACCTGGTGTCACCTCGGGGTCCCCCCAGAACAGCTGGAGGAGGTGTGTGTGGATCGGGAAGTCTGGGCATCTCTGCTGAGACTGCTGCCCTCTGCGACCCGGCCCTGGATGAAGCGGAAGAAAATGGATGGATAGATTCTGTGGAGCATTCAAGTGCTCTTTCGCAAACCAAAGTTGAATTGTTTGGGAGGAACACAGAACGTCAAGTGTGGAGGAAAAATGGAACAGCACATCCACATCAGAACCATATCCCCACTGTGAGGTCCGGAGCAGGAGAATCATGTGGGGCTGTTTTGTTGCCTCAGGGCCTGGACAACGTGTGATCATCAAAAGAAAAATGAATTCACAAGATTATCAAGACATTTTGCTGAAAGGCCTAAGACATTCACAACAGCGGGGAATTAAGAATGTTAGAGGATAACATTAAATCGCTATTTATCATTCTGGGTCAGGCTGTACAGTCGTACTATCTCTGTCATGGCCTTGACTGTGAGGCTCAGGCGCCCACTCTCAGCCACTGTCATTCATCTATCCTCCCGAACACCATTGTTATTTCTCAAACAAATAAGTGAACACTTGTATTAAATATCTGGCTGATCCTTCTTTTGCAGCAATAACTGCTTTCCTGTACTTTGCAGATTGGACGCTCACAACGATCAAGATGAATATTGGACCATTCCTCTTTAAAAACCTGCTGCAGTTCAGCGAGATTCAGGCGGTGTACTTACTTATTCCACGCTCTCCTGTGAATGTTTACATGTTCAATAAAAATATATAAAATGTAAATGGTTGGTATTAGTTAAAGCAGACACCGTTTACTCATTATTATGATTTTGTTGATAATCTGACCCCATTTGGTGACCAATTCAGGCAGAAATATGAGAAAACGGTGTACTAACTTTTTCCTCCCACTGTAAGTACTTCCTGTACTAAAAATGACTATCAATGGGGATATTCCAATACGTGTATATATGACCAAATATTCGGGTTAGAAATCGAGTAGAACCCAGGGATCGTGTTCGACCGGGTTATTGCTAATATCCAGTTATGAAAGCGTTATTGACTGCATGTAAACGTAGTCACAGTGGATGCGTGCAGTGATCAAAGGTGGTCCAACGAAATATTAGAGGCGATTTCATTTTTTGGTGAGGCAGTGTAGCTTTAAATGATTTCATTCAAACACATTAAATGAAATTGCACTGCTTCGTGGAGCTTCCCCCACATGGACAGAGCATTGACTTATTCCATTAGCACTGACTTTAAATGCTGAGGCTCTTTCAAACCGAGGGAAGTTTAGAAGTTTTCGCTCCTTCTTTTGATAAAAATAGTTTCAACTCATCACGAGGTACTACTTACTTTGACAACTGATTGGTTTTCGTCATGATTTTCCGAATTAAGCTCCATTTTATTCTTGTTTGTTTGTGAATATAAAGCGAGTCCATTAATTCCGTAAAGTGCTGTTTTCAAAGCTTCGTGCGATACTTGACAGTTGTTCAAAGCCATTCCATGTGACTTTCAATTATATCAAATGACTGGAGCGATACCTTTGTTCCGTCGAGCGGCGAAGGTGGAGGAGGTGGATGTGGCTAGGGAGGAGGTGAGGGAGAAGCGCCGCGGGACTTCGGTCTCTTTAACTGTGGGCTCTGGGAGGGGGGGGGGGGGGGCCAAGGGAGGGAGGCGGTGGTTAAGGGAAGAGCCAGGGTTCAAGGGAACAGCAGAGGAAAAGCAGAGAGGTGGTTAGTGGAAAAGCAATCAAGAAGCAATAATAGTTAGTTTAAAGCGATCATTTGACGAGACAAGATGGAACATAGACGTGGGATGGGGTTGAATGTGGAATAATGCAAACACTTAGAAATGTATGGGACAACTCACAGTCGCTTTAGCTAGGGCTGCACCGATCCGATACCCCCAAAAAATACGATATTGGGGATTGGCTCCAAAGATCCGGTACTGAACCGATACCCGTTTTGACTCTCACCGCTTTAAAAACACAACTTTCACCAACTACATATAAGTGAATATGGTTGTACTTCATTTTCAAGGGAAAAACCTGGAAAATTCCTTCGCTGAGTTAGTTTCCGCAAATTTGATTGCTAAAGCTAACATCAACTGACCAAGGCTGGGACAGAAACAATGACTGGACCACCTAAAGTCGCCTAATAGAGTTTGGGAATGTGATGTCATATCGCTAAGCATCATGGGATTAGCAGCAATTATAAACTAATGGAGATTTTCAAAGCTAAAATACTGGAGTTATTGTTCACATCAAAACACTTGGACTTTTTTTTCAAATTTTTTCCACAAAAAGATAAAGTGATGCCACTTGAGCTGCTTTTTGACGGAGGAAACTCAAAGTGAATGTTCATAAGAAGCTATAATTCGGATTTCTGATTGGACGAGATATGTATGATACTTGAAAAACATGAACTTTAAAAACAAAGTGGCTTTTCATCAAAAATACAAAATTGTCTTGCAATTATGCTCTATTTGAGACTGTGTCTAGCAGAAAACTATTAATCGATTACTAAAATAGTTGTCAACAACTCAATAATCGATTAGTTGTTTCAGCCCTATTTTAGGGCTGAAACAAAAAGGGTTTGTAGCCGTCGGACGGTTCTATCGACACGGCCCAAAATAAAAATCGACTTCTGGAGTGGCCAAGTGTTTGTATTGTAGTTTATGAAATGCTGTTAAAGAATAACTGATATCACATATTAAAGCAGTGCTAAGTAACTCTTGCCCCGAAAGGCCATAAGCTCCACTGCAGGTGTCGAAACAAGTTGCGTTTTTTTCCTCATTAATTGTCCGTGAGAGTAAATACTACTCTGACAGAAAAGACAAAGGAACAGAGGGATATTGTACATCCAATTACAGAATGGAAATATTTTTTTTCACTGAAACTTGGCTGTAAATACTGTTTAAGTGGTGCTAGCCCGCCGTAAGCTTAGCCCGTTAGCTTGTTCTTCGTGATTTTATTCGTGTGTATTGGTTGTGTGCAGTTGCGACAGTGTTTGGAGTGAATGTATAATTGTCTCATGTAAAGTCGCTATATTAAATTCTTCTTCTTGTTTAATGCTTTTTTCCCATTACAGTTTATTAATAGATAGCTTAAAACTGATAACATATTAGACGTTATTGATCTCACAATGGAGAAAAGAGGATGAACTTTTTTACTCACAGCAACAACTTTTAATAAAGTCTCTTGGTATCAGTTAATATCGGATATCGGCGGATACTCAAACCCCCAGTATCGGCATCGGAAGCTGAAGTCAAAGAAAAGGTAACTAATATTATAAGCAAAAACAAAAACTAAACTTTAATCCAGTTTGCAGGCGCTAAAACAAATGTCCTAGTTGTGCTGTTTCTGAAAATTCAGAAAAGTTATGGTAAACATATGGTAAAAGTCAGAGACAGAAATAATATTGATTTTTACACAATTTTGAACTTTAGTGTCAGCCTAAACAAAACCCCCTCTGAATGAACCGCATGTTTTTACAGCTGCGTGGGCAGAGGGACGACGTCTGAAATCTTGCCAAGCCGGAGGCAACAGCTATGGCAAAAAAAAAAAAAAAAAAACAGGCTCAAACTCCGGACCTTCTTGTTTTGAGGCATGAGCGCGTACTATACTTTTAACAAGAACGTGTCCTGGAAAGGCGTGAGTCGAAGCGTCTCCAGAACACGCCCGCTCTGTGTGTTTCTAGGACACGCGCGGGGCCGTGTGACTGTATCTGGGAGGATCAGCGGCGTTTGAAGCCTTTGTCATTGTTCTCGAGCTCCGCGGCGCCGGCTCGTGTCAGACTGTCAGCCGTCACTCAGCTAAAAGCTCAAACTAAAGCAATGACGCAACAGCGCTGCAACGAGGGGGCGCGAACCGGAGACCGAAACGCCCCGCAACACTGCCATCTAGAGGCTGGAGTGTCACCGACGGGCAGAAAAGATCCTTTTTTTTTTACTGTTTATTACAAAATCTCGCGGAGACAAAAAACGCAAAAACATGGAAGGCAAGTAAAATAAATTAAAGGCATATTTCAGGATTTTTGACATAGGGCCTCATTTCCTAGTTATCCAGAGTGTTGCTGATACCTGGAGATGTTTTTTTTGTGTTTAATTCATGCAGTTCTTTTATTTGAAGAGTTTCGTGGCACTAGGCTAATGCAAGGCTAGCACATTTCTATGGTATCAGCTAACCTGCATTAAAAACAGTGTGACCCGCTCCACAGAGCACCTCACCATTTTGCATTTAAAATACCTTATATTTGAGCAGCATCAGCTTCGTGGTTGTATAAGCTACGCGGCGGCGGAGTGATCTGCTAAAAAATAGTCCCTCAAAATGCGATCATTCATGTGATGCAAGGTCAGTTATATTCCAAACATTATATGGTTAGTCTGGCGTTATAAGTGATTTGCCTCAGGTGCTCTGTGGAGCGGGTCAGACTGTTTTTAATGCAGGCTAGCTGATACCATAGACATGCGGTAGGCTTGTATTAGCCTAGCACCACGTAACTCTTCAAACATAAGAACTGCATGAATTAGAAAAAAAATATCTCCAGAAATCAGCAACACTCTGGATAACTAGGAAATGAGGCCGTATGTCAAAAATCCTGAAATATCCCTTTAAGAGTAAAATAAAATAAGGCATTGTTTTCAGATAAAAAAAAAGGTGTTACAGGATCAATAACATTTCAGCAGCATTGCAAATTGCTTCCACAGTTTGGTTGGATCTTTTTACAAAATTCAAGGAGGATAAAAACATACGAAATTCATTTTTAAAACAGCTAACATTTGGCAGCTGTTTTTTCCAGTTATTTTTGTGACTGTGGTATTTACCCATAATGATGATAAGGTTGATTGAAAGTGAAATGTCCCTCGTCAGTTTGTAATTATAGATAAGAATATCTTCAATTGTAAATTGTTCAAGATCACTAATTTTATTATTTAACCAGCTGTGGACATCCTGCCAGAACTTTCCCCTAACTGAACAAGAGAAGAATAGATGTTCTGTTTGTTCTGGATTTTCAGGGTCAACTTCAAAACCAAATCTACCCCTTAATGTCTCCGCAGATGGATAGTAATTATTAAGAATTCTAAATTGCATTTCTTTTACTTTGGGTGTGATTGGCCATTTTATAAATGTCCAATGTTTTTCTGAAATTGTTGGATTTTTTTTCATGATAAAAATGTTCTTTGAAAGCTTTATTAAATATTTGTTGTCACATTTTTTTGGTCTGTTATGTTTAATTCTCCTATTTTTAAATTTGGAAGTTTGATTTGGACAGTTAAATGAGAAATATCATGTTTTTTATCAGCTGTATCAAAGCCACGGGGATAGATTTACAGATTTTCCTATACTCTTTGAGAGAACATTGAAAATTAAATAGAAAAGATCCTCATGTCTCAAATCGTGAGGCACTCATATGTGGATGATGCCTTAGTGTAAACGGTTTCTTTTGTGAGAAGTTATTCATTTCGCAAAATGTATTGAAATGTCCTCAACCTTGTACAAATACATTATGTTACATGTCCAAAACTAAATAAACCCACGCATTTACATAACTATTGAATATGTCTCTCAATGTTACAGCTACCTTATTAATTCTTAAGTGTCTGAATGTTTCTTTCTTTGCAGAGAAGGAGGGTCTAAGGACAGGAGACGCACTTGGACAATTATCCATCTGCTGCTTCACTGTCGACTGACAATTTGAAAATATGTATCAGCTATTTCATGGTTCCATATGTGTCTCTTTGTGGATTTTCCAAGCGGTTTTCTTCTTCATCAAAACAGCAATTCTTGTGAGGTAACTGCTGCTGTGATACTGAGCAGTACACACATAAGTTGATTCTTTTCTTTTCAGTTTTTAATGCATGGTTTGATAGATACAGTATAATTAACTGAGCTCAAGTCAGTGCTCTCAATCTTTTGTAGACGGACCCCTATGCGACAATGGCAGGTGTTTGCGACCCCTACAGGATTAGTTTTCCATTCAAACCAGTAAAAAGTGCGATAATCTTCACATCCATAGATACAGACGGCATCGGTTCATAGAAGGGGGCGTGGCCTCGCTGAGGGGGAAAATAGAATCTTTTGGGGAAACACAATTATTCACTCTTTTAATCCAATTTGTGGTGAAATATAAACATTTATCACATACAAATAAAGTAAAGTCTAAATCGGGTCCATATAGATGTTTATTTACAGCAGATTGTTCAGTAGAAGCGGAAAAAAAACGGCAGTTAGCGTTAGCATTAGCACGATGCTAACACGAAGCATCATATTAGCATTCTCCGTTATTTATGTATTTATGGGCTTAGTATTACTGCGCCTACTACTATATTGCAAGGCGTAGTAATATTACTACGACTTGCAATATAGTTCCCCTTTTTATCCGCTCAGAAAATCGACATTTTGTGTGACTACACTTGGATCGTGTAAAGGCTCATGTAACCATGTAATGCAAGTTCGCCATTTTATGCTCACTGCTGCCACCTCAGGTCATACGCGTAACTGCACCTTCTATATTAAGCTCGTGCATGACGGCAATTCGGACCGAAGTAACACCGCTTTGAGTGACAGTGCAGGATTTTAGAGGCAGTTGTGAACAGGTCTGGGCTCATTCTACACATTAGGACATGGGTGGAACATGCAGGGGGAGGAAAGTACTTCATTTTAACATTTTTAAACTCTGTATAGTCCCTTTAAATAGGGAAAGAGCTTGGTAGTGTAGGAAATTGATGATTTTTAGCTAATGTTATATTTTATAATGCTATTGAATGTTTTTATGAGTTTAGTCTATGTGCTTTAAGTTTCAGTTGAAACCAATCTTTTCACAAGCACATCGCTGTAACAACACCCCATTTCTTGCTCTTGCATTCTTTTGCTCAAACTTATGGAGACGTCCAGGTGCCCTCACCGGAGATGTGAAAAAATAACTCCAAATAAGGCAACAGGAAGACACTTGTAGTGGAAAACTACTGAGAGAAAAGCTTGATGGCCTTGGCCCGAGCTCCACTCATCTCCTATCTCTTCGTGAACGTCACATTTTTTCTGATATATATTTGTAAGAGCGCAGTTAGACGGTGCCGTTTCCTGGGACGGCCCCGTTCGAGCACCGTGTATATTGTTCGGGACTTAAGCATTCAGATAACCTGTGTTTAGAAATTGTAATTGTTATAGGGAATAAATCAGCTTTGACTAAAGCTACTGAATTCTGGTGGTTTCTCCTCGGACATTGGGATCAACGAACACGCTTGGCGAGACCTTTTTGATAGTTTAATACTTTAAACTTAACTGTTTAAATGTGTTTAAAATGATCTTATGGAGTCAGACCTTATGTAAATTTTGAGATTTAATATTTCTTGTGAAATCGCCCACAGTAGCAACTAACTTCACCTCAGTTTGGAGCTATACCTATATACTGGGAGAGGCTATATTCTATACGGCTATATACGTGACCAGACAGCTACATATCAACTCGTCTAAGCGAAGGTAAGAACATATCTCAGTATTTAAAACAGTGGCCTATTCCTTTTAAAAGTGTAAGATCTAACCCATACTGAGCTGAACCTAATACAAATAACTCCGCCAACATGAACTTATGGCTGTGAATGGAAAGCACGTCGCTCATTTAATGCAGTTATTGGATATTTTATGCAAGACAAACAACACTGGCAAAGACATGCACCCAAACAATGATCCCGTGATGAGACATGAAACGGACACGACATGGAGTCTGGACGGAGATGCAGACAGGACTGGAATGACGGCAGACCACACGGACTGACGTTTCTCCGTTTTACCTGCGGGAAGGGACCTCCGGTTGGACAGGCCCTGCAAGCTGAAGCGTTTCCGAGCGTTAGCAGCAGAGAGACCCGATTGGCTCACAGAGAGGTCAGCTGATCAGGAGGCGAGACGAGCCACGGTCAGCACAGGCAGAACAGAAGGGACAGAAGCAGCAAGCGGTTTATGAGGAGGGAAGGGTAATAGTACTATTTAAAGTCTTTGTGGCAAGTGAATGTTAGAACATGGTTAGAATAAACTCATTTCCCACAGTGCCCTTTAAGGCTGTTCACAAGCATTTTTAAAAACATGACATGCACTCCTTACTAAAGCTATCACATCAGCTATTATCACCTATTAAAATCGAATTCCAGAATAATACTTAAATATGCTTGCCTGTTTTGTCTGTAATGTACTGCTGTGTGTTCTGTCTTCTGTGTTTTATATGGTGTATGTTGGTAGTTTTTACCTCATGGGACTGCAGATGGAAATTAGCCTTGAGCTAAATCTGGCATATTTACAGCACTAGTTGTCTGTACATTAATATGCACTGCAACATTCAAATGAATTAATAAATGAAATGAAAAATGCGTGTGCTGTATTCAAATCTGCAATAAAACAGCCTCAGTCTCCCTCAACATCACCCAATTACTGAGCAGAAACAAAACACAGGTTGTAGTAAATCCACTCTGCAACATGGATGACTTTACTGGACACTCAATCACACTTTACTTTATTCATTCGATCCACACTCCGGTAACACACAGTTGTAGCCAGAGCTGCCCTGGGGTAAAACTGACAGGAACAAGGTTGCTCCTCCATCGACACCTCCAGCCGTGACCAACCACTCACTCACACACGGGCTCTTTCACAAAGACACAACAACTGCCAGACGACCAAACCTACCATGGACCAAACCTAAATGATCATAATGTGGTCCCAGTAATGTTGATATCTACATTTACAATATATCAAATTAAGAATATCTCCTGGAGCAATGCCAAAGGACTTAGAGTGAAGTAAATGTATATTAGTTTAGCTGTATCTACACTTACATGGTGGGGGAAGGGAATCATATTTGTACAGCACTTTTCACAACAAGTGAACAATACAAGTCACCCAAAGCTTCACTTAAAAGAGCAACTGAAGGTTTTGATGTTACAGTGTCAACAAGTATATTTTGTATTGTTAAAATGGCAATAAGAGAAAAACAATGTGTTTCCAAAAAAACAACTTTTTCCATGTTTTCCAAAAACAGTGGAAAAAGGAGTTAGGCAATTATCAGTGTTGGGAACGTTACTTTTAAAAAGTAATTAGTTATAGATACTCACTACTCGTTCCAAAAAGTAACTGAGTTAGTAACTAAATTACTCTATAAGAAAAGTAACTCGTTACCAGGGAAAGTAACTTTACTGTTTAAAAAAAAAAGTTGCTATATGTCAAAAAATGTGTTTTTTGTTGTTGTTGCTGGGGGGGGGGGGGGGGGGGGGGGGGGGGGAACGTGGAAGAGCTTGGTAGCTTCTATCTTGACCAGTTTTAGAGCTATAGTGGAGAGAGGGAGAGGCTAAATGCTAACGCCGTCTGCGCTGTGTTTACGTGACTGAAGGCACGGGTGAAGATCAGACAGGTCCTGAAGAACTCGTCAAAGCTAAGGTAAGAACATATCTCAAAATGTAAAAATGGTGGCCTATTCCTTTTAAGCCTCCCATCCAGGTACTAATCAGGCCCAACCCAGCTTAACTTTCGAGACCAGACGCAATCGGGCACATAAGCCAATTCATAAAAATGTCAAGTGACTACACAGTTTCATTTACCAGTTTCCTCCAATTTCTTATCAGTTGACACAGGTTTAACAACTCATTTAAAGATGCATTTCCCACATAGGAGTTTTTCATGTATATAATTGTGCATGTTTTAGTTGTAAATAAACCGCCCCAGACACTTATAAATCCGACATGTGGATATTAACACATCCCCCCGTGTGAAAATGACACTTTGCGAACGTGCTAATGAAGCCCGGTACAGCAGAGACAGTGCTAACGAACAGTGACAGGAGCCGACCGCATCCGCAAACTCAATCAATAAACCTCATCTGCGGCCGCTGCGTCTATGTCAGACAGTGCAGGCTTCATAACGAGTGGTCTGAGGGATCACTGGGGCTTTATAGGCGCAGAGATAGAGGCAGAGTGAGAAAGAGAGAAGAGAGGGCTACGTCTATGTGAGACTGCGGAGGCTTCAGATGGAGTGGTCTGAGGGGTCGCTGGGGTTTTATGGACCGAGACGGAGAGCAACGCCTGAAAAAAAGACACATAGCTCTACACGCATAATAAACAAAGCCAGTGTGTTGTAACTTTTGCTAATGCTCTGTGAAGATAAAAAATGAAGGCAACAAAAAGGTAATAGAAATGTGTATGTGCTATTGGAGTTTTCAGTGTCTGCAGAGCCCCATAGCCAGTATTTAATCTTATCCACGGCACAGGATACAGCTGCTTGCAAAAGTGGTCAGTAATTTACTTTAGTAGCGTATTTAAAGCAGTACTAGGCAACTCATGCCCCTAGAGGCCATACGCGCCACTGCAGGTGTCGTAGCATGTTACGTTTTTTTTACTCATTAAAGCAGTACTAAGTAACGTGTTTACCTTAATAAATCCTTTCCGTAGTCCCTGTGGGGGTAAAACAAGTGTTTATGGGATGATTGGAGGGTCTTTCATCTCCCCCTGGTGTCTCTGGCCAGAAAACCATGCTTGCAACTTCGCTGCCACCGGACCGGAGCCACCAATACACACTAATAGAATCATGAAGAAGAAGCTAACAGGCTAATGGGCAAAGCTAACTGCTAACCTCTCTCCCTTCATCTTTTCTGTCAGCGTAGTATTTACTCTCCAAGACAATTAATAAGTTAAAAAATCGCAACTTGCTACGACACCTGCAGTTGCGCTTATGGCCTCTAGGAGCAAGAGTTACTTAGTACTGCTTTAATTGTCCGTGAGAGTAAATACTACGCTGACAGAAAAGACAAAGGGAGAGAGGGATAGATACAGACGGCATCTTGTCATAGAAGGGGGCGTGGCTTCGCCGAGGGGGAAAATAGAATCTTTTGGAAAAATAATTTTCCACTCTTTTTAGCCATTTTCTGGTGGAATATGAATTTATTTATCACATACAAAAAGTCATGTGTAAATCGGGCCCATATGGATATTTTCTCACAGCACATTGTTCAGTAGAAGTGAAAAAACAGCAGTCGTAGCTAGCGCTAGCTAACCGTTAGGATTAGCCCGATGCTAAAATGAAGCATTTTGTTAGCATTCTCCATTATTTATGTATTTATGAGCTGTTGAACCACTTTGCTCCTCCCCATGACTTTGTATTTTTATTTGTTAGAAAACAATATTCATAATTCAGCATTTGTTAAAGTAGTTTTGGAATAATTAGAGAAGGTTTACATTTTTTCAAAATTGTTTTTCCCCTTTACTGTTTTCAAACATGACCATATATAGGCGATTCCACAGATGCCGTCTGCATCTATATTGTACGTCCAATTACACAATGGAGATAATTTTTTTCACTCAAACTTGGCTGTAAATACTGTTTAAGTGGCGCTAGCCCGCAGTTAGCTTTACCTGTTAGCCTGTTAGCTTCTTCTTCGTGATTCCATTCGTAGTTCCCCCCCCAGAGGAACTACGAAAAGGATTTATTAAGGTAAACAAGTCACTAGTTTTTGAGGATCTGTACTTTACTTGAGTAGTGTTTATGTTGAGAACTTACGACTTTAATTCCTGACATTTGAAAGATGATTATAATACTTTCCACTCCACTACGTTTATAGAAATGCTCCAAAGTAAAAGGTTTAACTTGAAAAAAATCAAATGCCACAGACTTTCAACACGGAAGAAGTTTTGCCCGTTGCCGTTTGTGAAGCGAATCCGTCGTAATATGTTGTGTTTTTGAAGCCGCAAAGTTATAAAGTCAGGGTAACTTCACAACTAGAAGGTCTACTTTTTTTGGAGTAATATTAGACCAATAGTTTAATGTGTACTTTTACTCAGGTACCACTACTGGCTGCATGCATCTGTACTGGATCCTGGTTCAAAAACTCGCCATGTGATTGCTGGCGGATGAGCTTTAAAACCAATACACGCTGGCAATTCAGCTCCAGCTACTGCAAGAGTTGGCTCGCTGCATAATTGGGAAAACAATATCGCGAGCGCTGAAAGAACTGAATCCATACAGAATATGTGAAGGCGAGCGCTGGTCCCTCAGCTCCACGGCGGCGCAGACAGAGATAAACGCCGTCCTTTTAGCACAGGGCTGAAACCAAACCTGCCCAATTGTTCCTGCGCCGTCACTGAACGTCCCCGAACCATTCATTACAGCAGCTTAGACCATCACAACAAATCGAACGCGAAGAGACGGAGCGGATGGACGGATCAATGGAAAAAAAAAAGGGGGGAAAAGGTCCAAAGTGCGATCTCTAAGATGATCTTTGAGGCCGATCTTGTTTTGTCGGAGGAGGTTTGAAAAGGACGCGATTTATTGTGCCTGTATCAAAACTTGGCATTTTACCTGTGCTTCAATGACACCGGGGCGAGCGGGGTGTGAGAATGTTGAGTTGCACTTTGTAACTACACTCAAAACGCTGCACTTTATTGAGTAATACACCCACAGTTTGTAAAGACGTGCCGCATTTTGAAATTATTTGGTATATGTTTTATTTCACCAGATGTAAGCACATAAATGTATGTAGCTAAGGACGAGTTTGTTTACATGGTGTCATTCTGGTGCCGGCAACATCAAAACTGTGGAGTTAAAGGTTCTATATCATGCAAAATGCTGTTATGCTATTTCCTTATCAAAAACCCCCCCACTCGTCAGAAGTTGTTTTTTCTCTCCGAGATTCGGCGACTTTCACCAAAATATTGTTTTTCTGTGACTGTCTCTGATGGATGTTTGGTGAACCTTCACCAGAATCAAAGTGGATTAACTTTTATAACCAACGCGAGTCCCATAATGTAAACAGGACCAGAGCGGTGAGTTTATCCAAACACATGTTAGCTTGTGTGTTAGCATATTAGCGTGTGTGTGTTAGCCATTTATGAAGCTGTGTTGCAGATGTCAACTCCTTATAACTGCATCGTGAAGTAACTTCACTTATTGCTGTTTATTTATAATACGGTAAAGTTGTATGTGCGGAGAGAGGGGGCGGAGTTAACTGATTCGAAGCGTTGTGTCTTCCGGGTCTTTTGGTAGTGGTACAATATATCATATAAATGCCTATACTGGACTTTGGAATGGCTAAAATAGCATGATACAGATGCTTTAAGGTTTGCTATTTTGACCTCAGTTTCAATGTAAAGCAGTAGTGTTCTTGTTGAAATAGCTTCTTAAAGATTGTTGTAAGACGATTAAAAATGAGCTGAAAGTGTGTATTGCATAATGAAATGAAAATGCTACATTTTGAACTGTTAATAAATTATTCAGTAAGTGGGGATCGAGCACGGAGTTGAAGATCTCAAGATGATTTCAGTAAGATAAGACAGGACTTTAATGATCCCACAATGGAGAAAATCGCTTGTTAATTTCATGATATAAAATGGAGAGAAAAGGACTTTGCACATCAAACTAGAGGCAGGAGTGTAGGAGACGAGAGCTCAACACCAAAGTTCATCGATCTGTAAGAAGACTCTGCCTAAGGCAATATGCTACAAAATACATTTTACCAGATGAAGGACGTGGACACAATGCCCTTATGGCAGTGTGCGGATTTTATTCTGAATGATGTAAAATTCATTATATGAATTATGCTTATTATAATCATTAATTGAAAACACCACAGACATAGATGGTGAATTGATGGCAAAGAGCAAAATGAATAATGTAATTACAAACCACGAAACCTGTTTTAGTTTAATATTCGCTATATTTAGGGTGGCACGGTGGCGCAGTGGTTAGTGCTCGTGCTTCACAGCTAGAAGGTCCCAGGTCCGATTCCCAGGACGGGGCCTTTCTGTGTGGAGTTTGCATGTTCTCCCCATGCCTGCATAGGTTCCCTCCGGGTACTCCGGTTTCCCCTACCACTAAAAACATGTACAACAGGCCAGGACGAGTGAGAGTGTGTTTGAGAGTGGGGGAGTGACGGATGGAAATTAGCCCAATCCGGTGTGGCTTGTTCATGAACATGCACTGTCCCCACCAAATAAACCAATAAACAAACAAACAAAGTATTTTACCAAACCATTTCAACACAACATGTTCCATTAAAAATTAAACACAAGGTTTTCAGCAAGCAGAAGTTAAACCCCCCCCCCCCACAAAATCAGGATCAAAACATGGGTATAAAAGAAACTACACTGCAAAAAGTAATTAACTAGACTAGTATAAACATCTCAATTTGAGCATAATAATCCAAATTTTAGTTGTTTTGACTAGGTCAGTTGTTCTTGGGAATTTTTCCTAGATTATTTCACTTGTTCTGAGATGTTTCTGACTCGTTTCAATACATTTTGTCCTTATTTCAGGTAATTTTCTTTGCCAATGGGGTAAGAAGATTGGTCTTATCTCATTGGCAATTTTACTTTCTTATTTCAAGCGAGATTTACCTTAGAACCAGTTTGAAATGTCCTCAAACAAGCAAAGTAAACTTGCTCCGATCAGGAAAAATGTCTAAATTAGCAAAAAACGCTCAAAACAAGATATATTTCCTCAATTCAAGTCATTTAAGACAATGCTTGATATTTACTTTTTGCAGTGTAAAACTTTTACACATTTTTAAGTTCTGTTCATTGTTTACTTCTGGCTGAGTTTGTAGAAAGTGTGTCGATCTCAGTCAGAAGAAGACTTTAAGACTTTAGTGGCGCAGCGATGTATTGTGGCTTCTTGCCATACGGATATTGCATCACCTAATATTACGATATATTGTGCAGCTTTAGCTATTTTATCAGCTATTTTATCTTCTCATTTGATTGTTCACATGGTAATTTGGGGATTTGGAAACCCCCTGCTGAAGACCCACCTCCCGATCTCGAGTTTTGGCTGCATTGTTAGCTTAAGGATTAGTCCGATATACTGTATTTCGCATGTGCTTGTGTTTATTTATTGGTTTATTTGTTTATTTGGTGGGAAAAGTCCATGTTAGTGAAGAGACATGAGATAGATAGATAGATAGATAGATAGATAGATAGATAGATAGATAGATAGATAGATAGATAGATAGATAGATAGATAGATAGATAGATAGATAGATAGATAGATAGATAGATAGATAGATAGATAGATAGATAGATAGATAGATAGATACTTTATCCATCCAAACTCATGGGGACGATCTTCCTGTGAGGCATAAATACCCAGAACATACTTGTTGATGGGACAAAAGCTCCAACCACTTCACCGCCAGTCTATGACAAACAATACGAAACAAAGGCACTTCCATCCAAGCCATGGTCTATCCGACGTGGCTAAACTGGTCTTAAAATTTAACTCCACTATGACCCACTTTTAACAATAGTAACACTCCTCGCAACACCACACACACGCACAGTCCCATCTCCTGCATAAAAGAGCCGCCCCCTGAATGTACTCACGGTCCAGTCCTGTACAGACGATCCAAGCTGCGATACACATTATAAATATTCCAAGTTAAGAGCACATTTTTGCACTTTTTTTGCCCCCCCCCCCCCGGTCACAGAGCGGCTCCTGGCGAAAGCAGATAACACCCGTGATTTCATGCTTCGAGATTCCCACTGAGCGAAGAAGAAGTGGAAAAAAATGTGCTGTGGAAAGTGCGGCGCAGTTTCGACCGCGGAGCATCGATTGATACACATGAGACTGGTTCAAGATGCTTTTTGAGTTGTTAACCTTTGACACTCTGGTCGCCGCGGCCGGTTGTTTTCTCAAAGTCGCTTACATTTTAAATGGCTCTGGCGACATGAATGTTGAATGCTGCCTTACCTCTCTTTTGTCTGATGTTGGGGCTCGGGTTGATTCTCCTGAAACCACTCTCTGGACTCGAGGAATCCGACTGCCGCAGAGCCATCTTCTTCACATTCCTACAGCAGCAGCATCATTAGTCAACAAGGCAAGGTTTTATTTACCGTGGGGGTATTTATGCTTTTTGCAGGTATTTGGTAATAGCTAGTGATGCGCCGATCGTGTCGAGGCTTCGAAGCGTGTACCGAGTAATCT
The DNA here is from genome assembly GCF_951799975.1 of Gobius niger. Taxonomy (NCBI): domain Eukaryota; kingdom Metazoa; phylum Chordata; class Actinopteri; order Gobiiformes; family Gobiidae; genus Gobius; species Gobius niger. Next base: position 5,075,661 of record NC_136868.1, read on the forward strand.
AGAGGAGTGTCTGTTGAAGAGCGTATCGATGCGTGTGTTGATCACGTGTGTGGTGGCGTTCGAAGCCTCGGGAAGTGGTCGTACCGCGTGACTGATTCAGAAAATGATTTGCGGGTTTGAAGCGCGATTCAAAACAAAAGCGACAGTGACGTTTTGTGTATTTGGGTTGGACATAAACAAAGTAACACAAGCATATTTTCCATCACAGCTCTATAAATTCGCAAATTTAGTCTTTCAGCCCCCACCATTTATTGTAAGCACTCAGCATGTTAGCCTATACATGCGGACCTGTCCCTTTTTAAATCCAGATTAAAGACTCATCTTTTCAAACTTGCTTTTAATACTTAGAGCACACTGAATTGTGTCCAGGTTGTAAACATTTGGTGTTTTATTTATTGTTTTTATCTTTCTGTGAAGCACTTTGGTCCTCCTGGTGTTGTTGTAAAGTACTATATAAATAAACTTTTACTGATTGATTGATAATCTCTTGTCCACATGATGGCGTTGTGGAGCAAATAAAGCACCTTGATGCTTCGAACCATGTGTGATGCAATTGGCTGTGAGGCTTCAATGCTTCATGGGGCTTCATCTTGCCATCACTAGTAATAGCCTCAAAGCACATCTTTATACTCATTTACTCTTTGTTGGTTAGAAAATGCAGTATTGACCTAAAGCAGCTGAAACAAAAGATCCAGTAGTTTCACTTCCTGATTTTCTCACCATAAGCTCCTCCCACCGCCTTCCTCTTGCTCCCCTTTGCTACACAGCTCTTTAAAATAAAGCCTAAAATCTCGTGTGGCAGCAATGAAGCTCTGTCGAGTGTTTTTATTCCGTGATGAAAGGATTAAAGTGATATTCTCGTCAGTAAGTTAGCAAAATGAGGAGAGCAGGACCAGAATATTCTAATGTAAACGATCAAGCTCCGCCCCCTCCCTCCAGATTGGACCTGATAGGCTGGTTCACAGGAAAAGCTCGTCTCATTTCATGATATTCTAATTATATGACGAGCATCTGTATATATATTATTACTTACTTTACATCAAAATGCAAGACCAGGTGGTCGATTAAGCAGATTTTAATTTGTAATACATTTAGACTTCTAGAATATCACTTTAAACTAAAACAAGGTGAAGAGAGCATTTTACGTAGGACTTCAGGAGGTGTTATTTGGGGAGTTGCTGCTGTGGTGCTAAGAATAGCTCTGGAGAAGATCCAAAGATCACTCAAAGGTGCGCGAATGTGTCAACAGAAAGCTCCAGGTATGTGTTTGATAAGAGAACAACATTATAGCTTGATAAAAAGCTCTAAAAAGTTGATTTTGCAGACAACCCCTTAAGTCTACTCTAGCAGGAAAGAAACAATGCCTGATTTACAATGCGAACATGCTAAATTATTTAGATGGAGAGGGACTTGCCTGATCGGACCTCCGTGGATGTTGTCAGGGAACTTTTGGTGACTTGCCTCTGTGAAAACAAGAAAAATGTATTGTAGTCGGCAACAGTGAGAAGCAATAATCTCAATGTCTCCGCTGTGGCTGGTGCTTTGGAGACTATAGTTTCCGTTCTTCTGACTTTCTTCTGTCCATCACAAAGCCTGTGTTGTGTGTTAGGGTTGGGCCATATCGTATCATATCGTGATATATTTTTTTATATTGTTTGATATTGTTGTAATTGTTGTGGACACAATATAATGTATGTTAAGCTCAGCTCCATCAGAGCAGCATAAACACTGACTGTGACTTGAGTAGATCATATTTGTGAGGAAATTAGTATGGCGCTAGAAAAAAGAAAAAAGAAAAAAAACAAAACACTTGCATTAATCTTCCCAATAGTCGTAGGGCTGGGATTTTGAAGTCAAATATATCGTTATCGTGATGTTTCTTTTTTTATATATCGGGATATAGATTTATTTTAATCTAAAAATGGCTCGTTTGAATTCTGTTGAAGCCATTCAGAATGTGTGTGCTACCCAAATAATGACTAAAAGTACGTCTTTGAGAACGAGTTTCTCAAGTCAGGTGGTGCGTTAGACCAGGGGCTCATCTCCTGTTTCCAAAATACATCACAAACTGCTTGAGAACGTTCTGCTATGATAATTGGTGATGAAAGTAATTCATGTTCAAGAAGATGCACTGTTTCCTAACTGTTTATTCAGTTAAACATTCATTTTGAACTAAGAGGTCCCGATGAACTGTTTACAGTGAGTAGCTTTGTGTCAATCAATTTTCTGGTGACAAACTAAATCTCCTCTTCTGCACACTATGACCTGCTAAAGAACATGGGACAGCTGTGGCAGGAGTCCCCAAGTATTTATTTACAGGTAATGTGGGCCATCTCACCAGATCAGAACATATAGGCCTCAGTTTGTGAGCGTGGGAAACATGTGCGCGTCTCCTGATTGGTCAACAGTGTCATGTGATCACTGTCACAACAACGCAGTTCATGCTGCTGCAGCTGCTGCTACTGCGAGCTTCAACCTGGCGATAGTTCTGTCAAAATGGAGATAAACATCGACAACACGAAGATGTGGGACGTATTTCTTTGGATTCAATAAGAAAATGAAACGGGCCTCAGCCGCGAGGCGGAGGAGACAGCGGGGAGCGGAGAAAGAGAAGCTAACGGACTCGGAGAAAAGTAGCTGGAAAGTTTGTCTCCAAACTCAGTAAGTGCCGCGGTTAAACTCTGCTCGCGGTTGAAATGTAGCTGGAAAAGACTCTCATGAACTTTTGTGATAAAGTTGCGCTGTTTCGTGTGGGGCTGTGGCCATGAAATGAGAGGTTTATGTCGCTGTTTTGAAAGAGGGAGGCGCTGCAGTGTTTTTCTGTCTTTTTTTCACTCTGTCATTGGCCGCTGCTTCTGTGTGTTCGCTTTGGAGACGCTTTATTCACTCACGTGTCCTCTGTGCGTCTGAAATTGGGCATAAAAGTCATGTAATGTGTGCTGACCATAAAATATCACGGTGAAAGTCATCATAGCTTGCAGAGCATAGACCCATCTCCCAACCCAGCTTTGAGAATAGATTAACGGCAATATTTTTTTTAGCGCCCGATAAGAGTCTCGCGTTAACGCCGATAACGGCCCACCACTAATTATTACCATTATGGAACAAAACCTCTAGTGCAATAAGTTGCTGCACTTTAAATTATCCACAATCCCACAACCTTCACAATAACAGCACAAACAAACATTTGGGTAAAAACTTTAAACTTTCTAATGACTTAAATTATGCAAACTGCCTGTAGTCTGTATTAAATGCCTGTAATGTTATATAACAATAACTGTTGCCTCTTGCACTGTATCATTATTATAGAACTGTTGTCTGGATTTGTTGAGTTTTTAACACAGACTCTCTTCCCTTTATCCCGCAGCTTTACACATTTCTTAAAGCAGGGCTACACTTTTACGCCGCAGGTTCCCGGCCCACTCCATCTCCATTTGATTTCTCCCAAACTCCCCCAAACTGCTGCGTCAACTCCGTAAACGGCTTTTATTAGTCTGATAAAACCCATTTTGTTGCTCTATAAAAAGAAAAAGAAGAAGAAAAAAAAAAGACACTGAAAGGAAAGGCACGGGGGATGGAGCTGGAGATACCGCCCTGAATCTAAATAACAGGCTTTTTAACGCCGCTTTCTGCTGCGCGAGGTGAAGAGGCTGGTAAAAATAACATGACGTGACTTACTCTGGGCCATTATTATTGGTGTGGTAAACAGCTCCGCGCAGGAAAGGTACTTTTGTTTGAGCCGATGAATAATGGGCGATTCAAGTGTGCAATTTTGCCACATTATACTGTATCTTGTAAATAGAGTTGCTGGATTTCCTATGAATATAACTTCAATAAATACAAAAAAACTAGAAATTTAGTGGGAACAGTGACTTTGTTTATGTCCAATTATTTCATAAGAGCAAATACTAAGGATGCACAGAGCCGATACTGGAAAAAATATGATATCGGGTATCAGCTACAAACATCCGATACTAAACCGACACCAGTTTTGGCTTTCAACGCCTTATAAACACAACTATCACCGACTAAATCTAAGTGAATAGGGGCATGCTGTATGTCATTTTGAAGCTAAGAACCTTAGTTTTAACATAGATACAGACGGCATCTCTCGAATTGCCCATATATGGTCATTTTTGAAAACAGTTAAGGGGGAAAACAATTTTGAAAAAATCTAAACTTTGTCTAATTATTCAAAAACTACTGTAACAAATGCTGAATTATTATAGTTTCTACTAAATAATGATACAAAGACATGGGGAGGAGCAAAGTGGTTCAACAGCCCATAAATACATGAATAACGGAGAATGCTAACTTCATGCTACATGTTAGCATCGGGCTAATGCTAACGGTTAGCTAGCGCTTGCTACAACTGCCGTTTTTTCACTTCTACTGAACAATCTGCTGTGAGAAAATATCCATATGGGCCCGATTTACACTTGACTTTATTTGTGTGTCATAAATAAGTTGATATTCCACCAGAAAATGGATAAAAAGAGTGAAAAATGTGTTTCTCTAAAGATTCTATTTTCCCCTTCAGCGAAGCCACGCCCCCTTCTATGACGAGATGCCGTCTGTATCTATTCAGCAACTAATAAAGGCTGGGACAAAAACTATGACAGAAATACCTTAATGGGATGCAAGTTTGTGATTTTATACTCACTACTGCCACCTCAGGTCTTACGCGTAACTGCAGCTTCTATATTAAGCTCGTGCATGACGGCACTTTGGACCCGAATTAACACCCTTTTGAGTGACAGTGCAGGATTTTAGAGGCAGTTGTGGTGAACAGGTCTGGGCTCTTTCTACTCATTAGGACATGGCTGGAACATGTGGGGGGAGGAAAATATATAATTTTAACATTTTTAAACTCTGTATAGTCCCTTTAAAGGAACAGGCTAACGTTTTTCCATACTGAGATATGTTCTTGCCTGAGCTTAGACGAGTTGATGCGTACCCGTCTGGTCTTTGTGCGTGCCATCAGTCGCGCAAAACGACCAAAGATGTTTGTTCCGGCTAAATCCCATTTAGACCGATGAGGGCAGCAAATCCAGGTGAAGTAAGTGACTGTGCACTTCAATACAAATCCAAAGAGTCAAATGTACAAAATTGCAGCTGCTTTATTAAGTTGAAATTCATGTCAAGTTCCAATAATTCATCATAAAATCCAGTCCATTATTTCCATAAAAAAGGGCTAAAACCACACACAGTGAAGCGTCATAGTTGACGACATGTCAACTATGAGCTCTTCTGGATGGTCCTGTGCGACTGAGGTGTGGCTCCCCATTTATAGAGCACCACCACAGCACCTCCTAGTGGTGACACATGGCTCCAACAATGTTGTAGCATTTGGCCTCTCCCAATGTGTTCCTATAGCTCCAAACGGGGGTGAAGTTGGAAGCTATCCCGCTCTTCCACAGGCACAAAGACCAGACAGGTACGTATCAACTCGTCTAAGCTCAGGTAAGAACATATCTCAGTATGGAAGAACTGTGTCCTGTTCCTTTAAGTGGCCTAATAAAGTAAAATCGGCCACTGCTGGAGCGGCCAAAGCTGACATAACATCAGATCACTTTATGTTAGTTGTTTATATTAAAGTAAAATAGCCTGTCCCAAGGATAGTGTTGAAAGTCCAGTGATCCTTGTTTTTATTAATAGATATAATTGATAATTTATCTGTAGCATGATGACAAGACAAGAATCTCACAATGGAGATAAAAGGATCATTCACTTTTTCACAAGACACTTTAAAGAAAGTCTCTTGGTATCGGATATCGGCAGATGCTCAAACCCCCAGTATCGGTATTAGAGGTCGACCGATATGGGTTTTTCTAAAGCCGATGCCAAAGCCAATATTTTGGGACTTTTCCAATGCCAAAAAGTCTCACTTTCGGTCCCGGAGATATCGGCTTTTTTCGGCGCTAGATCGGCCGATATTGTAAAATCCTCAAATATCGGTCGACGTCTAATGGGTATCGGAAGCAAAAAAGCTGGATCTCTAGCCAATACAATTCATTATTCACATCAGCTCACTTTTTGTATTTCCGAGTCAGCTCTTTCCCATGAGAATGTGTAAAAACAAAGCTTAGACTTTTGTTTAACTTGAGTAAACCATGATGCTCATGAAGGTCACATGAAATAGACTACTACTTTTTTGTCGCTGCACTTTCATCAGTAATTTCTTTGTTACATTCCTGTCACATTCTTGTCGCCCTTTTGCCGCCTTTCACTGGCTTTTGTGTCAGTTTTCTTGATGATTTTTGTTTTGTTTGTTGTCACACAATATTTCTCTCTCCAAATCTATGAAAGTGAAATTCTTGATGTGAATAAAAATAAATAAATAATGCCACACAAAAAAGACCCGTCAGGTGGAAATTGTTGCTATTGTTGATGAAAAAGTGACAACAGAGCCCGACAAACATTCTTTTCTATTCTGCAAGGACTGGAACAGAACAGGTTTGGTGAAGGTGTCTGGCCTTACGGAAACTGGATGGAAATCTCAGTGTGGGTGTCGAAGAGGGAGATGGACTGAATATGAAGCAAAACATCATTTTTGTTCATGATGAGGCTAAATACTATACCTCTAAACACATTGAGTGCTTTGGGGATTTAGCTGTTGAGCAAACCAGACAATTTTTCATGATATTTGTAGCACCATAGCAAATTCTATGTTATAGCTATGGACACATGTTCGTTTGAAAGGTGAGACTCTAAGCTCTCCATGGGTGAAAACCGTTTAATTCTAAGTGCCTCGGTTCCTGAGAAATCTAAGCTAAACAGAGGCTTGTTTTGATCAAAATCACTTTTCTAGAAACGGCGATAACGGGGGTTTTATGCAACACTCTCCTTTCTGATTAACTCCTCTCTCCTCTCTGGACAGACATTAACGTTATGGGAAGAGGCAAATGCCTAAATATTTCCGTTTCAAGATCGGAACACCGCGTTTTGAAACCGCGTGTTATCGATCGCTTTCGCTCATTATCGCGTGTGCATTTAAACAGCCTGGTTCTTGGATTGAAGACTTTAACAGGATGTTCCTCAGCCGTCCTTGGACCGATTTTAACCATTTAAAAACTCGGAGAAATGTCAAAATCACAACTGCTTTAATCTTTATCTTTACACAGCTGTTCGCTGCGCAACACCACACCCCCTAGGACTAAAAAAGAAAGAAAAGAAACACAGTAATAGATAGGAAATGTCCAGATTGTGACTTTTTACACGTTTTTGATCGTCATTTATTTAACTTCCGTTCACACATAAGGTGTATTAGAGGGTCTAGTTTCGTAATAGTAAAGTTCTTACGTTTTTGGCACTCAATGTGTTAACCCCCACCTGAACTGAGCATATTTTCTCCAGTTTGGCTTTACCTAAATCTAAAAGCTTCTTGGAAAAAAAGCATCAAAATAGCGACGAAAAGGAGGATGAAAACGCAACAAAAGCGTAAGGAAAAAGCAACTGAAAAAAGTGACACAAATAAGTGACAAAAAGCGGCAAAGAAGCAACGAAAGGGCGACAACAGCGTGCCAGAAAAGCAACAATAATACAACAAAAGAGTGACAAAAATGTGGCAATATCCCGACAACAAAAGGTGACGAACAAAACAATGAAAAAGCAACAAAAACATGACAAAAAGCAACTACAAACAACAAAAATGTGGTGACAACGTGACAAAAAGAGGCCTTAGCTTTCAAATAAGGCATTACACTGTTGCTTTCCAGTCGAGAAGCTTTTAGACATGGGTAAAGCCGAACGGTAAAGTGGCTAAAGTTGATTTTTGACAATATAAACCCTCAAACCTTCTCCACATATGGATGTTTGTCCAAGGAAATGAAGACGACGAAACGGTTCATTTTCAGTTGAGTTCTCTCCATTTCCGTTTACGGCGTGAAGCGCCCCATCCCATCCAACCGAACTTTCCGACGCCTCTAAACTAAATCCGACATGCCCCCGTGTTACCTTACTTTAACCTGCCTATAGCTCTCCATGACTTCGAGTTTCCCTGCCCTCCTTTGTCCCAGTCCAATTTAGCCGTCTGTCTGCAGCTCTGTTAGTTCAGTACAGTCGGAGGAGAACTGTCAGGGCCCTACACTCCCCCCCCGCTCCCGCTCACTCCGTCAGAGGGGCAGCCAGGCAGGACCACCGCGGCGCCGCCCGGACCACCTGCCCGCCTTCGCCACAGAATGAGCAAAGAGCAGAGCAGGAGGGGGAAGAAATGTGGCGTGAACGGGGAGTAAACAAGGACCAAACTAGGACTAAAGCGCGACGAAAACGAGGTCTGACTGGAGACTAATTGGGGACTAAATCGGAGGATCCTCGTTCCTGGAAAGTGGATCTCATACTTTATTTTTTTAAAGCATTTGCACAGATATTTACGATGAACGACCACACGAGAAAGCCTACCAGCGGAATCAGCACGAGTGACAGTTTTACCGCGCTAAGAATTAATTGGCAAAGCTGTTCTAGCCTTGATTGTGGCGTATAGTTTTATTTATTTATTTCAAATGCTCAAAAGTACAGCTTCGACTGTGTGTGGCCTTATAAAAAGAGACAGACAGTCATTCAAATGGCCTTCGCTTAGTCTTTGTGCCTGACGGTCGTCTTTTCAACAATGTAAAAATACTAATGCAAAAAAGACCTTGCCAATCCACACACAGACATGCATAAGCTGATAATAAAGAGCGCTAATACAGGACCTTTTGCTTCTACTTGAGTAATATCACAATGAAGTATCTGTACTCTTACTTGGGTGGGAAAAAAATAGTAACTCATGACACTGTGAGCAAATCCTTAAAGCAGAACTAAATAACTTGTTTACCTTAGTAAATCCTTTCCGTTGTCCCTTTGGGGGTAATACAAGTGTTAATGGGATGATTGGGGGGGGTTTCATCTCCCCCTGGTGTCTCTGGCCAGAAAACCACAATTACAGCTTTCCTGCTTACGGGTCGGAGCTACCAATACACACTGGAATCATGACGAAGACGCTAACAAAGCTAACTGCGGGCTAGCGCTACTTAAACAGTATTTACAGCCAAGTTTGAGTGAAAAAAAGTATCTCCATTGTGTAATTGGATGCACAATATCCCTCTGTCCCGCTGTCTTTTCTGTCAGCGTAGTATTTACTCTCATGGAAAAATCATGAGACACCTGCAGTGGCGCTTATGGCCTCTAGGGGCATGAGTTACTTAGTACTGCTTTAAGGAAAACATCTAATATTCAAATGTTCACATCATTTATTTTTTCTCATAATTTATGTCAGTGTTTCCCCACCAGGGGTACTTGAGCATTTGGCAGAGGGTGCTTAAAAGAAATGGAATAATACGGAATAATCTATGTTTAGTGGCTCACTTTGTTAAGATTTTGGCAGGATCCTCAAGGTAGGGGGTACCCGGAGTATAAATGAATGCCTCAAGGGGGACATGGGACAAAAAAGGGTTGGAACCACTATTTACTCTGTCTTTAGTGAAACATGAATAAGATGTTTGCAGCTAAGTACTCCACTACTCAAATAACATTTTCTCCAAGCACTTTTTTACTTTTTCTTGAGTACTGTACTTTCCGGACTATAAGTCGCACTTTTTTTCATAGTTTGGCTGGTGCGACTTATATCAAAATAGATAAATTCAGATGTTTTTTATTTTCACACTGACAGCCGCTAGAGGGCGCTCTAGGCTTGTGTACCAGTATCTGCTACTCCTGCTACCTCCATGCCAGGTAGTTGCCAAGCCTGGTGTGACTTATACTCTGGAGCGACTTTTATATGTTTTTTTCTTCTTCATTATGCCTTTTTTGGCTGGTGCGACTTAGGGTGTATTCAGACCTGCACTGTTTGGTCCACTTTAAACGGATCAGGGTTCGTTTTGAACGCTGGTCCGGATTTTCTATGCAGGTGTGAATACAGCAAACGGATCCTGTTGCGGATCAAAGAAGAGAACACCTGAAAAAGTGGGTCTCGGTCGCTTCCAAACGGACTCTGGTCCAGTTCGCTCCAGGTGTGAATATAAACCACTGTTGATCCGAAACAACTGCGGGATACATGCGCCTTTTTGGGCTTAACAAGCCACCGTAGCAAGGCCCCGTGAGAAAAGTTATCCCTTCGCGGCTGTTAACGCTAAGACTGGATGGATGCTACAAACAATGAGCCGTGGACAGACCTGGAGCCTCCCGGATATTTGAGCAGATGCACTAACCCAACTGCGAAAAAGACACTCAAAAATGCGTTCATGTTTAGCGAGAAAATGAAGCAGACGGGCTTCGAGCGTCTCCTGAACAGCCGCGGACGCCGCAGCGCGCTGTCAAAGTGGAAAAAACTTCGCCAAACTTAAATGAAAGTACGAGACGCATTAAAGAAAAGTGGAGGATCAAGACCAACAGTTTGTCCCGTGGACATAATGGAAACAAACCGCTCAGCAGACGACCCTTCATCCGCACAAAACTCCTCTTCCTCCAGCTGCTCCGGTGAAGCTGAGGTTAAAGGCCTCTCACGTTTCTTTTATTATCATAGTAAGCATCAAATTTTCATTTTTATTTCATTTGTTGTGGTCCTTGCTGTCCAATGGGAGCCTCGATCGTCACACACGTGTATGTGTTTACAAAATACAGTTCGAACTGCACCAAACGAAAAAAAAAGTTCGCTTCTGATCCGGAACAAACAAGCGGAGCAAAGGACTTTTCTGGTCTGAATACACCCTTATACTCTGGAGCGACTTATATATGTTTTTTTCTTCTTCATTATACCTTTTTTGGCTGGTGTGACTTATACTCCAGAGCTACTCATAGTCCAGAAAACATGGTCAATATTTTGGCCACTCTACCCAGCTCTGGTGACTTGAAAAACAAATACGCTTAACGTTACTATGTTACCGTTATTCGCCTATCACTTATTTTGGCAGCTCAAAGAAGCCCCCGAAGAAGTTCAGGAAAGATAATGCGATTCACATACACCAAAAGAGAAACATCATCGGATTACAGCGCGAGTTTGTTGTGGCATTGTTTTGAAGCGCTTCTGCAATGTCACTAGATTTATTTTCCCCCTCCCCGTCCATTGTCACGCTCATTTTTCACCATGATCTTGTTTTGACGATGGGAAAGTCGGACCATCGCACAAATCCCCAAATATTCTCAATAGGGTTAAGGTCAGGGGGGGGAAAAAAAATCCATCGATGGAATAACCTGATCATTCAAGCTGACCTCATTCTTTCACATCAAATCAAGGCAGCGACTTCATTTTCTTTAACCGCCACATGTGATTTTCTCATTTTCAGGCGCAGTTCAGCTTTGTCCCGAGCTTCGGAGGGAAAGCGCACGCCTGAAATTGCCGTGCATCCGCTGTGGAGGTAAACATATAGTGGGGCTGTGTCGTGTGGTGCTGTTACCTCGGCAGGCTTCGAGTTGGCCCTGGAGGACTTTGCGTATTTCTGACACCCACATGTTCTTCACATCCATGGAAGGAGCCTAAAGACAGACACGACAGTCAGCGCATACAGAAGAGAGAGAAGAGAAGGGGGGGGAAGAGGGAGAGGGAAGCCTGGTGCAACACTGCCATCATGTGGACGTCCGGGAAAACAACGCTCAAACACAGAAACGCTCTGGAATATATTGATACAGGGGCAGCGATGCTTAAAAAGAGGTTTGGTTTTGAGGTGGAGCCATGTGTGTTTCTGTTCCCAGGAAGATGAAACTATTGAAACATTTGTTTTTCTTTTGTCCAGTGATAAAAGGTTTCTGGCAAGACGTCATGAATTGGCTTAAAAAGAAAATGAAGAAAATTACACGATTAAAGTTAGAACAAATTCTTTTTGGGAATGACGACCTGCCGAAGGAACTTTTTTAGAATTTATAATATCATAATTATGGGTAAATACCACATACATAAAAGTAAATGGCAAAACAAGAATCCATCCCTATTGGTTTTTAAAATAGAATTGAGGGAGTTCTTTGCTTCCTTGAATCTTCTGAAAGACTCAAGTGATTACATTTACTCTCTATGTGAACATGTCTCTCCCCATTTCGTAATAAGATTATTAGTAGATTATCATAAAATCGACTCAATGTCTCATTTGCAGGGCTGTGGTTGCTATCCATTATTGATAATAGCAGCTTAGATGTTGGTTGGTTGATTGATACCAAGTCAAAGGTAAGTAAAGAGGCTTGTATTACATTCACAGACACATTTCTAATCTGCTCAAAACTTAACACACAATGTCAGACTGACTTTAAAGGGATATTTCAGGATTTTTTTTAACATAAGGCCATTTCATAGTTCTCCAGAGTGTTGTTGATTTCTGGAGGGATCTTTTTTTTTAATTTTTAATTAATGCAGTCCTTGTATATGAAGAGTTTAGTGGTGCTAGGCTAGTGCTAGGCTAGCGCATGTCTATGGTAACTAGTAGCCTGCATTAAAAACCTCCTCAAAATCATGGGCTTGTCCTCCAAACGTTGCCATTTCTGATTTGTAGAAAGCTCCTTTGTGAATTCCACGTGTACTAATGCCGGCCACAGGTAAACAAACTACTGTAGATCCGGTAACCGAGCAGATCACTCCGCCACTTCGTAGCTACAACCAGGAAGCTGATGCTGCTCAAATATAAGTTATTTTAAATGCAAAACAGTTATATTTCAAAACATATTCAGTCAACACAGACATTTACATGGGTAGTCTGGTGTTATAAGTGATTTGCCTCAGGTGCTCTGTGCTTTGGTCAGACAGTTTTTAATGCAGGCTACTAGTTACCATAGCCTAGCACTAGCCTAGCACTAGCCTAGCACTAGCCTAGCACTAGCCTAGCACTAGCCTAGCACTAGCCTAGCACTAGCCTAGCACTAGCCTAGCACCATTAAACTCTTCAAATATAAGGACTGCATGAATAAAAATAAAAATGTCTCTCCAGATAAAGGAAATGAGGCCCTATGTCCAAAATCCTGAAACATCCCTTTAAGCTTTTGAAACTCAGCTCAACGTGTTTACACTTTGTTAATGAGTTCAGGTTATAATATTTTAAATGTGAGAGTTTTATAAACAAACACAATTTTATCTGAGACTTTCTCTATAGCCGTATAACAAAACTATCTCTGTCCACACCAGAGATTGCACACAAAACCGATGACGCGACGTTCCATCACCGTGGGCTCATTTATTTATATCAAACTAATAACGTTGCCATGGATACGCGCAGCTTGGAGAAGGAAATATCCAGATTTTCTGTCCACACCTCTCCGTTTATACAGCAACGTCTCCACTTTGCAGAGCGTTTACAAAAGCATCCAAAGTAATGACGTCATATAAACTCAGATATTTGCCAGATAAATAAGTATCTATGGACTGGAGATCGGGACAAGGCCGGATCTCCAGCTAAAAAACAGATAAAAGGCCAAAAACTGTTTTACACCTAATTTCTCCATTTCACCATTTCTCCAGGCAAAATGAGGATACTTTTATATTTTAAAACTAGTTGTGTATGGGGAAAAAAAATCAATGCGAATATTAAAGGTATAGCGGAGGACGTTCTATTTCCAGGTGGATCACCAAGACGATTGGTCAGAACGCACCGAGTCGTTTGAAAATGGCAGAGGGTCGCAAGAGAAAAAGTGTCTTTGAAGTGTCTGAGAAGAAGAGAAAGGCTTCAGAAGAGAGAAACAAGACCAGAGTGTTTTTGGGAGATTCTTCCTCCTCGGAGGCAGGTAGAGCGCTGCGCATGCGCATTTTTTTTTTTTAAAGTGGAGAGGGCGGTTCTTTCCTAAAATTCGGGAAAATCCTCCTGTATACCTTTAATGCCAGAAAAGCATTGCTAAATAAAAAAATGTAATATTTATTTGTGATCAGATGTTTAAAAAGAGCCTTGTATTGGCTCTACAGCTCTACTAAAATCAGCTAAGCCCTATTACAGTGAAAAGGGTTAAAGGAAAGAGGGTAGATACTTTTATGCACATCCCACTTTGCAGTTTTTTATTTATCAAAACAATTCAAAAACATCACATGAAATTTCAATTCAATATATTTATGTTTCTCATCCACAGGCAACATGTCTAAAAGTTGAAGGAGGGCGGATACGGTAAGTGTCGGTGCTTGTTGTTGTTGTGGAAGGGAACTGTACCTGGATGATGTAAACTTCCTCTCGAGCGTTGAACCAAACTTCGAACTTCTTCATGTCTCCTTTGACGTTCTCCGTGATGCCGACGGAGCTCATCTGCACAGAGACACAAACACACACGGCATGTTCACTTCTTCAACATACTGTCATATTTTTAATTCCTTATCTCCATTTTTGTTGCTTCTCGTCGGAAAACGTTTAAATCTCAAATGAAGTTTATTAAGGGGAGACACTACAGGCAAAAGTCAATTTTTTCAGTTTTCAGGTTTTGGGCCAAATTGGTCTCTTAACATACAAGCTTTCACCCGGAAACAGAAAATATGCCTAATCTTCACAATAACATGTTTAAATATTGCGCTGATTCAATGTTCCCCCATAGACTTATATGGGAGAATGCAATTTCAAGGACCTTTTTCTCAAAACACATTTTTCTGTCATTGTGGCGACACTATGTCCACGTCAGTCGGACCTAAAGACTTCAAATTTTCCAGCCTTGGACTGAACAATATTTGGAAGATTTTTTCAGAGTGATTTTTTATTATTTAATCCCTTAAGCCCCATTTATTGAGTTTTGAATGTCAAAAAAATAATAAAATTTTCCACTAAAAAACAGCTTATTTTAAAACTAAACAAGAAATCCTAAATCCCCTCTGAGAAAGTCTTGGTAACTCATTTATCAATAAAATGAAACCATAAATTTGAATGTAGCTCTGTCCATTATTCAGATTTCGTCGTCGAAAAGATGTGAAATTTGGGGCATTTTTAGGCAAAAACACCTTGTTCTTATATGAAAAGATAAAATGACAGAAAACTTGCAATGTATAGTTTCCTTACATTTATGCCAGTGATCTACAGCAAACGTTTCAACTTGATATCTGTAAATATACTTTTTTTCCCTATTCACCTGCAGTGTCTCGCCTTAAGTAACCACTAGAGGGCACCAGAGTGTTGGTTTTAATGTGAAGTCCAGCACACACCAAAAAAATCTCAGAAACTAATCTAATAGTAATTTCTCTGATACATATGTGATTGTGACTGGATATGGACATTTTAAGTTTTATGTTTGGGTATGTTTTACTTATATACTTCAAAGAGGATTAGTCGTAGTAATCCATATGTAAATGTTGTCCTTGATGCTTGTTTTGAAGCTTTTCTACCGAAGAGTAACGTAACTACTTTGAGTAGGAGTGGAAGGTGCTGACCAAGACTATTACTTTTTTACTGTTTGAGTGGAAAAGACAGATTATTTTCAGTGACGCCATAAATTGTGAGAAACAAAACATAAAATCAAGTGGAAATTGTGATATTTACAGAGATAATTCCAAGAAAATGGTAGAAAATACAGAAAAATAATGATAATTGATTCTAAAGAACATGGAGCGCGAGACGAACTGCATCTATTTTACAGATCAAAATGAAGCATTTGTCACTTGGATGTTTACTCACAGTGGAAGAAGTGAGTATTATTATTGGACACGTAGGAGCACAGATGCTGAATTATAGTTTTGCTCAGGTGGAAGTAAAAGGACTGTATGGAAAAGTACATAAATATATATAAATATTTTTCTAAGATATTCTAAATTAGCAAATGACAGTCAACATGTCAAGCCTTTAACTGTTAGAAGATAATATGAATGTGATTGATAAAACCTCCCAGTGATAAAAATAAATATAATAAACAACTCAAAATCTACTGTTCATTTATATATTCCAAAGGTTGAGGTCAGGGTAGGATGGGGTCCACATCATGAGTTTCATGTAGTTCTGAGCCACTGCAGCCGTTTCCACTCGTCAGCTTCAATGAACAGTTTAGGGGAGGCCGGAGAGAAGGTTTATGCACAACTGCAGCCTCTGGAGGGTCCTACACCTTCATGTTCGGGAGACTCCAGAGGCACCAGCAGCTTCAAATACCTGTTTGCTGCTTTGTGGCATCTGTTCTATTAATCTGATGCATTTGTCTGGCTGAAACCGTCCATATTGTGCCTTTATCTGCACAAACCCAAGTGTGCTCTGAATCAGCCACAAATCTCTTAACAGTACGATGATAAGGCTTTCCCTTTTTACATAAAATATCAAAGGTTTTCATACCTAGACCAAGGCAGTCAACTATGTCACACTTTTCATCAGCAGAGAGATCCTTTTTCTTTCCCATATTGCTTGAAAATGTTCGTCTGCTTAATAATGTGTCCTTTTCAGTAGTTTTTCCCTTAACTGGGCCTAACCTGACAACTAATCATCACAGGCGTCTGAGATTAATGTCAGTGATTCAAAGAGCCCGAGACACAAAACCATCCATGAGTTTCATTGAATAATATTTTTGTTTTACCTTTATGACACTGAAATACAATTTGCATAATAATCTGGAACACGATGTAGAATGTGCCGTTTTGAATTCTTATCTTGGATGCAGAGCGTATTGTGCTGTATCACCGGGACATGTAAATGTTTATTACATTGATTACGGGTTAGGCGTAGATAAACTTTCCATCTTCAGCCAAATCCTTTATTGAGCTTCTATAACTTACTGGACAATGTTGTAAAAAGTCAAAAATAAACTAAACTTACTCGCTTACCTTTAATGAATGAAACTGGCTATAGTTCAGGTCAATACAATTCGAAAATTGGGGTTACACAGCAGTGGCGGCTGGTCCATTATGGGCGGTGGGGCGCCGCCCCTCCTATCAATTTTGCAAATAAAATTAAAAGTTTTAAGTTTAGCAAAATCATAACTTTCTTATGTATAGATGTTTCTAACACTGGGGGAGGGGGAGCGGAGGTGTCATTTTGTCTGCCAGTTTCATCTTGTGCTGTAGCCGCTGTCACAGCATCATAAATGTGTAGTTTTGTGCTCGGGGCGGTGAGGAACAGCGCCCCAAGCATCTGACCAATGACGCTCTGATATGGTATAAAAACGTCACTGTATATCATTAATTCAACCAATCAGAGACGCGCAATAATAAATCTCCGATGGGCGCTGAGGCCAAGCGCCCATCGGAGATTTAACAGGTGAAAGACGAGGAGGCTCTACTGTAAACAAACGCGAGTAGCTCGTTGTGGGAGCAGCTCTGAGCTCACGGACGATCGGAGGAAAAACTTCTTATTTGAGAGACGGAGAAGCTTCGTGTTGTTTTCTGAGAGGAGGTGAAAGGATTTAGTCAAACTAATGGACTTGGGACATCTTTCTTCAGTCAGAAGTCACGTCTAAACGGACTTTCCTGGAGGTAGCATGGCGATGCTAACTAGCTCGTCTGCTTTAGCTGCTGCTTGTTTATCTCACACTTTGGGACAAACCCTCGCTGACTTGGACAGACAGTTCTGTCCCAGGACGTGGACATTTGATGGAGAGAAGATTCAGGACCATGAGGAGGAGCTACGACAGGAGAGGGGAACGTCATTCATTCACTGAGGGAAACAGAGGTGGAGCTCCAGGTGCTACAGGAGGAGGAGGACTCTCGTCTATACGTGAGCTGCACATTATTTCTGAGCGGATCATTTGTCTGACGGTTTATACGGGTTTAAACCTGTGGCTCTGAGGCTCATAATGAAACCACAGCAGGTCTGGGACTAAAACTGTACATGAAATCAAAGAGGAAACACCTCCTGCCTTTGTTCTGGTTCTGTTGGTGCAAAACACAAATCAGTGGTGCACAACACAAATATGTATAGTGACTATCGTTACACTTTAGTCAGAAATGATTTATATAAGTTTTGAATTATTCTACATAAAATAATAATATTAAATGCCCCAAAGATAACTTTCTTTTTTAAGTTAAAATCAATGTTTATTATAAGTATCTTCTAAAAAATAAATAATAGGTAGGTAGAGGCAACAGCCCCTCCTAGTTTTCACATCACCAGCCGCCACTGTTACACAGTCTTTTTCTGCGGCCATATATTAATTAAAAAGTCCAGTATTGGATCCCACAAAGAGGAACAAAGCACAACTGTAGGATCTTATGGCGGTTCAAAATGAAACTTCTGCAAACCGTGACTTTTCACTTTTAATTATCAAATCCTCTTTAGCAGACAGTCCCATGACTCATCTGAAAACTATAAAGGTCGCTCTCGTGAATATGCATGAAACACTTGACATACTGTACGAATGGAAACTTCTCACTGTGTTATTTTTTTGCATTTAAAAGGGCGTGATTATTATCAGAATCGTTGGGGAAGTAGCTCTTTTCTGAGATCTCTACATTCTGAAATGCTTGTGTGATTCTTGTGTTACATTAGTTTATATGTCAGTCTTCAGTTTAAAAGCTAAACGCTCTGTTTGCAGCGATTTGTGCTAGATATTTATCAAGTAGTGCTTCGGCGACTCAAGGCCGCAGAAGGAGACGATACACTCGAGGGCTGTGAAGAGTGTGTTTTGGGGGAAAAAAGGAAAGAAAGTACATTAAATCAGATTCCTTTAACCACAGCATCTGCGGCGGTTGCTTGATGTTGCACAACAAAAAACGCTTTACAGGAATTTGTAGCAGGTTTGATGTGTCACATGGTAGAAATTTCTTCACTATGATCTCAGTTTTCACTTCCCTTTTGTCTCGCTGAGCCGTTTCGCTTTTACCACGCACTGAAATGAGTCACTGGGTCAAAGCTAATTTTGGTTTTCTTTTTGGAGAACGCTGATCGTCCGTATGCAGCAGACGGACTTCTCATTAAAGAAACTAAAACCTAAACCGGACCCGAAGGACCTTTGTCACACTGTCAGAAAAGTGTCATGACAAAAACCAGCAGCTCAGAGAATTGTTATAATAGTTAACCCCTTAACTCCCGCCTGAACCAAGAGGATCATTTTCCTCACATCATCAGATTTTTTCCCATCATTTTTTTGTTGGGTACTCATTTTTGTAACTCATTTTTTTTGTCATTTCTTCGTCTAATTTTTGTCATTTTTTGGTCAAATTTTTATCACATTTTTGTCACATTTTTTGTCATTTTTTTGTCATTTTTTGAAACTTTTTTGTCATTTCTTTTGTCATTTTTGTGACATTTTTGTCACTTTTTCATAAATTTTTCGTCACTTTTTTTGTCATTTTTCGTCAACTTTTTGTCAATTTTCTCTCACATTTTTGTCATTTTTTTTGTCATTTTTTGTCTAATTTTTGTCATTTTTTGGTCAAATTTTTATCACATTTTTGTCACATTTTTGTCATTTTTTATTCATTTTTTAGTCATTTCTTTTGTCATTTTTGTGACATTTTTGCCACTTTTTCATCATTTTTTCGTCACTTTTTTGTCAAACTTTTCTCACTTTTATGTCACATTTTCATAATTGTTTTCGTCTCCGTTTTGTCACTATCTTCACACCTGGAGAAAATGTGCTCGGTTCAGGTGGGAGTTAAGGGGTTAACTAGTAGGGCTGGGTACCGTTAAACGACACCAGTCTGGTATCGGGAAAAATGTTTAGGTAGTACTGGGAACGAAAAGAAATCTTATATCTGTAGATCCAAGGTTTTATTATGTCTGCTGGTTAATTAACAACAACAAAAAAAGACATTTCCCCCAATAGGTTGCGTTCACATGACATCACAACATTCTAAAAGAGCCTACAGTTTAATTATGTTGCATTATGGGTAGTGGAATTTATTATTATCATTATCATATGTCAAAAGTGACGGGTCTGAAACTGTGGCCTCATGTTGCCAATATTCAGAACATTTAAACTGGAATGAGAAATAAAAATATATAAACCTTTTTTATTTGTCAATAAGGAGGTGGGCAGTAAATTCAATATTTGTTTTAAATTGTGATGTACATCCAAATAGGCTAGGCCATCTAAATGTAATTTATTTGTATGTTTTATGAGTGATCTGATGTACAACATAGCAAAGCGATCGCTAATTTGACAGACGGAAATGTACCCACTATATTTAACATCAACACCGTTTTGAAACTTTTCTCTGTGAAGAAGGAGAAGGACAAGGAGGAGAAGAAGAAGGTGAAGAAGAAGAAGGAGAAGGAGGAGAAGTAGGAGAAGAGGAAGAAGGAGGAGAAGAAGGAGAAGAAAGAGGAGAAGAAGAAGAAGGAGGAGGAGAAGGAGAAGAAGAAGAAGAAGGAGAAGAAGAAGAAGGAGAAGAAGGAGAAGAAGGAGAAGAAGGAAAAGGAGGGGGAGAAGGAGGAGAAGTAGGAGAAGAAGGGGGAGAAGAAGAAGAAGCAGAAGAAGAAGGAGAAGAAGAAGAAGAAGGAGAAGAAGAAGAAGGAGAAGAAGGAGAAGAAGGAGAAGAAGGAAAAGGAGGGGGAGAAGGAGGAGAAGTAGGAGAAGAAGGGGGAGAAGAAGAAGAAGGAGAAGAAGGAGGAGAAGGAGAAGAAGGGGAGAAGAAGAAGAAGGAGGAGAAGAAGAGGGGAGAAGAAGAAGAAGGAGGAGAAGAAGGAGGAGGAGAAGGAGAAGAAGAAGAAGGAGAAGAAGAAGAAGGAGAAGAAGGAGAAGAAGGAGAAGAAGGAAAAGGAGGGGGAGAAGGAGGAGAAGTAGGAGAAGAAGGGGGAGAAGAAGAAGAAGCAGAAGAAGAAGGAGAAGAAGAAGAAGAAGGAGAAGAAGAAGAAGGAGAAGAAGGAGAAGAAGGAGAAGAAGGAAAAGGAGGGGGAGAAGGAGGAGAAGTAGGAGAAGAAGGGGGAGAAGAAGAAGAAGGAGAAGAAGAAGAAGAAGAAGGAGAAGAAGAAGAAGAAGGAGAAGAAGGGGGAGAAGAAGAAGAAGAAGGAGAAGAAGGAGAAGGAGAAGAAGGAGGAGAAGAAGGGGGAGAAGAAGAAGAAGAAGGGGGAGAAGAAGGAGAAGAAGGGGGAGAAGAAGGAGAAGAAGAAGAAGAGAATTTCCTTTATCATGTGGCCTGACCTTGAGTGAGTGTTTGAAGCTGTAGGACGGCGTCTTCTCGTGGCCCTCGCTCGTCTCCTCTCGCTTCTTACAGAACAGCAGAATCTTGTCGTAGAGGAACAGGTGCCTCTGCATCGGCTTGAACCGCGCCAGGTCCTTCACCTGCAAACGCACACAGTCCAGTCGAGGTTTCAGCTGAGGTTTCAATCGGAACCATCACACATTTCTAAGTTGCTGAGTGTTCTCCCATTTGGCTTTACACAAATCTAAAAGCTTCTTGGAAAAACATGCCGGAAAGGTAAATACCGGTGAAGCGGAATTGGAGAAAATGCGCTCGGTTTCGGCGGGGGCTAAGAGATTTACTACGAGCTCCGTTTCACAAGAAGCCACGATGTGTCACAAGATCACTGAGGTCTTTCCTGAGTCATCTTGTGACACATCGCGGCTTCTTGTGGAACGGATATTGCGTCACCTGTTACCGCAACAATGATACTTTTAAGTCCTTTATGATCATGTGCTGATGACGCTACTCTGTTTTCCTCGTCGCCCACAATATCTGAACCTGGCACTGAAGTGGGTCAAAACGAAGAAATTGGTACTAAACACGTCTAAAACTAAATGTATTGTATTGAACAAAAAGTGTGTTCAATCAGATACCAAAAAATCAGACTGGATTTGTCTTGGTCAGATCAAATGAATCGTATTGTTGGTATGATGGGTAAAGGTGTAGGTGTCTCACAGTCACGTGACGAGAAATGGAAGCGCGCGACATTTTGAAGGGAAACAAAAATGGCGAATGCAACGGAAAACGATCGCGATTCCACACAATCATGCAGTGTTTTTTCACCTACATCTTTTACAACTCACTTACAAGGAAATGCGGCACTTCGATACGCAAGCAAACTGTCATTGTTGGATATTACAGACCCAGACACGCTTCCGGACGAGTTATTTAATGACGCGAAGTTCTCGGTCAATATACCTTCACTCGAGTTTGGCGATATTTACATTGTACATAGTTTCTTGACTTTCCGTCTTCATACACAGGAAAATCATTAAAAGCATATACCGTAAATGCTCTAATATAGGCCGGGGCCTTTATTTACTCAAGGGCATCTAGGACCAGGCCTTTATTAGAACCAGGCCACAATTAGAGACAGGCCTTTATTTCTATTTGAGCAAAACGGACGACCAGGAAAATGAAGAAAAACGAGATTTGTGTCCATTTGCACCTAAAATATTAGGTTCATTTATTAATTAACATTTCAAACCCTCTCCCAGCGGCTGGAACATTGACGCCTTTAATTTTGTCGGGACAACAGGAAGTGTTTCGTTGCTGTTAGCGTAACATTGACATCAGTGTCACTGCAGGTTTCTGTTTCGTTTTTACCGCGGACCGGATTATTTGTTGTTATTTTGTGTAAAGGCGAGTTTAGACGGAGCGTTTGTGTTTGTGATCGATCATGAGACTGACCCGAGAGAAGACGAGACGCTCGCGCTGATGGGAGGAGTTATTTTGAGGCGTGGGACTGACCTGCACACGGAGCAGCTGGACGTGCTTTGAAGACGCGATGGAGACTTTATTAAAACCCTGGAGGGTCACACAACATTTGTTGTTTGCCCTGTTTCCAAATATCGTCACAGGAGGTTTGAAAAGTGGCTAAATCTGTGTCAAAGTTACGCTGGGATCAGCTCCTCCGCAGCGTCCCCCTCGGCCCGGGTTCCCGTTTGTTTACTTCCTACACGTGAGTTTTCATTTACACCAGTATGAGATAAATTCCTAACATGGGGATTATTTCTACCGCTATAGTTTCTAATAAAAGCCCCGGCCTGTTTTAGAGACCGGCTTTAATTTGCCTCCGCCAGCCGCGAACCCGGCCTCTGTTAGAGACCCGGCCGCTAATGGAATACAGGCCAGTATTAGAGAATTTACGGTAAAAGCCTTTCTGCATACAGATATTTTGAGTCAGGATGGGTATCGAATACATCTGTATGAAAACCAAAAAGAAAGGATATTCTCATTGTCATGAGTAAGGTAAGTTACTTGACACTTCGATAAACCAGCAGGCTATTAATACTGTAAAACTCCCCCAGCTTGTTGTATAGATAGTTATCTTTCACAGATTAACGAACAGTAAATCTCACATTGACAGTAAATCCTTCTATGCTAAAACAGTTTTCAAAAGGCTAATAATTTGATCAGATATCCGATTGAAAAGTACAATGGGACCCCGTTAAAAGAGTAAAGACATGAGAAATTCTGACACCACTAATTTGCGGCTCAACAAGTTTCAGGCATTTCAGCGGTTTTGAAATGTAGATTTTAAATGAGACGTTGGTGTGAGTTTATCTAGAGTTCATTAGCATGTATCCCGTCAAGATGGAGTATCTTAGTTGGCGTGACGTCATGCAGAAGGCACCTATAGCTACATAGAAACGATCTGCTTACGGTCCAACTCCTGTTCTGAAAGCTGTTGTCCAAAGAATAGTAATTACATTTATTCTCCATGTCATATGTCTTGTCATTGCAAACGATGATTGAAATTGTACTGGTTTAAAGGAAGCAGCCGCCCAGCCACAGTCCTAATGAGGCATAATGAGGAACAATTATCAGGCCGATCACAAAAGAAATTTCAGTTTTATTGACTGGTTACATCCTGGTACCACAGAAGGACACACCCACAAACAGCTGTTTTGCTCCCCATTTGCATCTGCGACTGTTCGGCTGAATCAACTGGCACATGCATGTCTACTTTCAACTGAACACGCGGCTTTTCTGTGAGCGTCAGTGCACATTTTGCTGAATCGATGCCACGGTAATGGTGTATTAGAGCGGTGAGCACTGAGGAGGCCATCGGATATGTTGCTTGAGACGAAATATAAGCTTTGGTGAGTGTAGTCAGGTGACGTGGTAGCCTAAACTGTCAACACGGCTCCAACTGTGTCACCGGATAAATTAAACCCCCAGACGATCTAAAACACCGTCACCGCCGCTATCTCGCCACTACATTCACTTTAATGGGTCGCGACTCAGCCCTAATTCTAAGTGTCTAAGTTACCTTGCTGTGTCCCCTCTTGTGGTCCGTCCACACGTTGAAAGATCCTTGCATCAGAAGCTTTCCCAATTCACTTAGGTTCCCCTGTCAAACACAACAAAGGTTACACTTGGTTAAAGAGATAAGCAGATGGATAGAAGACTCTGATGTCTCAATGAGCTTCACAAGTAATACAATATACAAGCCACTCCTTCACAGACATAACAAACTAGCTTTCCCTTGAAATCAGGGAATTCAAGGGAAAACAATTTTAAAGAGGCAATCAAATGAGATACTGTATAATTCTTATGGATGCACCGAAGTACTTGCCGATACCAATTACCGATACGAGTACAAGGCATTTTCTTCAGCATACTTTTTGAAGTGAATGGTGACGGTTTACAGCAGGGGTGCCCAAACTTTTTGTCTCCGAGGGCCAAAATGAAAAAGTGCCTGTGAGTCGCGGGATTGCATTTGATTCTATCTATGCAAATAACATGTTATATTAAAGAGGGGGTATTATGCTTTTTTCAATCACATAGCACCAGTCTATATCACACTACAATGATGACAAAACCTTCTGTTGGTCTGTAAATGCAGTAAATTAGAATAACTGCCTTGTATAAAATTGCTCTCTCAAAATGGCTGTAGTGAATGTCTTGAAATAGGCCTCTGTCTCTTTAAGAACCTCTGAGCCTTTCCGACACGCCCCCTCCACACGCTGTCTGTGGCATCAGTGGGGAGGGGGTTCTGCTGAGGAGCAGTGGTCGGTTACTCGGCTGGTGACGAAAGCTCGGAGGCGTCTCCAGGAGGTGGGGGCGTTCCTAGGAGGACTCAGGCAAACCTATCCCTAAAATGGGATAGCCTCAGAGTTTTTACAGATGACTCAAAAATACGTGAATGTGCCAAGGCAACACTTCAGGCATGTTTTTAATGAGGGAGTGACATAATAACATGATGCAAAGCTTGAAAAAGTCGATTTTGCATAACACCCCCCCTTTAAAACAAATGGTCACTATGGCAAAAGCCTAGTTTTAGTAGAACAAAATCAACAATTGTAGCAATTCAGTGCAAAATGTAAAAAAATAATAAAAAACACCTGTATCTACAGCACCGACAGTGACTTTAACTCATTCGCTAACTCAAAGAAAACGCTACATTAGATTATTTTGAAAGTGTCAGTTCAGCATCAATTAACAACCTTTGCAATAAAAGTTGGAAAACTGAAAGTTGATGCTACAACACTCTGTGATTAATAAATACCAAAACACCACAACAGTGTTTCCAAAAGGAGTGAAACAGCGCCCCCAATTTGACGCTGGTGGTCAAAAAGTGTACTGCATCCATATTTACCATTGAGAATGAATGGAAGAGAGCTTTAACCTGTAAGTCACTCTCTGGCGGGCCAACATAATTGTTTCAGCGGGCCAAATTTGGGACGCGGGCCTCACACCAGTTACCAATTATCTTACTAGCAACTTACTACAACCCTTATTTTTTGGATCTGGACCTTTATCTTGAAATTTATATAAAGAAATATGTTTATGTAAATTTAAAATATGGCAATGTATGGATAATCTTCAATACTTTCTACATTTTTTACTGCAGTGACACTAAATTTACACCAGTTACACTTTGTTTTGCTCATAGTTCAATCAGGAACATGCTGTGTTTATCTCCGAGCAGCATAAATGTTGGTCATTTGTGGCAGCTATGGTGCTGGCCAACAGAGACTTTGTTACCGTAATGAGCCTTTGTCCATTAAGGGTTTATGAGGAGGCGAGTTGGCGACTTCAAGATTGTTTACCACTTACCGCATTTGTTTGTGCGGACTCGGACACTTTGAAAAACTGCAGGATGATGATGAGTTTCAAAAGTTTGTGGAGGCTAAAGAGGTGATACCTACGGGGCCTTTGAGGCAGAATTTAGCAATGATAACAATATCAGTTTATCGGCTAAATTCACTTACTTAAAAAGATCAAATACAAAGGACAAGTCTTCAAAACACACTTGTGAGTAAAGACTTGGTATATGAGGTCACTGTAGAAGTGCCAATGTCCAAAAGGTCACTTTGGTCTGATAATGTTAATGTTAAAGAGGGGGTTTAATGCAAAATTGACTTTCTAAACCTTTTTACCATGTTACAATGTCACTCTCTTGTCAAAAAATATACCTGGTGCTGCGTTTCGACCCACTCGCGCACCTTTGAGTAATTTGAATCTTTCCCAGAGGCTATTCTTAGCCCCATGTGTGGCTGTGTCCAGGAAATGCTTTCCTCCTCCCTCGGTCTCGTGCTAATCCTTTCATTGCGAAGTAAAAACACTCACCGTTGCATCACAACAGGCACACTGCCTTTTGTGTCTCTGTCTTTATTGAAATAGCTGCACTGCAAAGGGGAGCGAGAGGAGAGAGGTGTGAGGGGCTAACTGGTTAATAAGTCACTAAACGGCCGCCTGGCTCGGTCTGAAACTTCAACAAGACCTGGAGAATGTTATCGATCCCATGAATCTCTTAAATCCACTGGCTCTTTCAACCGCAAAGACATTTTACTTCAAACAATACTACACAACCACAGCTAGTAAAAATAATGTTATATTGTTGATGAATTTCCATCTTCTGTAACTAAATATTTGATAGAATTGTAGCTCGTCTTCCTGCAAAATTCACAATCTCATCTAAACTGCAATTAGAAAGGTTGCAATCATTTAAAGCAACTCATGCCCCTAGAGGCCATAAGAGCCACTGCAGGTGTCGTAGCATGTTACATTTTTTTACTCATTAATTGTCCGTGAGAGTAAATACTACGCTGACAGAAAAGACAAATGGAGAGAGGGATATTGTACATCCAATTACACAATGGAGATTATCTTTTTTCATTCAAACTTGGCTGTAAATACTGTTTAAGCAGCGCTAGCCCGCAGTTAGCTTTGCCCGCTAGCCTGTTAGCTTCTTCTTCGTGATTCCATTAGTGTGTATTGATGCTCCGACCCGGTGGCAGTCAAGTTGCAAGTGTGGTTTTCTAGCCAGAGACACCGGGGGGAGATGAAAGACCCTCCAATCAACCCATTAACACTTACATTACCCCCACAGGGACTACGATTTATTAAAGTAAACAAGTTACTGAGTATTGCTTTCAGCAGTGAACTGGATTGCCCTGAGGTTTTATTAGTGTGTTTGAAAACTCTACCCAACATCCTGTTCTAATCCTGTTTCATTGTGGACACGCATTTCCTTGTCAAATATGGTTCCTCATTTGACTGGATCACAGGGAAAAGTCAGAGAAGCCTCGGGCTAAAATTTGCAGCCACTTGATTGACACCATTGGAAAGTCATTTGCATTTTGCCACCACTGATTGGAAAGAGACTGCATTGATAGTGCTACAGTTTGTAACGCTGTGTCTGTTCAATGCACTGACCTCAAACCCCGTGATGGCGATTTGATGCAGTGAATCGTTGACAGACTTGATAATGTCCAACACTGTGGCCAGAGCCTCCTCCAGCTCTGCACAGCCGTCGCCTTTACTGCACTTCAGCATTTCCTGCAAAGCACAAAATCAAAAAGGATTAACCCCGACGCCGTGTTCTCCACAAAACAAGCCAAAAAGTGAAGCGAAGAGGCCATTGCTTACTTTGAGCATGAGTTGGTACTTGGTGATCCTCTGCACCGGCTTTAGGAGGTAGGCGTCGAGAGAAAGCTTGTGGTCCAGTTTCTTCTGGCACTCCTGACAAAGAAACACATCCAACCATATGTTTTAGAGACTTTTGGAAAGCAGAGTGTTTATGTAAATGTTGGGCTGATTTTCTGGTGGTGCCACAACAGTGAGAAAAAAGGATGCTGATTTTCATGCTAATTTGGATAAAATGGTAATTTTGTGATTCACTGCTTCTCTGCTAAATGCAGCTCTTTGTTGAAACACAGACAGAGGAATCTGCATGTCAAATCACACACAGGAAGACTTTAAGAATTGTATGTATAACCATTTCATTTGTTTGAATCTAGGGCTGGGCAAAAAAATTGATTTGAATCAAAAATCGAGTTAGTAAGTCAAATCGACTCGATTTTCAGAAAGAAAAAAAATAAATAATAGCACTAATAATATGGATGTTTAAATTCTTACAAAGAATTTGTTTTTGAACTTTTTCTTTTTCTTTTTTTTTTTTTTACAGTGATTGTAATTCATAGTATTTAAAAGGAAACTTAAAGGTTGGCTTAAAGGGAATCAGACATGTGATCACGGTCTCTCTTTTATGTCTCAGGTTTAATTGTGTGGATGGTCTTTAATGTTTTACACTGATCTTTGTATTTTCTTGATCTGCCAGGGACCACAGATGGAAATTCTGGCATATTTAGATTAATATGCATTGTCCCTATAAATAAAAATAAAAAAAGTGATTGAATTGATGCACTTTAACTAAAACAATAAATATACACATTTAAAATATATATTACATCATATATTTACAGTCAGCAGATATTTTGTTTTAAAATAGGGGGAAAAAAATCAAATCATTCATCAAGTTTATGAGAAAATGGAAGCGGGGGATTGCCCAGCTCTACTTGAATCTTGGCATGAGCAGAGCTGGGTACTGATACCTGTACTTTTGAATACATTAACATAGTTAAATTACATACATTTATACACACATGTAATAATACTGTGCATAATTAAACTCGAAAAGGAGTGGGAGGAAATATAACTTGACAGATACCTGAACAAAACTTTTTTCAATATCTATACTAAAATATTTATATCATTTATTTGAGCTGAAACAACCAAGTAAGTTTCTTTAATTCTGTCCCTGGACCAACAGCATCTAAACTCGGTCTCTGGGCACATTGACTTGCCTTGTGTGCGAAATGCGCAGTATAAATAAAGTTTTTTTGATACCTGCTTTTGACACTTACCAGCAGTACCTACCCCATTTCTTTTCCGATACCACACTGGTGTTGTTTAACGGTACCTAGCCCTAGACTGATGTTGATATACCCAATGTTAAAGGGAGATTTCAGGATTTGACATTGACATTGACTTTTTTGTAATTCATGCAGTTCTTACATTTGAAGAGTATTTGGAGCTAGGCTAGTGCAAGGCTAGTGCATGTCTATGGTATCAGCTAGCCTGCATTAAAAACAGTCTGACCCGCTCCACAGAGCACCTGAGGCAAATCACTTATAACACCAGACTAACCATATAAATGTCTGTGTCGATAGAATCATTTTTGGAATATAACTGACCTTGCATCACATGAATGATCGCATTTTGAGGGACTATTTTCTAGCAGATCACTCCGCCGCTGCGTAGCTTATACAAACACGAAGCTGATGCTGCTCAAATATAAGGTATTTTAAATGCAAAATGGTTAAAAGTATTCAATCGACACAGACATTTATATGGTTAGTCTGGTGTTATAAGTGATTTGCCTCAGGTGCACTGTGGAGCGGGTCAGACTGTTTTTAATGCAGGCTAGCTGATACCATAGAAATGCACTAGCCTAGCACTCTGGATAACTAGGAAATGAGGCCCTATGTCAAAAATCCTGAAATATCCCTTTAACTTTGTGAAGTTTAGAGTTGATGTCTTTTAAAGTTTGTGAAACAATCATAAAACAATGACTCGGTATTAAAAAGTGAATGGAACAGTCCATAATCACAGCTTTGTAGCAATTGTTCTGCACAGTGGGTACAAGGCAGAGGATCCAATGTGTACATTTACAGTTGCACCCAATTATTCAGGTTTTGTGGTACGGGAGGTTATGTCGCACACAGATCAAAACACAGATGAAGAAGTTACCTGGAAGAAGAGTGAGTCTCCACACTGCCTCCAGAGCACCTCAGAGCGTGGCTTATTCTGGCAGTACTTCTCATACACCTGCAGCTCCTCTTTCTTCATCGTAAATACAACAAGAAAAAAATATATTAGGAAAAAATACATAATAAAAGACACAAAATATAATCAGTGTATTGTCATAAGCCTCTATTACAGAAGGTAAATCTCCCCCCAACATTTCCCTCTACTGGTGTAAAAGTATCATATTGAACGTCAGTATTTAGAGGTTTCGAATTGCCATCAAGGCTGCGGGAACCCAGGGTGATGAGGATAATGCAGCACCCCCTGGTGGGCACTTTGTCCCTTGCAAGCAATAAAAAATAAATTGAAAATAAGCACTAAAAAGGCGTTAATGGGGGAAATCATCTTCTTTATCACCCCCCAACCAAAACATGTTCCCACGGCTCTGATTGCCACTTCACTGCCTGGCTATGTAATGATTTACAAAGAGAGGAAATAAAACAATAACAAAATGTTGGCGTAAAAAGTGTGGCACACGCTCCGCCGGGACACCCGCCTCTCCTCGGGCAACGCTCTTTTGTTCCCTCACAAGAACGATCCCCTGGAGTAAAATACCGTGATAAGCTGCGGGTTTTAGTTTCCTGTCCTCAATGTCTCGGTTACTCACCCTTTTGAGAAAACAGGTTCCCACCAGCTCCGGTTTCTCCACGCAGTTCTCCAGCTCGCCGAGAAACGTCCTGCAGAGACAACAACGCAAGAGACGTTTGTACAATCCAGGGGCATCAACCTTTGAGAGAAGACCGGATTATGAACTGCTAAAGTAAAGCAAGAATCTCAAGCATTTCAGAACATGTTTGATTTGGAGGTGTATGAAGTTAATATTTAATTGACAGAAGCAGGACCACCCACTCAAAAACGCCAGTCTCCACCCGACCACCCTCTGATCTACGATGAACGGATTTAGCCCCAGTTTAGACTTGGTTTAGTGGTTTACTCCTCTAGACCTGGCTTAGACCTGCTTTAGTTCCTGTTAGTGGTTTAGTTGTTTAGACTACGGCTGGGCGATATATCGATATTTAAGATATATCGATATGTTTTTAAATGAGATGTGGAATTAGACCATATCGCACATATCCATATAGCTCAAATTCAGATAAGCTATAAAGTGAACAAAAGGAAACAGGTCATCTCAAGCTCATGTTTAGAAAAGCTCATCGTAAACTGAGCACTTTATTTTGTTATTGCTTTATATATAAATGCTGCCCTCAGAAAAAAGACTGACCTATCTTATTTTATAAGCTATTTTTATTTAAGCTATTTGTTTTTATTTGGCTTTGACTTTGACTAAACATTTCACAGCTCTCACTAAAAAATATTGGGATATATATTGTGTATCAATATTCAACCTAAATATAACGGGACATGACTTTTGGTCACATCCTGTTAGTATCTGGAGCACTTACAAGTTTTATATTTAAATATGTGTGATGTTTTATCTTTGTATAATGTGTTTTAATGTGTCGACTAGTTCTCAGAATTGCAAGACGAATTTACCCACAGGTACAAATAAATTAACCTAACCTAATATCGCCCAGCCCAAGTTTAGACCTGTTTTGATTCAAATGATTACAAAAATCCTGTACATTAAACTATTAAATACATTTTGAAATGCATACTTTTATACTTTAACTTTAAAAATACTTACTAAAAATCTTAACAGATACTTTTACTTTTGTAAAAGAATATTGAGTACTTCTTTTTTGTGCTTTTGTGTCACAAAACTGCTAAAACAGATTTTTTTTTGTGTGCTTTTGTGTCACGTTTTTTTGGACATTTTTTTTTCCTCTTATTTTGTCGTGTTTGTCACTTTTTTGCCGCCCTTCTGTCGCTTTTTTATTGTGTTATTGTTGCTTTTCCTGCAGCATTTTGTCGCTCATTTATTGGGTTTTCACGCTTTTTTTTTTCCGTCGATATTTTGAGTCTTTTTTCAAGAGGCTTTTAGATTTGCCTAAAGCCAGACTCGGTTCAGGTGGGGGTTAAGAGGTTCACTTCAGTGTTGATTCTTCGGCTCCGTCGGTCCCGAAGAGCAGGGTCGGACATGTTATGTGTAAATATGTTTGAATCTAATCTTAACTCTCTGATCTCGAGATAAGCTGCAACATATGACTGCTGCTGTTTTGTGTCACATTGAAAACCTCCATTGTCTACATTGACACAGTACATTCCACTAAAACAACTGTGACATTTGATCCTACGGCGAGGTGAATAAGACAGTGTTGACAGAAGAGAGAAACCAGTTATAACCAACATAATATTTACTGTAGAAGAACCAACTTTATCTGAACTTGACAACGCCCACGCAGAAAGGCCCACAAGGGAATCCAAGCAGGGACCGGCCAGATAAACGGCTCACCGTCATTGATTCGAACACTTACTTGTTGTGAAACTCGTAAATCTCCGGCAGGTTCCCAAACAGCACGTCCCTCTTGTTCTCCAGCGATGGAGGGATGAGGTGGCTCAGTTCGGAGTTGTCCAGTTCGGAGTAGTAACCCTGAGGAAAAGCAGACACGCATACAGGAGGCAGTGAGACACATTTAGCTGAAATATGGTTGAACTGATTGTGTAGATTCATATTTGCTTCCTGTTGCTGCCCTATTGTATATGCCCTTGTTTATAGTAACAGTAGGTTCTCATAGTTTGCTCTATTATTCTTATTGTTAATCTGATACAGTGTCTGATAAAGTGTACACAGAAAAGGTGACTCATGCCCCTAGAGGCTATAAGTGCCACTGCAGTTGTCGTAGTATGCTGCGGTTTTTCACTCATTAATACTACGCAGACAGAAAAGACAAAAGGCAGAGAGGAATATTGTACATCCAATTACATTACATCACAATGGAAATACATTTATTCACTCAAACTTGGCTGTAAATACTGTTTAAGTGGCGCTAGCTCGCAGTTAGCTTTGCCCACTAGCCTGTTAGCTTCTTCTTCGTGATTCCATTAGTGTGCACTGGGGGCAGAGAAGTTGCAATTGTGGTTTTCTGGCCAGAGTTACCAGGGGGAGATGAAATCATCCCATTAACACTTGCACTACCCCCAGAGGGACAATAACAATAATAATACATTTTATTTATATTGCACTTTACATTTCAACGAAACCTCAAAGTGCTAAACAGAAAGGATTTATTACGGCATTTGTAAGGAAAACAAAGTATTTTATATTAGATTTTACAAGGTCAAGGCTTATTTGACTTGTTAAGCCAGGGTAACCAATGGCCGCTGGCTGCCCTGCTTTTTGACCAGGAACGTGGGGGCTGCCATTGCTCCGCCATTGCTGTAGTACCTCCATATCGCCACTAGGCCCCCATTGAAAAGCATTGGAGTTTAGACACCTTAAAAACAACTTTAACGCCTGGTTTCAATGTTTTCAAACCTAGACTAGACTAGATGTTCCTCCTGAGATAACACTGGGTTAATCACAATATATGAAACCAGGCTGGTTTTCGTAATAAGAATTTTTGAAATCTCGTACTTAATGAGGCTCGGACTGTTAGCATTGAGCAGCGCGAGCTACACGTCACGCAAGGGCCGAGTCTACAGTGAAAATCCCGCCCGTATGTCCTTTTTAGGAACATGCTTCGTCAGAGCTGGGGAGGGGGAGTCTGTAAATCCGCCATGAATTCCCCCACGGCCGTGGTCAATCTGGTAAATGGGGAGGAGTGAGCATAAGACGTCCATTTTTTTTACAGTCTATGAGGGTAACGCTGGGTCCCGATGCCGTACGAGTTGAGAACCACTGGTTTAAAGGGATGTTCCAAGTTGCCCGGTCATGGGCCAAATTAGCTGTGTAAAAAAAAATCTAGTGTTGTTCCCCACATAGACAACATGAGATTGTTATTAAAGGAATTACTATATTATGTTTACTATATTTTTTATAGCAGGCTATATCAACATAGGTGTCGGCGATATGGCAAAAATGTCATCTTATGTTTTTTTTTAAACCGTAAGATAGGGCTGGGCGATATGGACTAAAAGTCATATCCCGATATATTTAGGTTGAATATCGATATACAATATATATCCCGATATTTTTTCCGCAAAGTGAGATTAGTGAAATGAAATGTTAGGTCAAAGTCAAAGCCAAATACGAGTAGTTTTATTGAAAACTCACTATAAAATGTAAACATAAACACTGAATAACAAAGCTCCGTAAGGTGCACATTTAAAAAATTATCTTAAATAAAAAAAGCCTACGAAATAAATAAAGCAATCTTTTTCTGAGGGCAGCATCTATAAACAAAGAGATAACAAACTAAAGTGCTTTTGTATTTAATATAAACTTCTTAAAAATCAGCTTGAGAAAACCTGTTTCTTTTTGGTAACTTGGCAACTTAATTTGAAATATCCCGATATATGCAATATGGTCTAATTCCATATCTCATTTAAAAATATATTGATATATCTTAAATATCGATATATTGCCCAGCCGTAGCCGTTGAAAACAGTTTTGAAAAATGAATCCAGTGAATCACTATATGACGTTATCACCAGAAGATCGTCACAGGGATCCGATCTTTTTAATCGTCATATCGCATCGCCCTATTTGTTTAGATTAGAGGTCGATGGGTTTATCCAAGGCCAATGCCAGTTTTTGAGGATTTTTATTGGCCAATGCCGATATTTCCAAAAGTCAATTACCCTGTGTATGAAGCTTCTAAACTCTAAAACGTGTCAGTGTTGAACAGTGACAGCAGGGGGTGCTTTATTAGGGGCGTAAGGCTGATTTGTTCAAGACATTCCTCTTTAATGGACAGAAGGAGCTCATTTTGAAGACAGAAATCAGCAGATTCCAAAACAAAGAAACAGTAAGTCTCGATTCTCTGACGGCTCCAATGTTACAAGAAGTCTACAACATAAAATATATAAAATAGGTGTACACACTTGTACAAACTCGCAGTGTTTCTCAGTTCCCCTGAGGCCTGGGAAGTTGTGGGGCGTCTCATTTTAGAGCTACTTCCAAAGCAAACACTTTCAGTTTCGGAGATTTGGCCTTTCATCGACCTCTAGTTTAGATAACGGTTATGGACAGTTTTCTGAAATCATTGCGGTTGCCAGAGGAACTATCTTAAGCTAAAATATTATAAAACGTAGTGCCACAAAATACTAGAAGATAATGCAAAACCACTGCAGTGCAAAGAAAAGTGGTTCAAATTGAAAATATAGCAACGATAGCAACCTGGAGGCTACAAAACTCGGAGGAACTTTACTGCTTGGATGCTTCTGTATGACATATATCAGAGTGTGGGCTAGCGTTTTAAAGGAACAGGCCACCGTTTTTACATACTGAGATATGTTCATACCTTTGCTAGACAAGTTGATGCGTAACTGTCGGGTCTTTGTGCGTGCGCTCAGTCACGCAAATGTTGTTAGCATTTAGCCTCCCCCAGCAGTATAGCTACACAAAATTACTATATTGTAAGGCGTAATAATACCTTAGGAGCACTTCAACTTTCCTGCATGGACGTCGGAGTGCTCCTAAGGTATTATTACGCCTCACAATATAGAACCCCTTTATACCCACTTAGAAAATCGACATTTTTAATTTTGGATCGTGTAACTTTTTATGTGACTGTATTTAAATAGGGAAAGCGTGGCACAGTTTGGCCACTTCTGACTTCACCCCAGTTGGAGCTATAGATACAGACGGCATCTCGTCATAGAAGGGGGTGTGAAAATAGACTCTTTTGGGCAACACAATTTTTCACTCTTTTTAGCCATTTTCTGGCGAAATATAAACTTATTTATCACATACAAATAAAGTCAAGTCTAAATCAGGTCCATATGGATCTTTATTCACAGCTGATTGTTCAGAAGAAGTGAAAAAAGGGCAGACGTAGCTAGCGCTAGGCAGCATTAGCATTAGCATTATTAGCATTATTCTCCATTATTTATGCAATTATGGAATGTTGAACCACTTTGCTCCTCTCCATGTCTTTGTATCTTTATTTAGAAGAAAACTACCGTAAATGCTCTAATATTGGCCGGGGCCTTTATTTACTCAAAGGCATCTAGGACCAGGCCTTTATTGGAACCAGGCCACAATTAGAGACAGGCCTTTATTTCTATTAGAGCAAAACGGACGACCAGGAAAATGAAGAAAAACGAGATTTGTGTCCATTTGCAGCTAAAATATTAGGTTTACTTATAAATTAACATTTCAAACCCTCTCCCAGCGGCTGGAACATTGACGCCTTTGTGTTTCGTTGCTGTTAGCGGAGCATTGACATCAATGTCCCTGCAGGTTTCTGTTTAATTTTTTACTGCGGACCGGATTATTTGTTAGTTTAGACGGAGCGTTTGTGTTTGTGATCGATCATGAGACTGACCTGAGAGAAGACGAGACGCTCGCGCTGATGGGAGGAGTTATTTTGAGGCGTGGGACTGACCTGCACACGGAGCAGCTGGACGTGCTTTGAAGACGCGATGGAGACTTTATTAAAACCCTGGAGGGTCACACAACATTTGTTGCCCTGTTTCCAAATATAGTCACTGGAGGTTTGAAAAGTGGCTAAATCTGTGTCAAAGTTACGCTCGGATCAGCTCCTCCGCAGCGTCCCCCTCGGCCCGGGTTCCCGTTTGTTTACTTCCTGCACGTGAGTTATCATTTACACGAGTATGAGACAAATTCCTAACATGGGCAATATTTCTACCACTAGTTTCTAATAAAAGCCCCGGCCTGTTTTAGAGACCGGCTTTAATTTGCCTCCGTCAGCCGCGAACCCGGCCTCTGTTAGAGACCCGGCCTCTGTTAGAGACCCGGCCGCTAATGGAATACAGGCCAGTATTAGAGAATTTACGGTATATTCATAATTCAGCATTTATTAAAGTAGGTTTTGAATAATTACAGAAAGTTTAGATTTTTCTCCAAATTGTTTCCCCCCTAACTGTTTTGAAAAATGACCATGTATGGGCGAATACAGAGATGCCGACTGTATCTATAGGAATGTGCTGGGAGAGGCTAAATGCTAACAACATTTTGCGTGACTCACGTGTGACTCGGCCTCAATCAATAGCAGTAATGTAGTGCCCTCTAGTGGTCAAATACCCAAACTACCGTAGATTAATCTCACTATAGCAAACACTATAATAAACTCACTCAAAACCAAGTAATCAGTAAAGTAACCAAAGGAGTAATCAGTAGTCTGATTACTTTTTAGCGGAAATATGTGGCAAACCTATAAAACAAAACATAAAGGGCTTCACCTCCATGATGCTCTGCAATTCCTCCACGTACAGGCGCTCGGTCTCGATCAGCTCCGTCATGATGTGTCTGCGGACAACAACAGGAAATCACTTGTAACCCTCTCATTAAACATTTAGGATTTTATTGATTTCTGACTAAAAGGCTTAGCTAGAACAATTACAAAACCATAACAGCTTTTTATCGCTGCTCAGTGAGATCATGTTTCCTTAGAAACGCATCTAAATTGGCCAGTATGTGCCAAGTATCTCGTCTGCGGATTAGGGAAAAGTCCGGTAAGAGCCTCGGTCATTACAATTTTATCACCAATTTAAAACATACAATTTAATTTTGTTTTGAAGTTTGGGATCAAAAGTAGTCTTCTGCCACACTAAAGCTACGTACTTTAGCTGATTTCATTTGTATTTGCGGAGGCCGTATCTGTGGTTAAAGGGGCTAGATGCAAGTTTGCCATGTTTTACTCACTACTGCCACCTCAGGTCAGACGTGTAACTGCAGCTTCAATATTAAGCTCGTGCATGACGGCACTTCCGACCCGAATTAACACCTTTTTGAGTGACAGTGGTTTTTAGCCATTTTCTCATTTTATTACTTATCACATATAAGTAAAGTCAAGAGTAAATCGGGCCCATATGGATATTTTCTCACAGCAGATTGTTCAGTAGAAGTGAAAAAACGGCAGTTGTAGCTAGCGCTAGCTAACCGTTAGCATTAGCCCGATGCTAACATGTAGCATTATGTTAGCATTCTCCGTTATTTATGTATTTATGGGCTGTTGAACCACTTTGCTCCTCTCCATGTCTTTGTATCTTTATTTAGTAGAAAAATATATTCATAATTCAGCATTTGTTAAAGTATTTTTTTAATAATTAGAGAAAGTTTAGATTTTTCTCCAACTTGTTTTCCCCCTCAACTGTTTTTAAACATGACCATCTATGGGCAATTCCAGAGACGCCGTCTGTATCTATGGAGTGAGCCCTGCCCCGAGCCTCCAATGTTTACAAATAATGAAAGCGTCTGTTCATTCTTGCATTTTATTGTGCCTTGACCGACTCAGAGATTACATTTAGCCACGTTTTTATGAGCCTATAAAAACCCAGGTACAGATTCTCACATCCGTCAGGCGCGGCTCAGGTTCATCAGTGTCGAGAACTGCACAATGTTCCCGACACTACAGTGAGGTTCAGGAAAGTGTTGCTTAAGTCGATGCAACAACAGGACAGTTTAAATGTACCGCACATTACTGTAAATGATTCGGGGCTGACTAATTTGCAACATGTAACGTCAGTAGGATAAGATACAGCAACTGCCAAGTATCATTATGACTGTCTAATCCGGTAAATCGTAAAACAATAATATTGCTTCAACACTTTAATTGTAAGTGGGCTAGCGAGAGCAATCTTTTGATTAGACATCTGGAATTCAATAGCAAAGAGATGAACAGAAAATCTTCAACATAATCATCGCATTCACTTGACACACAGTATATCTGAAAGAGACTTGCAGTGACACTCTAATACACCGTATGTCTGATTGTGGTAGCTCTGGGATGAATACAAGTGAAAGAAATGACAATCAAAAACGTGTGAAAAGTCACGATGTGGGTATTTTATATATATTTTCTTTTCTTTTTTAGTCCTAGGGGGCGTGGTATTGAGTAGCGAACAGCTGTAAACCCGACACTTCTCTCTCGCGTTTGACAAAGCAGCGGCTTAACATGGAAAGATCAAAACAGTTTTTAAATGGTTAAAGGGGGGGGTATTATGCAAAATCGACTTTTTCATGCTTTACATCATGTTATTATGTCATTCCCTCATTAAAAACATGCCCGAAGTGTTGCCTTGGCACATTCACGTATTTTTGAGTAATCTGTAAAAACTCTGATGGCAGCCATTTTAGAGATAGGTTTGCCTGAGTCCTCCTAGGAACGCCCCCACCTCCTGGAGACGCCTCCGAGCTTTTGTCACCAGCCGAGTAACCAACCACTGCTCCTCAGCAGAACCCCCTCCCCACTGATGCCACAGACAGCGTGTGGAGGGGGCGTGTCAGAAAGGCTCAGAGGTTCTTAAAGAGACAGAGGCCTATTTCAAGACATTCACTAAAGTCATTTTGAGAGAGCAATTTTATACAAGGCAGATATTCTAATTTACTGCATTTACAGACCAACAGAAGGTTTCTTCATCATTGTAGTGTGATATAGACTGGTGCTATGTGATTGAAAAAAGCATAATACCCCCTCTTTAAAATCGGTCCAAGGACGGCTGAGAAACATCCTGTTAAAGTCTTCAATCCAAGAACCAGGCTGTTTAAATGCACACGCGATAATGAGTGAAAGCGATCGATAACACGCGGTTTCAAAACATGTCAACAATGTCTTTGTAGAAGGTTCATACTGTCTTCTTAGGTTAAGAATATTACAGGTTTGTTTCTTATAGTAGGACAGAAGGTTTAGTTTTACCTGCTTGACTAGTTTCGATCACTTCCTGTGATCTTCCTCAGAAGTGACACCTGGTGGTGGAGGTGCCGTGTCATAGGCAGCTTACATGGATTGTAAGTAACAAGTACCACCGCTGGATCAGAGAAGCCATCGAGATCAGGAAACGTGCACCAACATCTATGAACCGGGACGAGGGAGCGTACACCTTATCCCACACCTGGGATGCCGTCCTGGAGAAGGCGCCAGTCAGTAGGGGGCGTAAGCTCTCCCTACTGACTGGAAAATCCATGTAAGCTGCCTACGACATGGCACCTCCACCACCAGTCGCTTCTGAGGAAGATCACAGGCAGTGATCAAAACTAGTCAAGCAGGTAAACTAAACCTTCTGTCCTACTATAAGAAACAAACCTGTAATATGTCAACAATGTTGTTGAAAATTTACTTGAAACGAATATATTTAGGAATTTTCCTTTTCACATAACGTTAGTGTCTGTCCAGAGAGGAGGAGAGGAATTAATTAATCAGAAAGGAGAGTGTTTCATAAAACATCTCTGTTTAGCTTAGATCTCTCAGGAACCG
Source organism: Gobius niger (assembly GCF_951799975.1). Classification (NCBI taxonomy): domain Eukaryota; kingdom Metazoa; phylum Chordata; class Actinopteri; order Gobiiformes; family Gobiidae; genus Gobius; species Gobius niger. Next base: position 5,115,660 of record NC_136868.1, read on the forward strand.
AGGCAGGTAGAATTAAACAGTTTTCACCTACAGAGAGCTTAGAGTCTCGTCTTTCAAACGAGCCACAGCATGTGTCAATAGCTTTACCATAGAATACGCTGTGGTGCTACAAACATCCTGAAAAATGGTCTGGATTGTTGGCACTCAACAGCTAAATCCCCAAAACAGCGCTCAATGTCTTAAGATAAGTAGGAACACACTAGCAGCACTTCTCTCACTCTACACTGGACCCTTTTCTTGGGTAATGAATAGGTCATAGGTCATAGTTATTAGTTTGAAAATGACGTAATCGACACGATCCTTCATCAATTATCGGATGCAAAAAGGAGGCAAACCGCCAAACAAACACCAGCAGAGGCACAATTCTCCTGGTGGAAGCAATTACAATGTTCCGGTGCAGTCTGCATTACTCCCAGGCCGCCGTGTCAAGAGGGAAACCACAAAAAGCTGCTGTTTAGAGTGACTAACAGTACAAGCACTTCCTCTATTGCAGCGCTTCTCAAACTTTAATCAAGAAGACCGAGGACCGCTTTGTCATCGCACCTTTTTTTGAGGACCACCCAGCCTACAAACTCGGCAAAATGTATTTAAATAAAATAGCGACATAGCACAATGAAGCCAAAAACACAACGACTGAAAATGTGAGTGATTAAAATGAATGGTGTATAATAGCTAATAATACCGTTTCTACAGCAGGGGTGCCCAAACTTTTTTTCTCCGAGGGCCAAAATGAAAAAGTGCCTGTGGGTCGCGGGCCAAACGTGATGATGTCAAGAGTGAAACACATAAAACTGCAAATAATAAGTTACTTTATTTTATTTTTCAGTATATATTTGCATTTAATTCTATGCTACATTAAAACAAATATCAACAATGGCAAAATCCTGGTTTTAGTTGAACAAAATCAGCAATATAGTGCAAAATGTAAACAACAACAGTTTTACAGAAGCCTACCAACAGTGACTTCACCTCATCCATTTGTTCACTCAAAGTAAATGCTACATTTGATCATTTTGAAAGTTTCAGTTCAGCATAAATTCTTTTATAAGTCGATTTTTATCATGTACTTTTGTTGATGTCAACAACCTTCGCAATAAAAGTGTGAAAACTGAGAAAGGTGGTGCTAAAACGCTCTGTGATAAACACCAAGATACAACAGTGTTTCCCTGACTTTGCGAAAGGAATGAAATAGCGCCCCCAATGTGATGCTAGAGGCCAAAAAGTGTACTGCATCCACATTTACCATTGACAATGAATGGGAGAATCAACCAGATGCGGCGCCGGGCCCCACTTGGGCACCCCTGTTCTATAGTCAATTTAGGGTAAAAATGGCTATACTTTATTGATAATTAAAGGGACTAGATGGCCATTTTATACTCACTACTGCCACCTCAAGTCCTTTTTGAGTGACAGTGCAGGATTTTAGAGGCAGTTGTGGTGAACAGGTCTGAGCTCATTCTACACATTAGGACATGGCTGGAACATGTACGGGGAGGAAAATACTGAATTTTAACATTTTTAAACTCTGTAAAGTCCCTTTAAGGTGAAAGCCTCTCTCAAATTTTCACATGAGGCATAATACATTTGTAAACACTGGCCTATACGCAATCTCCATTTTTGGAATATTCTCTCTGACCATTAGGTGGCACTGGCGGACCACCAGTGGCCCGTGGACCACAGTTTGAGAATTACTGCTTTAACATGATTAAAGCGTAGAATGTTTAGCACAAGAGAGCTCCTGTCTCCGCGTTACAGAGCGTCGAGGAGCGGCTATGTCCAACATCCTGCCTCTTCTTTCACGCAAGCCGTCAACACTATTGCCGCTGTTCCGTTACTGTCAAGGATGAAATGGAGCCGGTGAAGCTGGCAGCTCGCACCGGCTAAACTGGTCTTTTTACTGGTGTAGTAGTGGAAATTCAATACTGGTGTCACACAGCCTCGCCAACATTTGTTTTGTTTGTTGACAAACTTTAGGTGATTCATCAAACACATAATGCAACTGTGGCATAAAATAACATGACTCTCTATTAGTAATATGTTAATTGTGTCAAAACTTCTAAAATTATACTGTGTTAAATTAATTATATTACAGGGTGTCTGATATGGTGCCTGTCACGGAAAAGCTGTATTGCAATATATTACAAAGTGCTCCAGAATGGGGAAAAAAATGCATGTTTAGATTAATGGCTAGAAATGTGATTTTGACTCTTAATAGTTGACTTTTTCAAAAAGTCAATGCGAAAAATACATGGGATTTTTTTTTAAAGATTGACCTATTTTGTTTTATAGGCTATGTTTATAGACTGTGTTTATGTTTACATTTTATAGTGAGTTTTCAATAAAACTACTCGTATTTTATATTAATTTCACTGCTCTCACTTTGCGGAAAAAATATCGGGATATATATTGTACATCGATATTCAACCTAAATATATCGGGATATGACTTTTGATCCATATCGCCCAGCCCTAATTAAAATCAATCTTATTAATCTTAAAGTGATAGTCTGTAAGTTTGCAGAGTGAGGTGAGATAGAGAGAAATTTGAAAGTAAACAATCAAATTCCTCCCCTCTTTAACCAAAGTCCCTTCTCGCTGGCAAAATGAGGAGAGAAGGAACATCATTTTCAAAAGCAAACGATCAAGCTCCACCCACTCCCACCTGATTGGCTGGTTCACAGGAGAAGCTCATCTCATTGGTCAAAGTGGGAGGATACGAGACTCTGATTAGTTGCTGAAGGGGGGAAGGGGGGAAGGGGGGACTTAACAAAAAAAAAATGTAAATTGCAAGACCAGGTGGTCGATTTTGCACATTTTATAAAATGTATAAAACATTTAGACTTCCAGACTATCACTTTAACCAATCAATCTTATCTTACTAGAGTAAAAAACAGTGACTGGTGACGCAGTGAGTAAAGTTACAAAATCTTAATCTTGATACGAAAAATAAAAGTATATTGTGTTAGATTAGATTTTTATTTTCACATTGTTTTAGGTTTCATTACTATGATCTATTTTGGACGACTACTTTTTACTTCTACTTAAGTAAAATCATCTTAAAGCAACGTTACTCTTGCTTGAGTAAATATTTTGGCGACTCAACCCACCTCTGGCAATGACATAAAACAGTAAGCACTTTTGGTTTGTCTAAGATAAGATGTTATTTTCTCCAGTGCAGCCCTGTGTGTGCACAATTTAAGAACATTAACAAGGCCATCTTCAAAACGTGACATAAAATGGCATAATCAATAAACTTATTTTTATGTGATATATTAATGGAGGTTCACAGGGACCTCCAGCCTGGAGCTTTGCAGCTTCCAGTAGCTGCTAAAATCAGCGTTCAATGTGTTCAATGTGTTCAATAAAGTATTATGAACTCTCTTTGTGTATCGTGTTGAAATCATCTGCTTGACAATTGTCCACAGGGAGTGGCCTGCTTTGCATTGGTCTCATGGTCACTGAAGTGCATCCTCCACGCCCTTTATCATTTCGTAAAAGTAGCTTATGACAGGGAAGGTTACAGTCCCCTGAGCAAGACACTGCTGGAACCATCAACAGGAGGGTTGGCAGTTTGAAACTTGCCCAAACACATACTTTTATCGCGTCCTGAGGCTTAACATTCCCCTCACAGTCGCTCCAGCCTCAGTAACCTGACCTGAAGAGCTCGTCTCTCATGAGAATCCTGTCGAAACACTGTTCAAATGGTTCAGAGAAGAGAAAGGAAGCCAATAAAATAGTAAGAAATGAGTGGCCCGTGTAATTGCATGTGATCAAAGGTTTACAGAAGAACCAAATCCTTGGAGATGGAGCTGGAAACTGTTTGACCAAATGTTACTTTTCCCAGAGACTTTTTTTTTGTGTGGAGTGTGACTCATCCAGAGGAAAACATGACGGCTGCATTACGGACCGATTCACTGGGATTTTCCTGCACTTGAAAAGAAAAAAGTGGAAAACGGGGGAAACTTGAGAGAAGCTGCAAAAAAATGGCACCGTGAACGTACAGCCAAAATGCATGTAAAAAGTAAAAACTATTAAGAAACTGGATTCATTTCTGTGGCCTCTCCCGCAACAGCGCGCACAACTCCTTCCCCTCACATCGCCTTTCCCTCTCTGTTGATCCCCTGATCGTCAATCAAGGGAATAATATTCAAAACTCTCTGCAGATTCAGGAATGTGTCCCTGTGAGCTCCATGACGTTTCTTAAGTGATTATGTCGTCGCTCCACTTCCGGGACCAACTGAACTTTTTCTTGAGAAACTGCATTTCACAATTTCCTGGTGAAGACACATGTGCGTGTCGAAACATAGGCTGTCCGTGTTAATAACGGACTTTAAATGGTTTGCCTCGGATGCCCTTTTTGACTGCACAAAATAACACGGTGCACACAGCAAGTCATTGTGCGCTGTTTTTGAGGAAGTGTTTGTTTCTAACATACAAAGTCGACTTGTTTGATGCACTCTCACCTATGGCTATTCATGGCACTTTAGCCCTATTCACTATAATGGAATTTAGCTGATTTTAACCTGATGTAGAGCCGACAACAAGGCTCTTTCTAAACATCTTGTCACACAGAAATATTGCATTTACTCTGGATTTTTTTTTAGTAAATGTTTTCTGACATTAATGCCATTTTCTTCCGCTTTATCCGGGGCCGGGTCGTGGGGGCAGCAGTCTCAGCAGAGATGCCCAAACTTCCCGGTCCACACACACCTCCTCCAGCTGTTCTGGGGGGACCCCGAGGCGACACCAGGCCAGCTCGGAGACATAGTCCCACCAGCGTGTCCTGGGTCTTCCACGAGGCCTCCTCCCAATAGGACATGCCTGGAACACAGCTGGCTCCTTTCGACGTGAAGGAAAAGCGACTCTACTCCGAGCTCCTCCCGGGTAACTGAGCTCCTCACCCGATCTCGAAGGGTGCGCCCAGACACCCTGCGAAGGAAACTCATTTCGGCCGCTTGTATTCGCGATCTTGTCCTTTCGGTTATTACCCAAATCTCATGACCATAGGTGAGGGTGGGAACGTAGATCGATCGGTAAATCGAGAGCTTTGCCCCGACTCAGCTCCCTCTTCACCACGACAGACCGATACAGCGACCGCATCACTGCTGACGCCGCACCGATCCGTCTGTCGATCTCACGCTCCATCCATCCCTCACTCGTGAACATCTTCAATTTTCCTGGATAAATGGTGAGATATATTATTCTAATTAGGTGTAAAACCGTTTTTGGCCCTTTATCTGTTGTTATTTCAGCAGGAACTTCACAAGTTACGAGAGAAGTAGCTTATCCTTGTCTGTGACGTCACACTAAACAAACATACAGATCTGCACTGACCTAGAGCTGAACCATAGATGTTATTCATGCTAAATATTAGTGTTTTTAAATCAATATTAAGTTTGTTTGTTTGTTTGTTAACTTTATTGTCCCCGTAGGGAAATTTGTTCTCTGCATTTAACCCATCCTTCGATGCCGCTGGGGCAACCCGTAAGGAGCAGTGGTCGACGGCAGTGCCATGATGTGGAGCCAGGCTGCCAGGCTGATGGTCAGAATCACCTGGCTGGAGGATTCACCTATTGCACATGTTTTTAGTGGTAGGGGAAACCGGAGTACCCGGAGGAAACCTACGCAGACACGGGGAGAACATGCAAACTCCACACAGAGAGGGCCCGTCCTTGGTGGGAGTCGAACCCGGGACCTTCTAGCTGTGAAGCGGAGGCGCTAACCGCTGCGCTACCGTGCCGCCCATTATTCTGTAATGGGGAAATAAAAGAATTGTTATGAAAAATGCTGGATTATTGTCCAATTATTTACTTATTCACCCCAAACTCTCGGATGGCACCTTTTCACTACACTTTCAATACAGCCCAACGATTCATTGCTAGTGTTTTACATGGCAATTAATTGATTGAACATGAACCTCCTTCCTTGTAGTATTACATTAGCTATGCTGCTAAGACTCGCTTCACGATGTGACTATGGGGCAACAGTGGTGCAGATGGTGGAGTGGGTCGTCTCATGATCGGAAGGTCGGGTGTTCGAATCCCGGCTCCTGCAGGTCGCTGGGTCAGACTGTTTTAATGCAGGCTACTAGTTACCATGGACATGCACTAGCCTGTCTATCCCAGGGGAAACTCACTACCATCCCTCCCTCCCTGTGAAGCGCTTTGGGTGGGACTTGTGTCATATGAAAAGTGCTATACACAAATAAAATTCCCTTCCCTATGCTACTGTATTTCCGCAAACCTAAAGTCAGATGAGGTCAGGACATCCCGTCGTATTCATTTCCAACGGCGAGGCAATGTGGTGGAACGTGAGTTCCTGGTAAGACTTCATGTTAAATAATGGATGCACATAATGGATGCGAGATGTTCATACTTCTGCGGAGGAGGCATCTGTGTTTTATAAAGGTGGGAGAAGTTGTCTTTAAGGCTAACATGACAGTTTTGTGGCGGGGTCAATTTTTTGACTTCTGAGTCCAGGGGTTGAATATCCCAATCGTGGCCCAAATCCCAGGGTTGCTCATCGTATCTGTCCTAATGGAGGTTGGGAGTTTCTGGTATGGCTGATTTATTTTTTATTTTTTTTAGATTTAAAAGGGGCTAGATGCAAGTTAGCCATTTTATGCTCACTACTGCCACCTCAAGTCATACGTGTAACTGCAGCTTCTATCTTAAGCTCATGCAGGACGGCACTTCGGACCCGGATTAACACAATTTTGAGAGACAGTTCATGATTTTAGAGGCAGCTGTGGTGAACAGGTCTGGGCTCATTCTACACCTTAGGACATTGTTGGAACATGTAGGGGGAGGAAAATACTAATTTTTAACATTTTTAAACTCCCTTTTTTTTGCTCTCTGCCCTCTGCTCAGAGGGAGACGGTCCTACTGTACAAATGTGCTAAGAAGGAAAGAGCTCACCTATGGATTTTTGTTTTTTTTATTTGCTCAATCCAATTACAGTAATAATAAATAAATGGGGGGGGGGGGGGGGGGGGGAATCAAAGCACAAACCAAGTATTTTATTGAAAAAATGTATTTCTCAAAATCCTTTGGGGGCTAGATTTTGCTCCGGGGCCTGACATTTACCTACCCCTGCACCATGAAATCAATTTAAGTTAATTTTGTCGACTAAAATATTTAGTCTTAATTTTAGTCAAAGTGTTATTTTTGACGACTAAAATTGGACTAAAACTAAATTAAAAGTTTTTCATGAGACTAAAACTATGACTAAAATGTCCAGATGTTTTAGTCGACTAAAATAAGACTAAATAAAAATAAAAATGAGACTAAAATCATCCAAACTTCTATTGAGCGTCTGAAAGAGCCTCAGATCATGTAAATTCTCTGCCAAAGGATCAGCTCTGAGCTTTGTTGGAGCAGCTCCATGAAGCAGAGGAACAACATTAAATATGATTATAATGAATATTATCAGTGCAAAGTCGACTAAAACTAGACTAAAAATCGAATTACATTTCCGTCAAATGACTAAGACTAAAACTAAATTAAAATATGTTGTCAAAATTAACACTGCATGAAATAAATACAAACAAACACTGAATAAATGAAAACTGTAGACAAGCCACTCATATGCAGATTAGTGCTTATTTAGGCCACTATTCTACAGCGTATAAGCCACAAAATTAATGTTGACAAGCGGTACAGCGACTTTGACTGTTGCCACAGCTTAAGCAACCACAGCTTCTTCCGCTCAAACAAGTTTCCCACTCCATACGAAGGTTTTCACGGCCTGCCTGAGCTCCCAGACGGTGCGTGGAGGCAGTCTTACCCCGTTTACCCACGCCTCCCTGTGCAAAAGCCCCCACCCCCCCAGCTCCAGTCCCTCTTACTCACTCGCTCACACACTCACACGCTCACGTCTGCGCTCCAGGCATGACAGCAGCAACAGATTACCCTGAGAACCGCTCCTACGAACACACAGCGGCCAGTGTGACGGACGAGCACGGACCCAGAAGAAGAGGCGCTCCCTGTGCTGGAAAAGGTAACATTTATTTTCGTTATTCCGTTGACTCCGCACCCACAGTAATGCGAGGCGTCACGGGTTAGCAATTTTAGACACCTACTGCTAAACGGAGCGCTTTTTGTCGTCGACTTATTAGTGCTGATTGAATTAAGGCAAGCAAAGACCACTGCTGAGAGACGATTTGTCTGAGGAGTCACCCCGGAGCTTTTCATAGCATCAGAAAAAAAATGCATTACTAAATAAGGGCAAAATAGGAAGCGTAGGACTAAAGTAGAACTGTGTCTAAATGGGGGTTTTGTGTGAAGAGGTCAAGCACAAGCCCTGGGTAAAAGTGAGTCTAAGTCAGGATTTCACAGTAAAAAATGTGCATCCTTATAGAGCATTCTAGATCGTGTTATGTTGAAACCAGGCAACATGCAACACAATATGTGCACATCAGGTGAGTGGACTTTAAGCTGTCTCATAAACTCGGCTTTTTGGTCATTGTAAAAGTAATATAAAGTGTAAACGAGTGAAGAAATAAGTGACGTTTTCAAGACAGTTTGAATGATCTGAGAGACAAATTTCAAGAAGTCTGTCCATGGGCACGTGTTTCACTTAAATCATAAGGGAAGGGTTCATTTAAGTGTGAAAAAAAAACTTCTCAAGCTCTCAAGAAGAACAGTAAGGAGGTGCAAACAAGACAGGAAATGTGCAAATGCTGGGTTGCAGGTTCTAAAATGTGATGATGTCACAGGACCCAGTGGGGGGCAAGAGCCAGTTGTTCCACAGCATTAAACTTAAACTAAAATCTAAAAAAGATTTATGAATTACAAAAATGACCATTGATATCAGTCACTGGGTCCATGTTCTCTCTGTACAAGACTAAAAATGTCTTCAAAAACACGATAATTCTACCTCCATATAATATTATACAGACGGCATAGATACAGACGGCATCTCTGGAATCGCCCATATATGGTCATTTTTGAAAACAGTTAAGGGGGAAAACAATTTTGAAAACATTTATATTTTCTCTAATTATTTAAAAACTACTTTAACAAATGCTGAATAATGAATATAGTTTCAACTGAATAAAGAAACAAAGACATGGAGAGGAGCAAAGTGGTTCAACAGCCCATAAATACATAAATAACGGAAAATGCTAACTTGATGCTACATGTTAGCATCGGGCTAATGCTAACGGTTAGCTAGCGCTTGCTACAACTTCCATTTTTTCACTTCTGCTGAACAATCTGCTGTGAGAAAATATCCATATGGGCCCAATTTACACTTGACTTTATTTATGTGATAAATAAGTTCATATTCCACCAGAAAATGGCAAAAAAGAGTGAAAAATTGTGTTTCTCTAAAGATTCTATTTTACTCCTCGGCGAAGCCACGCCCCCTTCTATGATGAGATGCCGTCTGTATCTATCGTGTCATAGAAGGGGGCGTGGCTTCGCCGAGGGGGGAAATAGAATCTTTTGGGAAACACAAATTTTCCACTCTTTCTGTTTAGACATTTGGTGGAATATGAACTTATTTATCACATAAATAAAGTCAAGTGTAAATCGGGCCCATATGGATATTTTCTCACAGCAGATTGTCGTAGCTAGGCTAGCTAGGCGTTAGCATTAGCACGATGATACTTAGCATTCTCCGTTATTTATGCATTTATAGGCTGTTGAACCACTTTGCTCCTCCCACTGTATCTTTATTTAGTAGAAAACTACATTCATAAATATCAGAATTTGTTAAAGCAGTACTAAGTAACTCTTGCCCCTAGAGGCCATAAGCACAACTGCAGGTGTCGGAGCAAGTTACGATTTTTTAACTTATTAATTGTCTTGGAGAGTAAATACTACGCTGACAGAAAAGGCAAAGGGAGAGAGGGATATTGTACATCCAATTACACTGTTTAAAGTGACACTAGCCCGCAGTTAGCTTTTTCCATTAGCATGTTAGCTTCTTCTTCGTGATTCAATTAGTGTGTATTGGTGGCTCCGGTCCGGTGGCAGTCAAGTTGCAAGCATGGTTTTCTTGTACACTTTTACCCCCAGAGGCACTACGAAAAGGATTTATTAAGGTAAACACGTTCCTTAGTACTGCTTTAAAGTAGTTTTTGAATAATTAGAAAACGTTTAGATTTCAATCCAAATTGTTTTCCCCCTTAACTGTTTTCAAACATGACCATATGTGGGCGATTCCAGAGATGCCGTCTGTATCTATAGGCCTTAAAAACGCTGTGATGTCACGTGAAACCCGGCAATAAAAGACAGGATAGTGTGCAAATAAAATAAGTAATAAATAATAAACAATAATACTTCCAGATTTCTTTTTTGCAGAGTAACGATCTGTTGCTACATCAGGGGTCACCAGAGCGGTATGTTCATTTGGCAGACTTGCAATCCAAATGTCCTTCTTGTTCAAACACATAACTGTGACAGACGGACACGGGGGAATCCCAGACTCTCGCGCTCAGACTGGGGTTCTCAGCTGATGTTGCAACTCACCCTCATGTCCAAAACAAAACAAAGAAAAGCAACATATTGCATTTTTGGCAACTTCTTCTCATCAAGGTTCATGCAGGCAGCAGCAAGTCAGATGTAATGTTTTCCAAAGCCCATAAACAATATGTTTAACGCCACAAAAGTAACAAACCACAGCATTTATCACTTTGTAAATATTAGTTTAACAGAAGAATGTGGTCAAAGTAAAATTTTTAGAACTAAATTGGCCGCAAACAATCAACTGATGACATAGGAGAAACATTGGGGAACCTTTGCCGAGCCACGCCCCCCTTTGGAGGAAACAAGTGCTAAAAATTGCACTGGTGTGTGTGTGGGAACAGGTCAGGATCATATCTCAGTCTGAGGGCAAAATAACGTAAGCTGCATGATTTTAATTTAATGACAACATAAAAAGGGACAGACTAAAAGCTGAACCTGTAATGATGTTATAAAACATACAGGGGGAAAGATACACAAGCAAATGTCACTAACTCAGTTTGAAAAACATTAAAGGGATATTTTAGGACGTCATTTTCTTGTTATACACAGTGCTGTTGATTTCTGGAGATATTTCTTTTTTTTTAATTCATGCAGTCCTTTTATTTGAAGAGTCTAGTGGTGCTAGGCTAGTGCATGTCTATGGTAACTAGTAGCCTGCATTAAAACAGTCTGACCCAGTGCACCTGAGGCAAATCCTTTATAACACCAGATTACCCATATAAATGTCTGTGTTGACTGAATCATTTTTGAAATATAAATATTTTGCATTTAAAAGAACTTTTATTTGAGCAGCATCAGCTTCCTGGTTGTAGCTACGCAGCGGCGGAGTGATCTGCTCGGTTACCGGATCTACATTAGTTTGTTTACGTGCGGCCGCACTACTACACGTGGAATTCACAAAGGAGATTTCTACAAATCAGATATGGCAACGTTTGGAGGACGACCCCATGATTTTGAAGACGTTTTTAATGCAGGCTACTAGTTACCATAGACATGCACTAGCCTAGCACTAGCCTAGCACCACGTAACTCTTCAAATGTAAGGACAATAAAAAAAATCCCCAGAAATCAACTAGTAGGAAATGAGGCCCTATGTCAAAAATCCTGAAATATCCCTTTAACCATCGTTTCTATCAATTATCTGAAACAACAGATCACTTTCATGGCTTTCAAGTTCTCAGACGATCTGTCCTCATTCATTTCAATGGGAGTAACCTTTGAAATGTATGAATCTACAGTATATGCAGCAGATAAATAGACCCAGGGACAGTAAAGACTACAAATGACTGCAAACCAGTCCAGTTAGTGACAACCTAAAACCACAATTTCATAAAACAATGATCCAAACCAAACAAAAAAAAGCTTAGTTCTGACAGAAGTTATGATTCTTTGTTCTTTGTCTCCAGTCAAACTTCCTTTTGTCAAAACATTATGCGCTGACGTGACATTTTTTATCGTCAATGTTACATTAAGGAAGGAAGCATAGGGAAACCGTCAGCTACTTTGCATTTAGCACATCTCAGAAAAGTGGTTTCATTACCTCATTTACCTTTGTATTGAGATATTAAAAGGGAACAAAACACTTAACGGCGCCCAAATCCGCAGTCCATAAAGAAACCTGGTTACGGTTGAAGGACCTTTGGGGGGAAGTGAGATGGGGGTGTGATCAGTGCCACGAGGAAAAGTGCTATAGATACTGACGGCATCTTGTCATAGAAGGGGGCGTGGCTTCGCCAAGGGGGGAAATAGAATCTTTAGAGAAACACAATTTTCCCTCTTTATAGCCATTCTCTGGTGGAATATCAACTTATTTATCACACATAAATAAAGTCAAGTGTAAATCGGGCCCATATGGACATTTTGTCGCAACAGATTGTTCAGTAGAAGTGAAAAAACGGCAGTTGTAGCAAGCGCTAGCTAACCGTTAGTATTAGCCCGATGCTAACATGTAGCATCAAGTTAGCATACAGACGGCATCTCTGGAATCGTCCATAAGATAAGATAAGATAAGATGGTACTTTATTGATCTCACAGATGGAGAAATTGCATAATTTCTCCATCTGTGAGATCAATAAAAATATATAATCAATAAAAATCAATAAAAATCAATAAAAATATATGGAGATAAAGATCAATAAAAGATAAAGATCAATAAAAATATATGGTCATGTTTGCAAACAGTTAAGGGGGAAAAAAATTGGGAGAAAAATCTAAACTTTCTCTAATTATTCAAAAACTACTTTAACAAATTCTGAATTATGAATATAGTTTTCAACTAAATAAAGATACAAAGACATGGGGAGGAGCAAAGTGGTTCAACAGTCCAAAAATACATAAATAACAGAGAATGCTAAACTGATGCTACATGTTAGCATCGGGCTAATGCTAACGGCTAGCTAGCGCTTGCTACAACTGCTGTTTTTCCACTTCTACTGAACAATCTGTGTGAGAAAATATCCATATGGGCCTGATTTACACTTGACTTTACCTATGTGTGATAAATAGGTATATATTCCACCAGAAAATGGCTAAAAAGAGTGGAAAATTGTGTTTCTCTAAAGATTCCCTTCAGCGAAGCCACGCCCCCTTCTATGACGAGCTGCCGTCTGTATCTATATGGCAATACAAATGTGATATATTGCAGATCCCTTTTACTCTCACTGGAAAACTTGGTATTAAAAGTCAACAATGGCAAGAAGGAAAATATATGTAGTACTCATTAAATCAGCAAAGTTATACATGTTTTTTTTCCCACTCTTTATCAGTGGGAAACAACAGGCGACCCCATTATGACGCTGTTGCCATATACACGACCAGTGACTAAGCAGCGTCACTCCCAGGTCAGTGTGAAACGATGACATAAACGGGAGATGAGCGCAGGCATTTGGACAAACATCACATTCAATCAAGTTTGTTCGACACGGAGTGAAAAACAAGGTCAAACTCAGGTGGCTTCAACGTGATGAACTCGCCATCATCGGATTTCACAAAACGCAATAGTGTCACATCAATGAGTCATATTAGTAGTTGTGTGTACACAGCGCTTTGCTACATTTTGTGTTAATGCACTTTTAACCCATTTCAATAAATGTCAAACGGCATTTAGTTTATAAACTTGATGTCTTACACATTTTAAAGTTTTCAGGATTTTTTGACATCGGGCCTCTATTCCTAGTTATCCAGAGTGTTCCTGATTTCTGGAGATATTATTATTATTATTATTTTTTAATTCATGCATCCTTATATTAGAAGAGTTTAGTGGTGCTAGGCTAATGCTAGGCTAGTGCATGTCTATGGTAACCAGTAGCCTGCATTAAAAACCTCTTCAAAATCATGGGGTCGTCCTCCAAACGTTGCCATATCTGATTTGTCGAAAGCTCCTTTGTGAATTCCACGTGTAGTAATGCGGCCGCAGGTAAACAAACTACTGTAGATCCGGTAACTTAGCAAATCACTCCGCCGCTGCGTAGCTACAACCAGGAAGCTGATGCTGCTCAAATATAAGTTCCTATAAATGCAAAGTGGTTATATTTCAAAAATTATTCAGTCCACACAGACATTTATATGGGTAGTCTGGTGTTATAAGTGATTTGCCTCAGGTGCACTGTGCTTGGGTCAGACTGGTTTTAATGCAGGCTACTAGTTACCATAGACATGCACTAGCCTAGCACTAGCCTAGCACCACTAAGCTCTTCAAATAAAAGGACTGCTTCAATAAAAAAAAAACACTCTGGATTACTAGAAAATGAGGCCCTATGTCAAAAATCCTGAAAAATCCCTTTAAGGCAAACATATTACTTATCATAATCACTTACTGTATTGCAATACAGATCGGATCGGCCCCTGAGTATCGTGATACGTATCGGATCGTGACAAAAGTGGATCGTCCCGGTCCTAATACTCAACCCAATTACTTAGAAATCCGGTTCAGACAGGAGCATTGCTGCTCATTAAGCCTCCACAAATACAACACACAATAATACATATAGTGCAGCGAACAAAAGGCTCAACAGTGCTTATACTTTGTACACTCCCTCTTCGCACACTCACACTTAAAAAGTCATCGCTTCACTGAAACAGGGACAAAAGAATATTTGTGCTGGTGATGTTTACATAGAGGCATCGGGCATGTCCTCCTCAGCAGCTGGTACACTGCATAACTAAAGCATCATTGAAATTATCTTTAATTAAAACAAATAGAGTCTAAAATTGCAGGTGACTCACAGAACCACCTGTGGATAGTTCAAGTACTATAGGAAAATAATTGTCGTCTCGAACCAGAAAACAGAACGAGATAACCAAATGTACAATATCGGGTTCAAAAAATGGGGAATAATTTAGGAGAAAATGGGGGGAAAGTGGCAGAAATTAGGGAAAATATTAGTAATAAAAAATGATGGGGAAAATGCAAAAACAAGAAAAAAATGGGGCAAAATAAATAAAAAAATGTGGGAAAAAATTGGGAAAAATTGGGCAGATATTGTTTTAAAAATGGGAAATAAATGAATAAAAATTGGGAGGAAAACCAAAACTGGATAAGATCTTACTCGAGCGACCGACATCAGTGTGTGTACGAGTAAATAACATCCAATGCGTGTTGATCCACCGCCATGGGAGTGCCGCAAGGGTCTATTTTGGGACCCTAGCTTTTTAGCATTTACGCTGCTGATACGGTTATCTTTACTTTTGGGAAAAAACATCACTGTAAAGAATCAAATATAATCAAATTTCTGCTCTAATAATCCATAACATCAGTACATTTATACGCCTGACCAAACAGTGGTTATTATCAAAGTAAACCTGTACAGTACACGCTCAATGCCTGTAATATGAACACTGTAAACTGTGAGTGAGTGAGTGATAGACTCTGGAAGTAGAAAGTGCTTTTATGAAGTGAGCTTCCATGTATTATTCTGTATATAGTTTAAGAACTTTTGTAAATATAACATCAACCTGTCCAGGGACTGCGGGTGGAAATTAGCATTTTTGCTTTAACCTGGCACATGACATCTCATCTCTCATAGACTAATGTTGTTTGTGCTTTGTCCCTGATCAAATAAAGAAAGTAAAAAGAAAAATATTATTATTATTTGAGCTGAAACAACCAAGTTACTTCCTTTAATGGTGTCCCTGGACCCAACAGACATAAAAACCCGGATCTAAATATATGCTTTCAATACCGGCAGTACCTTTTCTCAATGCCAGAGTGGTGTAGTTTAGCGGTACCCAGCCCTAGTACTGACAATAAACACTGAGCCCAAAAATGTATAGTTTATCTATCATTATTGAACAATAAGCCGATACAGTGATTATGTTGACAGCTCTTGTGTCAGTGTTTGTGAACCACTGCATTATTAGCCTAGCTTTATCAGACGCAGTCTCCTTATGCTTGTGCACGTGTTTAAAATGTGTACAACAAACTCAGTCTTGATTTTAAAGTACTATAAATAGAAATTGCAAATTGAATCTCTGCTAATACTGAACTCCAGGAGAGTCATGAACCTGCTGACTGAGCTTGTGAAATGCCACACGCACCACATACTTTAGCACAATGGTGGCAGCAGTAACAAGCGTTAATCATATCAAAACCACATCTCTGCTTATGACTTCCAAGTGCGACGACGCAAGACATGCAAATGATTGATGGATGGATTGATTACCAAAGCAGGATAAAGCTTTCTCTAATTTACTACCAACCAAATGTATTAGTCACGGGTCGGCTGCATTGATCGGCATTTATGAACCCAGCTACAAACAAACTGCCAAACAGTTTTGTTCAGGAAATAATCTGCCATCTGCAAATGGATATCCGGCCTCGAAACAGCTAAGTGCATCACACATGTGTCACAGTCCTCCAAAATGTGCAATGTGAGATTTTAACCTCTTAGCACCCGCCTTAAAGAGATGTTTCAGGATTATTTTTTTTACATAGGGCCTCATTTCCTAGTTATCCAGAGTGTTGCTGATTTCTGGAGATATTTTTTTTTGTAATTCATGCAGTTCTTATATTTGAAGAGCTACGTGGCGCTAGGCTAATGCTAGGCTAGTGCATTTCTACGTTATCAGCTAGCCTGCATTAAAAACAGTCTGACCCGCTCCACAGAGCACCTGAAGCAAATCATTTATAACGCCAGACTAACCATATAAATGTCTGTGTCCATAGAGTAATTTTTGGAATAAAACGTCACATGAATGATCGCATTTTGAGGGACTATTTTCTAGCAGATCACTCCGCCGCTGCGTAGCTTATACAACCACGAAGCTGATGCTGCTCAAATATAGGGTATTTTAAATGCAAATTTGTTAAAATTGCTCTATCGACACAGACATTTATCTGGTTAGTCTGGTGTTATAAGTGATTTGCCTCAGGTGCTCTCTGGAGCGGGTCAGACTGTTTTTAATGCAGGCTAGCTGATATTGTAGAAATGTGCTAGCCTAGCAATAGCCTAGCGCCACATAACTCTTCAAATATAAGAACTGCATGAATTACAAAAAACATATCTCCAGAAATCAGAAACACTCTGGACAACTAGGAAGTGAGGCCCTATGTCAAAAATCCTGAAATCCTGCATTTCCCCCAGTTTCCGCTTCCATCCCCTTTAAATATTCTCCCCAAAAGCGTTCAGCGCAGGCCCGACATCCAGCGTACAGTTACAGTTAAACGTTGAACTGTTTGTTTGGGTTCAGAGCGCAGTAAAAACAGCAGTTGCAGCAGCAGCAGCAGCTCTCCGTGCGCCTCTAAAGTCCCTCCATTGTGTAACATTGTGCTGAGCGGACACCGGCATTCACTGCAGGGTTCAGCACTGGCCAAACACAGTCAGGCAACCGGGGCTGGGAACAGTCAAAACAAACCGCAGCAGAAACAAACCGCAGCAGAAACAAACCGCAGCAGAAACGCCGTGTGACCTGAATGGACAAGTGGGCTAAATGTGTGAGAGAGAGAGTTATGCATTAACCTCTTCACCCCCACTGTAACTGAGCACATGTTTCTCCAGTTAAGCTAAGCTAAGGCCCCACGCTATCGTTGTAACATGTTCGCCGCTTTCATCAGTTTGTGTCAAAGCCGTGGGAACGCAGGGTGCTGAGGGGGCTGCAGCACCCCCTGGTGGATAGTTTGGGAACAGCAGGCAATGTTAATAAATAGGAAATATGCGCAGAAAAAGCGTTTTGGGGGTGAATTTTGTCCCTCAGCACCCCCTAACTAAATCATCTTCCCACGGCTCTGGTTTGTGTCACATCATTTTGTTGTTTTTGTCACTTTCTCATCACGTTTTTGGCCTGTTTTGGTCATGTTTTTGCTACGTTTTTTGCTATGTTTTCATCACGTTTTAGTTACAATTTCGTCAAATCTTTGTCACATTTTCCTCCCGTTTTTTGTGACTTTTTGTCGCTTTTTTTGTTTGATTTTTTGCAGCTTTTTTGTCACTTTCTTGTCAAGTTTTTTGCTAAATTTTTGTAACGTTTTCATCAAATCTTTGTCATATTTTCATCACGTTTTTTTGTTACTTTTTGTTGCTTTTTTGTTGTTTTTTTGTTACTTTTTGTTGCTTTTTTGTTGTTTTTTTGTCACGGTTTTGTCATGTTTTTTGCTAAATTTTTGTTACGTTTTTTGTTACATTTTCATCACGTTTTTGTCATATTTTCATCACGTTTTTTGTTACTTTTTGTCGCTTTTTTGTCACTTTCTTGTCACGTTTTGGTCATTTTTTTCATCATGCTTAATTTTTGCTACGTTTTTTGTTACATTTTCGTCAGGTCTTTGTCACATTTGTCACGTTTTCATCACGTTTTTCTCGCTTTTTCGTCACATTTTCTTCACGTTTTTGTTGCATTTCTTGGTCATGTTTTTTGATACATTTCTGCTACGTTTTCAGAAAACAAAACTTCAGAATAATGTGGCCAAAACTACAAAAATTTGCCAACAAAAACAAGGAAGAAGCTTTTATAGGCGAGTTTTTCAGGCCTTAGCTTTCAAATGATCCATCATATTGGCCAATAGGCTGTAAACTCTCAGCTCAAGAAGCTTTTGGATAACACTGAGAAAATGTGCTCAGTTATGGTGGGTGTTAAGGAGTTAATCCACACAATAGGACGGTCCAGCTGCAGGGTGTAACGCCACGGTCCATTTTCATCATACAGGCGCCAACATTTTTCCATGTAAAGTTTAAACAAATGATTGCCTCACAGGAAAGCTCCATAATCTTAGTCTATTCATATTGAGATGTAAATGAGGACTGTGGTGAGAAATAGGATAAGTCCATGTCCTCTTTCACTCTCTCCATAAATCCCCTGTCTGGTTTCTACTTTCTCGGCGGCAGCTCTAATCTCACCATCCTACTCTGCCCATATCTCTCCTCTGCACGTCCAAACCAGCGTGATCTGGAAACTTTATCCTGATCTAACATGAGCTCAACTCTCCACTGAAATTCATTCATAGAACACCTTTCATACAACTCAATGTGTGTCATATATGCATGATTATCACATAAATAGAGAAAACATAAACAAAAGAAGAGTCATGATTATTATTATTATTATTTTGTAATCCAATACCATGTGGGTGATACAGTTCTTTATGAAACAGCTGTTGGTGATGTCGCTTCCCCTGTTCCCCTGTTGCAATCGCAGCTGAAGCTCTAGTTCCTGACTCCATAGGGATCTAATGGTTGACCTAGTCACATGACAAGGGGATAGGAGCTAGGATCTTATGGAGGAATCTGTAAGCAGCCAGGGAGATGATTTTGACAAGTGTATCTGTCTGCGGCCTGCAAGACGGAGGCGTGTCGTGAAGCGACGTCATGTAACTCAACACCACAAAGCAGTGCACGCTCCACGACGTAACCACTGTCAACAAGAGGTTTATGCTCAAGAGGAAACCGTGATCCTCAAGATTAGGCATTAGAAATCAAAGTATTTTAAGATTAGGGCCAAGGACAGGTATAATCCATAACAGAAATTGTTGTAGTGATGTCACTTCACGACACGCCTCTGTCTTGCAGGCTGCAGAAGATACTACTCCATATTATGTCACTCTTTTGTCACTCATTTGTCACTTTTTATTGGTCTATAGTCACTTTTTAGTTGATCTTTTGTCACTTTTATGTCACTCTTTTTTTGTCACTTTTTTGTTGGTCTTTTGTCACTTTTTGACGTCGTATTTGTTGCGTTATCACTTTTTTGGGGGGTCTTTTGTCACTTTTTTCTCACTCCTTTGTCACTTTTTTGTTGGTCTTTAGTCACTTTTTTGTCGCTTTTTGTCACTTTTTGTCACTTTTTCGTTGGTCTTTTGTCACTTTTTTGTCACTTTTTTTGCTGGTCTTTTGTCACTTTTTTTTGTCGCTTTTTGTCACTTTTTGTCACTTTTTCGTTGGTCTTTTGTCACTTTTTTGTCACTTTTTTGTTGGTCTTTTGTCACTCTTTTGTCACTTTTTTGTCGCTTTTTGTCACTTTTTTGTCACTTTTTTGTCACTTTTTATTGGTCTTTTGTCACTTTTTTGTCACTTTTTATTGGTCTTTTGTCACTTTTTTGTCACTTTTTTGTCGCTTTTGGTCACTTTTTGTCACTTTTTTGTTGGTCTTTTGTCACTTTTTTGTCACTTTTTTGTTGGTCTTTTGTCACTTTTTTGTTGGTCTTTTGTCACTTTTTTGTCGCTTTTTCGTTGGTCTTTTGTCACTTTTTTGTCGCTTTTTCGTTGGTCTTTTGTCACTTTTTTGTCACTTTTTTGTTGGTCTTTTGTCACTTTTTTGTCGCTTTTTATCACTTTTTTGTTGGTCTTTTGTCACTTTTTTGTCGCTTTTTCGTTGGTCTTTTGTCACTTTTTTGTCGCTTTTTGTCACTTTTTTGTTGGTCTTTTGTCACTTTTTTGTCACTTTTTGTCACTTTTTTGTTGGTCTTTTGTCGCTTTTTTGTCACTTTTTTGTTACATTTTATTTACTTCTTTGTTGTGTTTTCATCACTTTTTTTGTCTCGGTTTTTGTTGCTATTTTGACACTTATTTCAAAAAGCCTTTATATCTTATGGAGGAATCTGTAAGCAGCCAGGGAGATGATTTTGACAAGTGTATCTGCGGCCTGCAAGACGGAGGCGTGTCGTGAAGTGACGTCATGTAACTCAACACCACAAAGCAGTGCACACTCCACAACGTAACCACTGTCAACAAGAGGTTTATGCTCAAGATGAAACCGTGATCCTCAAGATTAGGCATTAGAAATCAAAGCATTTTAAGATTAGGGCCAAGGACAGGTATAATCCATAACAGAAATTGTTGTAGTGATGTCACTTAACGACACTCCTCTGTCTTGCAGGCTGCAGAAGATACTACTCCATATTATGTCACTCTTTTGTCACTTTTTATTAGTCTATAGTCACTTTTTAGGTGATCTTTTGTCACTTTTATGTCTCTTTTTTTGTCACTCTTTTATTGGTCTTTTGTCACTTTTTTGTTGGTCTTTTGTCACTTTTTGACGTCGTATTTGTTGCGTTATCACTTTTTTGGGGGGTCTTTTGTCACTTTTTTCTCACTCCTTTGTCACTTTTTTGTTGGTCTTTTGTCACTTTTTTGTCGCTTTTTGTCGCTTTTTGTCACTTTTTGTCACTTTTTTGTTGGTCTTTTGTCACTTTTTTGTCACTTTTTTGTTGGTCTTTTGTCACTTTTTTGTCACTCTTTTGTCACTTTTTTGTCGCTTTTTGTCACTTTTTGTCACTTTTTTGTTGGTCTTTTGTCATTTTTTGTCACTTTTTTGTTGGAATTTTGTCACTTTTTTGTCACTTTTTTGTTGGAATTTTGTCACTTTTTTGTCACTTTTTTGTTGGAATTTTGTCACTTTTTTGTCACTTTTTTGTCGCTTTTTGTCACTTTTTTGTCACTTTTTTGTCACTTTTTTGTCACTTTTTTGTCGCTTTTTGTCACTTTTTTGTCACTCTTTTGTCACTTTTTTGTCACTTTTTTGTTGGTCTTTTGTCACTTTTTTGTCACTTTTTTGTTGGTCTTTTGTCACTTTTTTGTCACTTTTTTGTTGGTCTTATGTCACTTTTTTGTCACTTTTTTGTTGGTCTTATGTCACTCTTTTGTCACTTTTTTGTTGGTCTTTTGTCACATTTTTGTTGGTCTTTTGTCGCTTTTTTTGTCAATTTTTTCTCGCTCTTTTGTTACATTCTATTTACTTCTTTGTTGTGTTTTCATCACTTTTTTTTTGTCTCGGTTTTTGTTGCTATTTTGACACTTATTTCAAAAAGCCTTCAGATTTGGGTAAAGCCAAACTGAAAAATGTGCTCGGTTCAGGTGGTGGTTAAGAGGTTGATGGAGGTTTAAAAAGGTAAAATACTGGAGTTTACATTAAAACACTTGGACTCCACCGTGTGTTTGTTAGAAGTAAAAAGACGACATCTTGCCTTATGCGCATCTTTCTCGGCACCGCCATTCGTTCGCGTGTTCGCAGCACCACGTGGTCTCCAGGGCGCAGCGTTTCTTCAGATCAAATCCAAAAGATGCCATTCGCGGCGTCGCTTGTTTTCATTGTTGCCATCGCCCGCTCGCTGCGATCGTGCCAACCTCACAGCGACACGTTTAGCGACTGGGACGGCCCACACGAGACTTGCTCTACCTTCGCACGCGCCGGTGAGTGTAGCCCCTGCAGCCTGCCACACTTTGGCGAGGGAGTGATGACTTGTTGTAGCCTCTTTCTTTCGCAATATGATGCTCACAGAACTTAAAAAAACATCTTGTCGGCGTTCATGGCGCGCTCATGTTGGCGAGGTGTTCGTTACCTCGTGCGTAAAAGTGCTTGTTTACAACATTTAATCTCGCGGATGTGCAGCAGGATCCACTGGCCATAATGTTACACTATGAGGTTTGGTGAAAATGCATCGAAACGTATCACGCTTCACAGTCAGCAGCTCCTCTGTTGTTTTGTTATGAAATTAATAGCGTTCAAATTGCGTGTCGTCCTGTTTTAAAACACTAGCTAACACAGCTAAAAAAAAATACATACATTTTGTTTATTTATACTTATTATATCTATACTTTTTCACAACCTATCCAGCATTCATCTAAAACAATAACACGCACGGTTGCATTTCAGAGTATTCCAACTTTAGCTGTTCCATACTGTTTTTTAAGGCGAGACACTGCAGGTGAATAGGGAAAATAATGTATATTTACAGATATCAATTTGAAACTTTTGCTGTCGATAAATGTGAGGGAAAAATACATTGCAAGTTTTCTGTCATTTTATCTTTTCATATAAGAAGGTGTTTTATGCCTAAAAATGCCCCAAATTTCCCATCTTTTCGGCGACGAAATCTGCATAATGGATAGAGCTACATTCAAATTTATGGTTTCATTTTATTGATGAATGAGTTGCCAAGACTTTTTCAGAGCGGATTTTGGATTTCTTGTTTAGTTTTAAAATAAGCTGTTTTTTAGTGGAAAATGTTGTAAAAAATTGTATTTTTCGCCTTATTTTTTGACATTCAAAACTCAATAAATGGGGCCAGGGAATAGATAATAAAAAATCCCTCTGAAAAAATCTTCCAAATATTGTTCAGTCCAAGGCTGGAAAATGTGAAGTCTTTAGGTCCGACTGACGTGGACATAGCGTCGCCACAATGACAGAAAAATGTGTTTTGAGAAAAAGGTCCTTGAAATTGCATTGTCCCATATAAGTCTATGGGGGAACATTGAATCAGCGCAATATTTAAACATGTTATTGTGAAGATTAGGTATATTTTCTGTTTCCGGGTGAAAGCTTATATGTTCGGAGACCAATTTGGCCCAAAACCTGAAAACTGAAAAAATTGAGTTTTGCGTGTAGTATCTCCCCTTAAAGCTGCATTATGCAACCTTTTATGTGGAAAAAAAAGTTGCTATTTGTGAGTATTTGACCTTGTAGTGACTAGGGTTGTGCCGATGGACGATATCATCGTCCATCATGATGGATGAGCAACATCACGATGGAGAGCCACCATCGTGATGCCACGCCCCCTCCTGTCAGAAACAGGCACTGATCTTCTGTAGGCCTTGTAAACCTACAAACGGTGCAGGGATTGCACTGTAAATGAAATCACGGCTATACAGTAACTAATATGCACGCTAGTGTCAGTAGCCTGCCAGAAGCCATATCATTAAAGTAAAGATGCAGCGCGCGGGGCTCTCTCTCTCTCTGCAGCTCAGAGTTTAACAGCGCGTGGTTTTGCTTTGCTTCGTACAGAAACTTAAACCGTTTTAAAATGACGAGATGGCTCTCACATCGGAGCTAGCTGAGCGCGCATGGGTTTAGATTATTCTCAGGACTGAGAGAGGAGAGAGAGGAGAGAAAAAGGCGCGGTGTAGGAGATACGAGGTTACGAGCTCACGGACCGGGCGGCGCGTGTAGCGGCTTCAAAAACGTAAGCTGCGACGCAAACGTGTACATATTGTCCCGTTCACCCGCGGTTTCTTAAACATTAAAATAAGCTCCGATTTACATTTGTATTAGTGTAATAAGAGCCTTGGTATTGAGGATCCGATGACGTTCTCCTCTCAGACTTTTACGCACGAGTTTTAACACATTTCTGTTGCAAAATTCGTGTTCCATGACTCTGTTCAGATCATGACGATATTATCGTCCATCATGATGGTTCACTGCAGACATCGTCAACGGCCAATTAAAGGGACTTCGCCCAACCCTAGTAGTGACCCAGCGGCTGTGTGAGTGGTCAGCAAAAAAATAAAAAAATAAAATAATAATAACAAATATAATAATAATACAAATAATAATAATAATAATAATAATAATAATAATAATAATAATAATAATAATAATAATAATAATAATAATAAAAAAGAAAAAAGAAATAAAAAAAGTTAACCATGTGTTATTCTTTGAACTGTCCCTCAATTTGAAGTTCCATCTTACACTATTGTTTGACTTGTTCATTCATTTGAGGTTCCATTTCTATTTAGATTCAAACAGACGTAGAATCTGCATAACCTCCATAACTAAAGTTGTCTCGACACACGCAAAGCATTAGAGAACTATACTGTTTACTCTTCTTCCTGGCTACAATACTGTTTGCAGAACCACACGACATTAATCCCTCTGTGTTTGCAGTGTCGACGCCTGATTTGCCAGAGCTGACCCGCCGGCTCCTGTTTCCATCCGGTTTTGAAATCTCCTCATCCTGCACTTCATCAGCCGATCATCGCAGGCAAGTCACGACCAGCCACAGTAATGTCGTAATGTCGTAGTGTCACTATCTGGAAACGCTGAGTGCTCACAAAGTCAATTAAGGCTGTAGGGCTGCAAGCTAAATGGCAAGTTGGGCAATGAAAATAATATTTAGAAAGTAATGATGTATAAGAAGCTGTCGCCAAGGGGTGTCATAAGATCTCCTGTAGTTTGAACTTCTACAAACATGTTCTCAAATGCATGTGATTCTTGTGGTTGAATTGATACAGACGGCATCTCTGGAATCGCCCATATATGGTCATTTTTGAAAACAGTTAAGGGGGAAAACAAGTTTGAAACAATGTACATTTTCTCTAATTATTCAAAAACTACTGTAACAAATGCTGAATTATCAATATAGTTTTCTCCTAAATAATGATACAAAGACATGGGGAGGAGCAAAGTGGTTCAACAGCCCATAAATACATGAATAACGGAGAATAGATACAGACGGCATCTCGTCATAGAAGGGGGCGTGGCTTCGCCGAGGGGGAAAATAGAATCTTTAGAGAAACACAATTTTCCACTCTTTTTAGCCATTCTCTGTTGGAATATCAACTTATTTATCACATACAAATAAAGTCAAGTGTAAATCGGGCCCATATGGATATTTTCTCACAGCAGATTGTTCAGTAGAAGTGAAAAAACGGCAGTTGTAGCAAGCGCTAGCTAACCGTTAGCATTAGCCCGATGCTAACATGTAGCATCAAGTTAGCATTCTCCGTTATTCATGTATTTATGGGCTGTTGAACCACTTTGCTCCTCTCCATGTCTTTGTTTCTTTATTTAGTAGAAAACTATATTCATATTTCAGCATTTGTTACAGTAGTTTTTGAATAATTAGAGAAAATTTTCATTTTTTCAAAATTGTTTTCCCCCTTAACTGTTTTAAAAAATGACCATATATGGGCAATTCCAGAGATGCCGTCTGTATCTATGCTAACTTGATGCTACATGTAGCGCTTGCTACAACTGCCGTTTCTTCACTTCTACTGAACAATCTGTTGCGACAAACTATCCATATGGGCCCGATTTACACTTGACTTTATTTGTATGTGATAAATAAGTTGATATTCCACCAGAAAATGGCTAAAAAGAGTGGAAAATTGTGTTTCTCTAAAGATTCTATTTTCCCCCTCGGCGAAGCCACGTCCCCTTCTATGACGAGATGCCGTCTGTATCTATTGGCTGTGTTTTTATTTTTGGCCAGACATAATAAGCTGTACAATAGAAATGCTCTCTTGCTTCAGCTCATTACTTTTGACGTTATGTTTGAGAGTGGAACGTTACACAATGCATGTGCTTTACGCGTGGTCGACTTGATAATAAAGCTAAATTAAATTGAACGGAAAATACTGGCTTGGCACAGCACTAACTAACTAAACAGATGTTGGCAATAATACGTTCGTTAAGTGATCATCGCTCCCCTTCCGGGTCCATCGGAGCTTTAGCCTTAATCACTATAATGGGATTTATTTGATTCTAGCCTGCTGTAGAGTCGACTAAAAGGATCTTTTATCACAACGAAATATCACAATTACTCTGGATTTTCTTTGGTAATGCTTTTCTGACATTAATTTGTTGTTCCATACACAAAGAAGGCTTATATTAAATATAAAATATCTTCATTTTGCCTGGAGAAATGGTGAGCTATATTACTCTAGTCTGGTGTAAAACAGTTTTTGGCCTTTTATCTGTTGTTATTCCAGCAGGAGAGTCAGATAAAGTTGCGGGTTTTGCTGTGTTTATCCAAGGAACTCACAGTTTGGACCCTGAAGTAGCTTATTATTAATTGGCCATTTTATACTCACTACTGCCACCTCAGGTCATACGTGTAACTGCACCTTCTATATTAAGCTCGTGCATGACGGCAATTCGGACCCGAAGTAAAACCTTTTGAGTGACAGTGCAGGACTTTAGAGGCAGTCATGGTGAATGAGCTCATTCTACACATTAGGACATTGCTGGAACATGTAGGGGGAGGAAAATACTTAATTATAACATTTTTAAACTCTGTATAGTCCCTTTAACAAACGTTATAAACAGTGTCACAATACGTTTGTTAAGTGTGACATCACACACAATAATTAGCTACTTCAGGGTCCAAACTGTTGAGAGTTCCATTGATAAACACAGCAGAAAAAAACGCAATTTTCAGAGAAAATCCATAGTAGATGTAATATTTCTTTGTGATCAGATGTTTAAAAAGATCCTTGTAGTCGGCTCTATAGCAGGTTAAAATCTGATAAATTCCATCATAGTGAATAGATACAGACGGCATCTCTGGAATTGCCCATATATGGTCATGTTTGAAAACAGTTAAGGGGGAAAACAATTTTGAAAAAATCTAATTATTCAAAAACTACTTTAACAAATGCTGAATTATTAATATAGTTTTCCACTAAGTAAAGACACAAATACATGGGGAGGAGTAAAGTGGCTCAACAGCCCATAAATACATAAATAACGGAGAATGCTAACATAATGCTACATGTTAGCATCAGGCTAATGCTAACGGTTAGCTAGCGCTAGCTAGAACTGCCGTTTTTTCACTTCTACAAAACAATCTGCTGTGAGAAAATATCCATATGGGCCCGATTTACACTTGACTTTATTCATGTGTGATAAGTTGATATTCCACCAGAAAATGTCTAAAAAGAGTGAAAAATTGTGTTTCCCAAAAGATTCTATTTTCCCCCTCGGTGAGGCCACGCCCCCTTCTATGACGAGATGCCGTCTGTATCTATAGGGTTTAAGTTCTGTTGGACCCAAATGTAAAGCAATTGCATCATTACTTAACAAACGTATTTTCAAGTTGCAGAAGTTATGCAGATTCTCTTTCTACTTAAATCTAAATACAAATTGAATATTATAATTGTTTTCATGTCGTGCTGTCCTAACATAATATAGTATTAACTTGTTTTTCTCTTCAGGTGCCGCACGAGAGGAGGATTACCAACACGCCACTTTCTTTTCCACCAACACGGAGAACGGAGAATGCAGAATTCCTCTCGTGACTGGACCCTCCCCCGCGCTGCCCATCCACTATGAGGAATCGTATTCCAGCTCCCGTCACCTGCACCGCACCCGGACTGCTCAGGAGGCTGACGGAGGCCGACTGGACTTGACAACCTCTCCCGCTCGGACGCAACTTGGAGAAAGGAGTTTTTTTGTGAAGGAGTCGCCTAAACGCCGAAGGAGTAATTTGCCCCGCGTCCCGCCATGTTTGTGAACTTGAGGCGTATCCACAAAGTGCAGCTGGCGCGCCTGCTGACCACCGGCTTGGTGCTGTGCGTGGTGATGCTCTGCTGGGAGGACCTGGACCACCACGTCGTGAGCCACATGCGCTCCTACACCTACCGCTACCTGGTCAACAACTACAACTTCCTCAACTCCTCCTACACCCTCAAGCCGGACGGCCAGAGGCGGAGCATGGGGGACTTCAGGGCCGCCCCGCCGTCCCACCCGTACCTCATGAACCAGCCGGCGAAGTGCGCGGGCGGGGACGACATCCTGCTACTGCTGTTCGTCAAATCCTCCCCGGAGAACGCACAGCGGCGCCGCGCCATCAGGGAAACGTGGGGCGACGAGACTCACATCCGGGCGGAGCTGGGCGCCACCGTCAAAGTCGTGTTTGTCCTCGGCGTGCACCCGGTCGAAGACGAGTGGAGCGGCGTGCAAAAACGGTTGGAAGTTGAGAATATGTTAAGCGGGGACCTCATCCAACAGGACTTTAAGGATACTTTCCACAACTTGACCACCAAGCTGATCATGCAGTACCACTGGGCGTCCACGTACTGCCCGACGGCGAAGTTCGTCATGTCCGCCGACGACGACGTCTTCGTGCACACGCCCAACATGGTCCGGTATTTAAAGGGCGTCGAGCAGGTGCGGAGCTTCTGGGTGGGGCACGTGCACAGGGGCGCCCCCCCCGTCAGGCGCAAGGAGAGCAAGTACTACGTCTCGTCCGAGCTGTACCCCTGGCCCTCCTATCCCGACTACACGTCCGGGTCCGGCTACGTGGTCTCCGGGGACGTGGCGGTCCAGATCCACCACGCCATGCAAGTGCTGAACTCCTCCATGTACATCGACGACGTGTTCATGGGCATGTGCGCGGGGGCGATCGGGGTGTCGCCGCAGGACCACGAGTACTTCGCGGGCGAGGCCAAGGCGGTCACGCACCCGTGCATCTACGCGCGCATGATCACGTCGCACGGGCACGCCGGGGACATGAGGACGCTGTGGGCGGAGGCGACGGGCCCGGACGTGGAGGAGCTGTCCAGAGGGTTCCTGTCGCGCTGGTACTGCAAGGCGGTGAAGGCGGCGCTGCTCTGTCTGCCGCGCCGCCACGAGACGTACCAGTGCAAGGCGGCGTTCGCATGAGACCCGACGGGGGAAACCGCGTCCTCTGCCATTTCAGTGTTGTGCAAATGTAACATGCAAGTCGGGGAAAATAAACTTAAGCAGGCAACTGTTTCGCTCGTGATTGGTGTCGGAATACTGGCAAAAGACTATTCAGTGTTTCTAAAATGTGCTTTACAGTGCGGCTTAGCAACGTCTAACTTGAAAATAATGTACTGTATTTGACTGAAGCCAGGTTCACATACTGTATAAGGAGGCCAGGATTACATGCTCGCACCTTATAGATACAGACGGCATCTCTAGAATCGCCCATATATGGTCATGTTTGAAAACAGTTAAGGGGGAAAACAACTTTGAAAAAATCTAAACTTTCTCTAATTATTCAAAAACTACTTTAACAAATGCTGAATTATGAATAGAATTTTCTACTAAATAAAGATACAAAGACACGGAGAGCAGCAAAGTGGTACAACAGCCCATAAATACATAAAAAAACGGAGAATGCTAACATGATGCTACATGTTAGCATCGGGCTAATGCTAACGCTAGCTAGCGCTTGCCACAACTGCCGTTTTTTCACTTCTACTAAACAATCTGCTGTGAGAAAATATCCATATGGGCCCGATTTACACTTGACTATTTATATGTGATAAGTTCATATTCCACCAGAAAATGGCTAAAAAGAGTGAAAAATTGTGTTCCCAAAATATTCTATTTTCCCCTTTGGCGAGGCCACGCCCCCTTCTATGACGAGATGCCGTCTGTATAACCTAGGGGGTCATTTACTAAGCGTTGGCTCGTGTGCAAAGGTGGAGTCACATAAGGTGCGTTCATGTGGACTGGGGAGCTCGTTTTCCCGAGATGTGACGTAGGGCTGTGCAATTAATCGAAATTCGATTACAATTTTGATTATTACACTAAACACTTACACAATGAGCATAATCGGGGAAAAAAAGTATTTTTTGCTTTTTTTTTCAGATTTTTTTTTTTTATTGAATTTGTTTTTGTTTTGTTTTTTGCAAAGCAGACTTGCATTATTTCACGGCGCTGGGATTATTTTCCCTTCGCATTTCACGTGCCATGGCTCATGCTTTTGCCTGACATCCACCTGGGATTCACCCAAATCTAAAAAAAAAAACAATAAGAAAACGAGGATGAAAATACAACAAAGAAGCGTCAAAAGAGTAAGTGACAAAAGAGTGAAAAAAAACCCATCAAAAATATGACCAAAAAAAAAGTGCAGCAAAAAGGTGAACAAAAAATGTGACAAAAACACGATAAACGCAACAAAAAGTGACTATTTGAATCGCTTTTTTCTGGCTTTTTCTTATTAGCATTTTTTGGTTGCTTTTTTATAACTTTTTTGCTGCACTTTGTTGTTCACTTTCATCGCTCTCTTGTCATATTTTTGTCTCTCTTTGTTGCACTTTTGTCACTTGCTCTTTTGTGGCTTTTTGTTAAGTTTTCATCCTAATTTTCTTCTCATTTTTGTTGCTTTTTTCAAGAAGCTTTCAGATTTGGGTAAAGCCAAACTGGAGAGAATCTGCTCGGTTCAGCTGGGGGTTAAAGCAGTACAAAGTAACTTGTTTACCTTAATAAATCCTTCCCATAGTCCCTCTGGGGGTAATGCAAGTGTTTATGGGATGATTGGAGGGTCTTTCATCTCCCCCTGGTGTCTCTGGCCAGAAAACCATTGCAACTTCACTGCCACTGGACCGGAGCCACCAATACACACTAATAGAATCACGAAGAAGAAGCTAACAGGCTAACGGGCAAAGCTAACTGCGGGCTAGCGCCACTTAAACAGTATTTACAGCCAAGTTTGAGTGAAAAAAAATATTTCCATTGTATAATTGGATGCACAATGTCCCTCTGTCCCTTCGCCTTTTCTGTCAGTGTAGTATTTACTCTCCAAGACAATTAATAAGTTAAAAAATCGCATCTTGCTACGACACCTGCAGTTGCGCTTATGGCCTCTAGGGGCAAGAGTTACTTAGTAGACTTGTGGGTGTAATACTACAACACACACGGGAACAAAAAGGTGACAAGTTAGTATACTTTTCAGCTTGCACACCTGTCTTGATAAATGACCCCCCAAGTTTTTAAAAGACCCTTTGAATATAGATTTATAGATTACCGTGGATCTACCTGGATGTGCATAAAACACGAAAGTTTCCAATCGAAAGCCATACTGCGCAACATTTCACTTAAACAGAACGAATCACAAGCATTTACTTCATCGTGGAGGTTTTTATTGGTGAGATAAACCACGAAAAGCATGACCCGACTTCACCAAGAGATGCTTTGCTTTGACAGAAGGCAGCTTTTCTCCTCTTTTTCCCGCAAAACATGGCATCGCTGGTGTCTGCCGCTGTACATAGAGGCGTGTGTTGTTTTGGTGTATTTATCAGCTTCGAACTTTGTCACGTGAAGGAAATATTTTTTTTATTTGATATGCTGAAAGTGTTAAATGCAATTGACGGAATGAAATATGAAGAAAATCATATAAAGCTTTTAAATGAAGTCACCGTTTTGTCAGTGCACGTGATTGATGAGGTAATGTTTGCGTGTCTGCTATGAATAAAACGATGTGTTGGTTGAATTGTGATCCAATGTACAGCGTAAGTGTTTCATCGGATAGAGAGGTGCAAAGAAAAGCACATTGCATGCATTTACTCACGCCAGACAAGCATTAAATATTGTGTAATTGATGACAAGCTTGGGCGGATTCACAGACGCCTGCTGTTTCCAATCGGCATTCCCAAAGCAAACATTTGCGACGTGACGTTCAATTCGAGGCAGAGCAAACTAAGGCTTGACCTTGGAGCGGGTTTTTTACACGTCTGCAGAGCTTAAATGCACTGGCACGCCTGACAAAACCCATGGAAAATCTGTGTGGTATGTTCTGAGACTTCCCGGCCCACAAGACCCACCAGTTCTCCAGCAGTGATTCACGGAGATAATGCGGAAGAGAAAGCTTTTGGTTTACAGTAACGCGTCGCTCTTCCCCATACGGTTATTGTAATGTATCAAAGGGAAACAGAAAGCTACAACTCATACAATTTAATAATAATACATTCCATGAACATGAGAAGTGTGAAAGACCCATTCTTATGAACTCTTCAGGGTTTCCACATGATACCAGGTCTAATTCAATGTCTAAAAACTATTCGTAATGCCACAAATGCAAAGATGCTTGATGCTAATATTCAAAACCAAAGCACAACGGGGAAGTTTTGAGCAAAAGATTGTGTTCCAAAGTTCCATCAGAACTGCAGGGGAATTAGTTTTGTGTTTTTTACTAGTGTATGCAGTAAAAATCTGTCTCTAAGGGGAAAAAAATAGATTCAGTGTCAGATTGAATCACATTTAATTTCATGCTTTTGAGTTTTAGAGCCTTCATTTGGGCACAATTCATTCAAAGTGGATATTACAGGTTTTAATGCTTCATTTTAATGAGTTATTTAGACGGATAACATCTGTTGCAAGTAATAATTATTTTATTCTAGCGAAGCAGCAATTTTAATGAAGAAATGTTGGCTAGAAAAGTTATTTGCATTTTTAAGCTGCTGACAGGAAGTGACATAATAATAACAACATTAATGCCTTTTATTCCACTTTACAAGCCTGTACACCAAGTTTCTCAAAGCGCTACACTGTACTCATTATTCATTCACTTCATACTCAGTGGTTATAGCCTCAGCTGCCCTGGGCTAGACCTGACAGAAGAGGGGGAACCAGTCAGAGCCGACTACCACCAACCACTCACTCACTACTTTCGCCCAGGCTTCCTGGTGTTACCAAACGTTCTCCCATCCAAGTGCCAGCCAGGCCCTTCTCTGCTCCTATCTGAGAACTGTCATAGCAAAGGCTGTCTGGCCATCGACATAGATAGAGGTAAAGTTCCACAGCAGTTTGACTCATTTCCCATTGGCATAACATGGTTGGCACGGCAACAGCCTCTCTTATTGGACACTGTCACTTCCTGTCAGCGTCCAATAAGTAAGTGAAACTATAAACATCACAAAAATGGTCAAACTAAAGAAAACTGGGAAACAATTTTAGCTAAATCTTTAATATAATTGTGTTTACAGTATCATTATGCACTTTAATGACTTTAAATACACACACACACACACACAATCTTGTACTGCTATCTTAGTCACTCATAGACATAATGTATAACCC
This sequence comes from Gobius niger, assembly GCF_951799975.1. NCBI lineage: Eukaryota > Metazoa > Chordata > Actinopteri > Gobiiformes > Gobiidae > Gobius > Gobius niger. The sequence continues at coordinate 5,148,888 of NC_136868.1, forward strand.
AGACCCTACCTCTGAACCCTAAGCCCCTAACCCTAACCCTAAAACCACATCTTGACCCCTAAACAGTCCCTCAAATAAGTGAGGAGCACCCAAAATGTCCTCACTTTCCAAAATTGCAAAAGTCTGTTGGTTAAAGGAATAGGCCACCGTTTTTACATACTGAGACATGTTCTTACCTTAGCTTTGACGAGTTCTTTAGGACCTGTCTGATCTTCACCCGTGCCTTCAGTCACGTAAACACAGCACAGACGGCGTTAGCATTTAGCCTCTCCTGCTCTCCGCGCAGTAATCTTCACTTTACTGTGCGGATGCCAAACTACTCCTGGTATTACTACGCCTTACAATATAGTCCCCCCTTTTATACGCTTAGAAAATCCACATTGTTTAATTTTGTGTAATTATACTTTGTAGTGGAACACTTCACGTAACCATATTTAAATAGGGAAAGCGTGGAAGAGCTTGGTAGCTTCTATCTTGACCTGTTTTGGAGCTATAGTGGAGAGAGGGAGAGGCTAAATGCTAACGCCGTCTGCGCTGTGTTTACGTGACTGAAGGCACGGGGGAAGATCAGACAGGTCCTAAAGAACTCGTCAAAGCTAAGGTAAGAACATATCTCAGTATGTAAAAACGGTGGCCTATTCCTTTAATCCTAAACCTAACTCTATCTTAACCCTAAAACCACATCTTGACCTCCAAACAGTCCCTCAAATAAGTGAGGACCGCCCAAAATGTCCTCACTTTCCAAGATTGTCCTCACTCTGTTGGTTAAAAACTCAAACTGGTCCTCACAATGTCGTAAGCACAAGAACCCACACACACAAATGTTTGTAATTCTATCTTAGTGACGACACTCATAGACATAATGTATTACCCAAACCCTAACCACACACACACATCATTCACCTTGACCTATTGTGCATGTTTTAAGAGGTAAGGGCAACATCTCTGTATCGAGCACATGGTACTTTCAAGCTTCCAAAAGAACTGTGACGGCTTTGTCACCCGAAACCTACCAATGGAGCAGACGCTAGTTTCCACGGGAGTCGGGACCCTCCGCGTGAACAAAAGCCAGTGTGTGCGTGTGTGTGAACTTTGACCTCACCTGCGGCGGTTAGACAGACTCTCCTCCGTCTCATTGGTCAGAACGAGCTGCGTGGACCCGCCCTGGCTGCCCTCGTGCATCACCTCGATCTACAACACAGAGGGAGAAGAAAGAAGTCACGCATTTACCGCCACCATCATCTTCACCCACTGCGTTTCCGAATCCCGGGAGTAATGTAACTTCCGAACAGAATAGAAAATGCATCTACAATTCATCAAGTGTATGTAGAGATGAAGAAAGTCTTTGGTGAGCTTCCTGGTATGGTTGGAGATCCCTGCTCTAAAGTATTCTGATAATGTTTTAACCTCTTAAAGGGATATTTCAGGATTTTTGACATAGGGCCTCATTTCCTAGTTATCCAGAGTGTTGCTGATTTCTGGAGATATATTTTTTTGTAATTCATGCAGTTCTTATATTTGAAGAGCTACGTGGCGCTAGGCTAATGCAAGGCTAGCGCATGTCTATGGTATCAGCTAGCCTGCATTAAAAACAGTCTGGAGATATTTGTTTGTAATTTATGCTGTTCTTCTGTTTGGAGAGTGAAAAATAAAAAAAAATATCTCCAGAAATTAGCAACACTCTGGATAACTAGGAAATGAGGCCCTATGTCAAAAATCCTGAAATATCCCTTTCCACATTTTCTCCAAAAAGCGTCAAAACAGCAAGACAAACGTGACGAAAACGAAACAAAAAAGCGATGGAAAAAATGACAGATATGCAACAAAAAAAGCCACAAAAGAGTAACAGAAACGTGACAAAGTGTTGTGAAAAAGTGACAAATAAAGAGCGACAAAATAGCAATGAAAATAAATGTCAACAAACGCTACGACAACACGGCAACAACGCAAAGGGAAGAGAAAAGTTTAGTTCAGTTTTTATAGGTCTTTCAAATGAGGCGTTACCCTGGTCTATAAGCTGTAAGCTCAAGCCGAGAAGCTTTTGGATTTGGGTAAAGCTGAACTGGGAAAATTGCATTTGGTTAAGGCGGTGGTTAAGAGGTAAATAAAACACAAACCTAGGCACAACATGGTAAATGGTCTCACCCATTCACACACCAATACTCGCAGACACTGGAGGCAAGGAGGGTGAAGTGTCTTGCCAAAGGACACAACGACAGTGTGCACCTGCAGGAGGCGGGATTCGAACCTTCTGATCACGAGACGACCCGCTCTACCATCTGCGCCACTATCGCCTCAAAATCCCCACTTGTTCAAAACATAAGATTGGTTGCTAACGACTTCCTTATTGAGTTTAAACTAAAAGGGGGGGAAAAGAAAATAGACCAAAATAAACTTGACTCAAAGGCTAAATAGGATATCCACTTTTGTCTTACATGTATGTCTGAAATCTACAGAAAAAAAATCTGTCTCTAATCTGTCTCTTATCCTTATGTTTTATTCCTAAATGCACTGTTTCTTCTCACAACAACGGAACAAATGGGAGATAAGGACATCAAAGACACGTAGTATATCTTTATGGCTCTGAGAACCGAGGAAACCATCTTTTGTAGACATTTTTCTTCCCAGTCGTCATGAGTTAATGATTAAAACACTAAAGACGCTGCAGGTAGTTGCAGTTGGCAGCAGAGTTTGCTTTTAGCTTTGATGTGTATGTTTGCTGATGGCGTGTGTTCTATAAACTACTTCTACTGGCATTAAGAGTGCTAAGACTACAATCTATGGAAAGCACAGAAGTAAAAGTCTGTCTAAAATTGCTATAATGTGGTTGATGTTTATGCTATAGCCTACAATGTTCTTACTTTTACGGTCTTCTCCACTTCTGCGCTTAAGTTTAACGATACACGAATACATTTGAATGCTTAATAATCGGTAATAGAGTCGCTGTTCGCTGCTTTCTAGGATCTCTGTTCACGGAAACCTGATGCAGTAAAGTAAGAGTGGTCTGTGAGGGTCTACTGTCCCGGGGCGGTGAAACTCGAGCCTGCCCCATCCGCCTGTAGAGCTCAGATTCTGTTGACAAAACAATAGTATCAATTTGCAAGTTTAAACGCCGGTGCCACCGGTTTAACGTTACAAAAACTCAACGCTGTACAGTACGTGAGACGCTTCATGCTGCCACTGTACTTTATTTATTTATCTTGACCCACTGACATTCAGAATCTCTTTTGCAGGGGTGTCCTGGAAAGAGGCAGGGACAATGAAAGAACAAATAAATGTAAATGCTGGTTTTGATCCAAACTCTTCCCCAACTTCCCTTACACACAGGGCTGGGCGATATGGCCAAAAAATAAAATCGCATTTTTTTTACTCAGTTTGGACATTTTATTGGAAATAGTTCTCCTGACTTTTCATAATAAGAAAACTGCTCAGAGTTCTGCTCATTAATATTAAAGGGTCTATAAAGAGTTTAAAAATGTTAAAATTAATTTTCCTCCCCCTACATGTTCCAGCCATGTCCTAATGTGTAGAATGAGCTCAGACCTGTTCACCACAACTGCCTCTAAAATCCTGCACTGTCACTCAGAAAGGTGTTAATTCGGGTCCGACCATCATGCACAAGCTTAATATAGAAACTGCAGCTACACGTATGACCTGAGGTGGCAGTAGTGAGTATAAAATGGCTAACTTGCATTTAGCCCCTTTAAAGAAAGACGACATCATGACCAAAACAAGACTAAAATGTAGTAAATGTTTCACTAAAACTGAACCTTTACACATTTTTAAGTTCAATGCATTGTTTGTTTTTGGCTGAGTTTGCAAAAAAAAGTGTCGATCTCAGTCAGATGAAGACTTTAGTGACGTTGCGATATATTGTGGCTTCTTGCGATGCGGATGTTGCATCACCTCATATCGCGATACGATATTTTTTTGCGATACATATATACAGCCCTAATCCCTCCCTTATAAATCTGTCTAAATGAGCCAGCCAGCTACTTGTGATTTTAATACGGACGCGGCAAAAGATCCACAACCCTAAACAACCCAACGACTGGGAGGTTACACAAAAGCACAGCAATATTGTTAATGAATCTGTCTCTATTTAAACCACTGGACACTGCCTGCTCTGCTTTTTGACAACGACACTAGGGGCCGCCATTGCTGTAGTACCTCCATACGGCCGCTAGTCCCCCTTTGCAAAGCATTGGACTTTACACACGTTAAAAACAACTTTAAAGCCTGGTCCCATTTTTTTTGGAACTATCTAGAGCTAGATATTCCTCTTGTGCTAACGCTGGGTTAGTTCCAATTAAAGAAACCAGGCTGGTTTTAGTAAGAAAATTTTTCGAAATCTCGTACTAATGAGGGTCGAACTGTTAGCATTGGAGCTGCACGAGCTACACGTCACGCAAGGGCTAGAGTCTACAGTGAAGATCCCGCCCTTATGCCCTTTTTAGGAACATGCTTCGTGGGGCGACAGTGGCACAGATGGTAGAGCGGGTCGTCTCATGATCGGAAGGTCGGGGGTTCAAATCCCACCTCCTGAAACTGCACACTGTCGTTGCGTCCTTGGGCAAGACACTTCACCCACATTGCCCCCAGTGTCTGCGTACATTGGTGTATGAATGAGAGTATGAATGGGTGAGTGGATCCTTGCTGTAAAGCGCTTTGAGTGCCGAATGTAGGTGGAAAAGCGCTATATAAGTTGAGACCATTTACCATTTACCATTCGTCATGGGGGAGAGGGGGAGTCTGTAAACCTGCCATGATTTCCCCCTCGAGCGTGGTCATTGTGGTGAACGGGGGAGGAGACGTCCATTATATATACAGTCTATGATCTAAACCAGTAAACCAATGGTACCTTGATGCCTCCTTTGGCCTTGCGGATGATGTTCTTCTTCTTGTTGGGATCATTGTCCGTGGGAGTTTTGCCGTTGGTGTTGTCTGACAAACGTCGAGCGAGAGCTGCACAGAAAAACATCATGACTTGAAGTTAATGGCACATCTCAGAAAGGAGCCTGTACAGCAGTGACAGTATTTCACAGGCATCAGTGCTTGTGTACTTCTACTCTGAGTACTATCTTAAACGTACGCTGCTGCTGCTGCTGCTGCTGCTGCTGCCCTCCTGTGCTCCTCGTGTTCTTGAGGGACGGTCTCTTTGGGGAGGACTCGGGTCGGGGCGCCACAGGCTGCACTGGTCTGGTCTGCTTGGCCGAGAGTCTCTTCAAACTCACGTTCCTCTTCTCGAACATCTCCTGCACGTCCTCCAAACGCTTCAAAGCCTTCAGCACGCTGACCTGCAGGGGGCGACAGGAGCGTCAGGAAGTGTGCCATATAGTATATATACTTCACGAACGATGAATGGCATTTCCAACTCCTGTGCATAGAGTTATTTAAAACATTTTATCTACACTGTAGCATTAATAACTTCATGTATTTATTAGATTTGATCTTTATGTACCAGGAAAGTGCCTTTTTTTATGGGAAAGTTATTAATTAATTAATTTATTATTATCTATCTATATCAGGGGTGTCGAACTCGTTTGGGTCAAGGGCCGAAATTCATGCCGTCTTCCAATCTCTTATTATGTCAGCGTCCTCTGCTGGACACGTGTGGAATACTTTACTTTTTTAATTTAAAGGAATAGGCCACCGTTTTTACATACTGAGATATGTTCTTACCTTAGCTTTGACGAGTTCTTTAGGACCTGTCTGATCTTCCCCCGTGCCTTCAGTCACGTAAACACAGCGCAGACAGCGTTAGCATTTAGCCTCTCCCTCTCTCCACTATAGCTCCAAAACAGGTCAAGATAGAAGCTACCAAGCTCTTCCACGTTTTCCCTATTTGAATATGGTTACGTTAAGTGTCCCACTACAAAGTATAATTACACAAAATTAAACAATGTGGATTTTCTAAGCGGATAAAAGGGGGGACTATATTTTAAGGCGTAATTGGCATCCGCGCAGTAAAGTGAAGATTACTATGCGGATTTCGAACTACTCCTGGTATTATTACGCCTTACAATATAGTTCCCCCTTTTATCCGCTTAGAAAATCCACATTGTTTAATTTTGTGTAATTATACTTTGTAGTGTAACACTTCACGTAACCATATTTAAATAGGGAAAACATGGAAGAGCTTGGTAGCTTCTATCTTGACCTGTTTTGGAGCTATAGAGGAGAGAGGGAGAGGCTAAATGCTAACGCCGTCTGCGCTGTGTTTACGTGACTGAAGGCACGGGTGAAGATCAGACAGGTCCTAAAGAACTCGTCAAAGCTAAAGTAAGAACATATCTCAGTATGTAAAAACGGTGGCCTATTCCTTTAAGCTGCCCCCGAGTGGCTCTAGGGGGCAGATCTCCCAAACTGGTCATTTTGTTAAAAATCCATAACTCCACACAGGAATGGGCTAGACACTTTTTTTACATGGTCAGGAATTCATGCTCCTTAAAGGGCCACATTAAATTATTTCCGGGCCTTGACCTTGACACATGTGATCTATATCATAATTGGAGGATAATAGTATGAACATAATAGAGTCTATTATACCAAAAACATTATAGGGTAACTTTTGTGTAGCTTCCGATTAACCTCGACTAATCATAACGACGAAAATTAAAATAAGATTATAAAACACTGAAAATCATTTGTTAGCATTAGTGTTAGCCTTTAGCTTCAAAGCTAAAACAACTACATTTAAAACACAGACGTCTCCTCTGGTGAAGTATTTACATCCTGTGTGAAATTTTATTATTCAAGTATTTCTTGTGGGCGTCAGACCTTGAGGTCCTGGGACAGCACCAGCTCGTACTGGTTGTGCAGGTTCCGCAGCTCCGTCAGCTGGTTCTTTTGGGCTGAATCCAGGAAGTTCTCGATGTCACTGAGCGCAGACTCGGCTCCTTCCTGAGACTGACACTTGTCCACAGCCTGCGAGGCCAGCAGGTAGATCCCCGACTCACACCACTGGTTCACCTAAACAAGACACACACGAATGCTTTCATATGGCTTAACGTAAACAGAAAGAGAAAAAGATTCCCCCCATTGAGGCCTGTAACATCTTCTCATACTCGCACCTTGTCTATTCCCTGTAGTATCTGCAGAGACTTGGAGAGCACGCCCTGTTTCCTCTGGCTCTCGTTGCTGAAGTCGTCGCAGACCCTCCGCAGCTCCACACACTTGGGCCTGATGGAGTCCACGGCGTAGTGGTCGCTCTGGATCAGCTGGTCCCCGTGCTGCGCCTGGAGCTGGGCCTTCTCCACATGCGGCTGCGAAGGGGGGAAGTTAAATACATTTAAGACACTGTGTTTGTGATCGCTGTTGTCATTTCGAAGTATTTTTCTTTATGTAATGTTTTAGTGTCTTCCAGGCCAAACTGACTAGATCAATGGGAGGCGCCTGACTTTATTCAGTGCATCACATTGTTTTTCTACTTCTGCTGGATATTTTACATGGAAAGTGAAATTTGTGATTTTATAAGAAACTCAAGCGTGCGTCAGGGTATTTTGGCTTTGATTTGAACACAACACATCGTCCTTTTAATACTAAATAGGAGCTGTAGTTGATAACTTGATATAAATGGCTGCATCCACAATGTAGGGGGTACTTAAAGTATAAACCAAAGGTCCAAGAGGTACACGTGACTAGAGGTTGGGAACCACTGATGTAGACAAAAAAGGTTTGAGGTCAAGTCAAACCAGAGTAATGTAACTTTTGTTAGCTGTTGCTGCCCTCCCTTGACCACAACTCCCAGGCACCAGAAATTTTGTCTTTTAATACTAAATAAGTATTAATAAGTATTACTGTTAGCACATTACCATCTTCTTTGATTGCATTTGCAATCCCTGAGAATTCTTGAGAGCTGTTGCAACAAATGATTATTATCTTAAAGGGGCTAGATGCAAACTTGGCCATTTTATACTCACTACACTACTTTTAAATTTTAGTCTAGTTTTAGTCGACTAAAATTGCATGTCAATTCAGTCGACTAAATTTAAGACTAATTTAGTCGACTTTGCATTTATAATATTCATTATAATCATATTTAATCCAGGTCCTCGACTTCATGGAGCTGCTCCACATGAATAAAGCACAAACCTGTTCATTTGGCAGTGAATTTACATGATCTGAGGCTCTTTCAGACGGTCAATAGAAGTTTGGATGATTTTAGTCTCTCCTTTTCATTTTTATTTAGTCTTATTTTAGTCGACTAAAATATCTGGACATTTTAGTCATAGAGAAACTTTTAATTTAGTTTTAGTCCAATTTTAGTTGTCAAAAATATCACTTTGACTAAAATTAAGACTAAATATTTTAGTCGACAGAATAAACACTGGTCTGGGCTCATTCTACACCTTCAGACATGTAGGGGGAAGAAAATACATAATTTAACATTTTTAATTGCTTTTTTTGTCACTTCTTTTATGGCTTTTTTGTCACACATTCCATCTGTAATTTGACACTTTATTGTTGCATTTTCATCCTCGTTTTCTTGTCGCTTTTGTCACTATTTTGACACTTTTTCTCAAGAAGCTTCAGCCAAACTGGAGATAATGTGTCAGGTGGGGGTAACGAGGTTAAAATGCGCACTTCTGTTCACTTGCATAATGATCCAAAATACCTTTGTGGTCTTTATAAAACTGCAATCATAGTTAGTTTATTAGGTACTGACCTGTGCCTTCTCCTCCAGAGCCTTGAGCTCCTTCAGCAGCTGCTCCACTCGGGCCACACAGTCGCCAGTGTCCGGCAGAGCACGCAGAATCTCCAACAGGCCGTCCAGACAGACTTTCACCTGCCAGAGGAGATCATTTAAAACTACACCGCCCATTATTATGAAACCTCCGTGTATTTAACGGGCCGTACCTCTCTGAAGTCCTGCTCGAAGTGCCGCAGCTGCAGACACTGCTCCAGCTTCAGGTGATGTTTGCACCAAAACTGTTCAAAGGCGTTCTCCGTCTCATCCAGCTGAGCCAGCAGCCTGGGACAACCGACAACTTCATTACTTTAAACTCTTAACCCCCGCCTGAACCGAGCACGTTTTCTCCAGCTCGGCTTTACAAAAAATCTAAAAGCTTCCTGAAAAAAGTGTCAATATAGCGACGAAAATGAGGGTGAAAACACAATTACGACAAAAATGTGGCAAAAAAACTATGAAAACACGACCAAAAAAAAGCTTCTAAAATGTGACAAAAACACAGCGACAATGCGTCAAAAAAGTTGAGATTATTTTGGTTGTTTTGTAGGCCTTAGCTTTCCAACGAGGCGTTACACTGTCGCTCTCTAGTCCAGAAGCTTTTAGATTTGGGTGAAGCCGAACTGGAGAAAATGTGCTCGGTTAAGGCGGGTTAAAGCAGAGAAATAGGATGGAAATGGCAAATAATAAGCAATTTTCCATCAGAGAGTGATGAAAGAAGACCATAAAATACAAAATAAGGACGAAAACAACTAGAGATGCACTACTAGGGTTTGAGTATCTGACGATATCCGATCGATACCAAGAAACTTTCTTAAGAGTGGCTTTCACCAAGGCTGTGGGAACCCAGGGTGCTGAGGGCGCTACAGCACCCCCTGGTGGACCGTCTATGCATTACAGGCAATATTAAATAGGAAATAAGCAAAAAAATAGCGTTTTGGGGGGCAATCTTGTCTCTCAGCACCCCCTAGCCAAAATATCTTCCCACGGCCCTGGCTTTCACTGAGTGAAACATTTAATTGACTCTTCTCCATTGTAAGATCAATAAAGTCATATTTCATTATCATCATGTCAATTATCAATTATATCTATTGACAAACTCTTAAGACTCTAAAGAGTTGATAAACATTTTACAAGAATCACTGGACTTTTCCACACGAAATATCCTTGTGTAAATGACAGGCTTTAGGTCACATTAATATAAACTCACATAAAGTGATCAGATCATTACAAATATGTGAGATCAGTTACTTCTTAAACTAAAATACAAACACTTGGTTGTGGTTATTTTATTTAATTTATTAGATTAATAGTTTCGCTAGCATATGCATGCTGCCGCTAGCTTTAGCATGCTATTGCTAACCGAAGCATTTTGCGCAGCGATCGAAAATACATTTGTGGAGGTTGAAACTAACTCAGCAATAGGATTCCCCAGGTTCCTAACTTTAAAATGATACAGCATACTTATATTCGCTTCGATTTAGGTGGTAAAAGTTTCGTTTTTAAAGCAGTGAGAGCCAAAACGGCTATCGGTTGTAGCTGATACCCGATATAGCCCAGTATTGACTCAGCCCTAAAAGTAAGTCATTCTGCGGCTTTAATGCCCGTTACCTCTCCACCGTGGTCTGGTTCTCCATCTCGTCCGGGTTGAGTTTGCGACACTCGGACTTCCCCGCCTGCTCTTTAATATAACCCAGCAGCGTGGTGCCCTGCTTCAGAGCCAGCTTCAGCTCATCCTGCCGCACACACAACGGGGAATTCAAGAACAAAGAAGAAGCCGCCGCCTTTGGGTTCACTTGGTTTCAGGTCAACGCACCTTGAGGTTGCTGTGTTTATCCGTGTGTGAAACCAGCAGGTCTTTGGTGCACTGGACGTCGTTGGGCAGCTCCGTCTCCGCCAGGTCTGTGCCGAACCTCTGCAGCATCTGAGCCGTGCTTTTCACCGTCACCGCGAAGTTCTCGATGGCCTGGAAAGGATGAGTCGTTAGAGATACTGCACATGTGGCTCTTTAGCTCGTGAAAGGTGATAGTCCAATCCTGGTCCAATCCTCACATTCACCGTTACCATGGTAATTGGAATTACTATGGAAACGGTGAAATTGTGCTTTTTCTGATTAAAAAAAAAAAGACTTGGCTGTTTGGGTCCGAAGGTTTGCAGACCCCTCAAGTTCACCTGTAAGTTGTGTTTTACTCACACTACGTTGCACGGGCCTATAGAGTTTGGGAAATTCCACAGTTACCATGGAGATCCGCCATCTTTGCAGGTGTTAGCATGCATTTTCCATAGGCTAACATTAGCTAAAAACAGAATAAAAAGTCGAGAAAAAAGCCGTGGAACTCCAGTATTTTAACTTTTAAAATCTGAATAGTTTACAATTGCTGCTAATCCCATAATGCTTAGCGATATGACATCATATTCCCGAACTCTATGGCTGTTTCCGAATGTCCGCACTATTCCCTATATAGTGACTATATAGCGGTCACGCCATTTTGTGTCCGAATGTCCAGAGAGAAAAAAGTAGTGCACTCGAAATTTCCCACAATGCATCTTGAAAAGTAGTGAGCATCGATGGTCACTAAACGGGTCAATATAGACCACAATGCATTGCGAGAGTCGGAGAAGAGCCTGACAGCGACAGGTCTGTGAACTAAACTACACGACTGAAGTAAATCAGCTGTTTCAGTCGTGTGTTTGTATTTGTCATGAATAAATGACCAAAATATAACCGGTTACAGTGAAAAGATGCTAACGTTAGCTGCTAACCTTTAGCTGGAGCTGTTAAATGACCGACAGCTTCTTCTCGAATAATCCAAGCCATTCATGTAAAATCCATGTGAAGTAAAAGCGCATCTGACTCGTATTAATCCATAAATATTCCACTGTCTCATGAGTCTGGTTGGTCTTTATCGCAGAAATACTTTATTCCCGGAGTTTAGTGAACTTTTAGCAGATGTAGTCACTCAATCTGCTGACGCTTCGGACACCGGGCTCTGACCTACTTTCGGCGTCTCTGAGCTCACGCTGGGGTGACTTTTTTTCCCCCCTTTTTTTGTGACGATAGTAATGCCTGTAAAAGTGCAAAAACAATCGTTCTGTTTCATAAAATGAACGTTTGTAACAATAAATAAATTCGGATTAAAAAACTTAAAACACGCAGCGCGGAGAAAGTCGTGGCTTGTGTCCGAATCGCCAACAGAATCAGTGACTATATAGTCGACTATATAGCGCGGGCCTATGTAGTGAATGAGGGGTTAGGGACTAGTGTGGACATTCGGATACAGCCTATATGTTTGCTAAGTGGTGACGTCATGACTTTCGCTTCCGGGTCCTAGCAAACCGGCAAATATGTGAGAAAAAAACTCTTAAAAACAACCATCAATATTTCTGAAACTCAACAGAGAGTTACTGAACCTACTTAATTCTCAGACTCATTAGACAAAAATGCCACACCTACTGCTAAAAAAGTAATATTTACTAAAGTCGCTACTTCCGGGGTTAGCGTAGCTGCTGCGCCGTTAGCATTTATCTCCGCTAACCCAGATGTACCGATTTTGGTAAATATTACTTTTATAGCCGTAGGTTCAGCATTTTTGGCTGATGGGTCTGATAAATAAGTCTGTTCAGTAACTCTCTGTTGAGTTTCAGAAATATTGTTTGTGGTATTAAAGAGTTTTTAGTTGTTTCTCGCACATCTCGGGACCCGGAAGCAGAGCTGTGACGTCACCACTGAACAAACGCCTTAAAAAAAGTACGTTTTTCAAGCCTTAGCTTTCAAATGACACATTACACTGGCCTATAGGCTGCAAACTCTCCAGTCGAATAGCTTTTAGATTTGTTTGATTCCGAACTGGAGAAAACGGTTAAGGTGGGGGTGAAGAGGTTAATAAACTGTTCATTTGAAGTCATTCTCCCTCAGAAACTCCCCGTCTTGAGCTCTACATCTCTAGTTCTAGTAATAGTAGTTCAGAGTCATGTCTCACAGTCCTGTGGTGCATCCACTGGCTGTGGCAGTAGTCCAGACTCCCTCCCAGCTCCCGGGTCAACTGTGTCCTGTCCACGTAGTTGTGAAGGTCCGACACAGAGTTCAGCATCACTATCTGCAAACAGCATGTTCATTTATGTTAATAGTACTGCATGTAAAGTAGAGCTGGATGATATGAGAAAAAAAACAGTCAATATTCGATAATAACTGTCTTGAATATTGCGATAACCGTATTATTGTGATATTTTACAAAATCATTTCAACAAAGTACACTCCGGGACACAACAGGTTAAAGTAGGGCTGAAACAACGATTATTGAAATAGTTTAATCGTTTTCTGGTTACCGCAGACTCAAATACAGCAAAAATGACATGAAAATGTAGTATTTTTGATGAAAACCTACTTTGTTTTTTGTACATTTGTAAATTTCATAAATATCTGTCTATGTCTCATCCAATCCGAAGTCAGAATTAGCGCTAAGCCTCCAACAAACATTTACATATAAGTTTTCAAAACGTCCTCAAACAATGCCACGTTAGCTATATGTGATAAAAAAACATTGAACAAATAAAATGTTCCTACACCATTCACAGCTAAGCGATTCATCGATTCATTGTAATCTGTTAAAGTATACTTCATTGATTCCCAGGACAGAGGTGGAGCCCACGGAGACATCATGCAGCCCAACAAAATATTTAAATTGTTGATTGTTTAAAATCAAATAGTGTCAAGCAAGACTTAAAGGTTCATTATGGAACTATTTATGTGAAAAAAAAAATCCTTTTTATTTGTATGTACAGTGACCCAGCGGCTGTATGAGTGGTTACATGGCCTTTACTTTCCACCACAGAGGTGATGAGAAAAAAAAAGAAGCTAAATCTTGGCCAAAGCAAGGCTAAAAGTAGTAGAAATGTATTGTCCCCGTGGGAAAATTCATTTGCAGTGAGTGGAAATACCTTCAGAGGAACACCTAGGATTTTGCTTGCAACTGTACATATTTTCCTAAGGGAGTTCTTTTGTGCCTCAGTCATGGCCCCGAACCAACAGATGATACAGAAAGTCAGAACACTCTCCACAAATGCACTATAAAACATATTCAACATGTTTCTATCCACCTGAAAGGACACCAATTTCTTCATGAAATATAGTCTCTGTTGACCCTTTTTTGTGATGTGATCTGTATTTTTATCCCACTTTAATTTGTCATCTAAGATCACACCCAGATACTTGTGCTCAGAAACAGAATCAATGACTTCTCCTTTGATGATGGTCGGGCTGCGTATGGACTCCCGCCTGAAGTCATAAAATGTAACTAAATTAGGAATACTAGGATTAAAACTGAACTTTTGTACATATTTAAGTAACCAGGACATTGTTTGTTTTGTGTAAATGGAGAACTCAGTGATTTAGTGTGCCCCTTTTGATTTGAATAGTGTTTCACTCAACATTGCAGAAACAATAATTTGCCAATATAATGTGCAGTCCTAATGTAACAAACTCTCAAAAAAAAACATAAAAAACATCCTTCCGTTTTACCTTCATTTTAAAGTCATCTTTGTGCAGTTTGATTCCAATGTCTGCGATGGCCCTTTGGAAAAACCTGGAGGGTCTGAGCACCAACACCAGCTGCAAGTTTCCCGGAAATGCTCCCTTTAAAACAAAAAAATGAAAGTTTATCATTGGTTTACTTTAATCAGTCGCTTTGCTGGACACTCACGGCGATCCTGTTGAGAGAAGCTTTGACCGCGCTCCATTTGTCCTTCCTCCGGTCGATGATGATGATGAAGCCGATACTAGCAGCGTCCAGACTGAGGAGACACAGGAGAGGGTTTAACAAACAACTGAAATGGACCTTAGAGAGTGTCTGATGATTACAGCAGCTCCTCTCACCTGGGGATGCTGGTCAGGTACGTGACCACGTTGAGGAAGTCTTCGTCCGGGACCTCGCTGAACCCCGAGTTCTCCGGGAAGGTGATGATCGGAGCCCCGTCCTTCCCTCGCCCTCCTGAAACACAAAAGAAGAGCAAATCAGACTTATTATCACAATCGCTCAAAGACAGGACAGCAAAGCTCGACTTGTGATTAGAAAGCTTCACTTACGCAACACAACCACAAGATGGCAGCAGTGGGCCACAACATTTCACCATTGAGGGTATTTTCTATTACAATTTTCTCAGGGTTTCTACCCGGGGCGGACGGGGACTGAAAACAGCCCTGGACTCTGACCAGCCTGGCCCAAATTAGCGTAAATGTGACACTTCCACAAATACATATTTTAACCTCTTACCCCCCGCCTAAAGCAAGTGCATGCTGTCCTCTTTTGGCTGTGTAACACCTCATTTGAAAGCTAAGACCCACAAAACTGACCTTTTCCCTCACGCTGTTGCTGTGTTGTGTCACTTTTTGTATATATATATATATATATATATTTTTTTTTTTTTTTTTATCACATTATTGTTGAATTTTTGTGACATTTTTGTTGAGTTTTTGTCACATTTTTGTTGAGTTTTTGCTACATTTTTGTTGAATTTTTGTGACATTTTTGTTGAGTTTTTGTGACATTTTTGTTGAGTTTTTGTGACATTTTTGTTGAATTTTTGTCATATTTTTGTTGCATTTTTGTTGAGTTTTTGTTGAATTTTTGTTGAATTTTTGTCACATTTTTGTTGAATTTTTTTTGAGTTTTTGTCACATTTTTGTTTAATTTTTGTTTAATTTTTGTTTAATTTTTGTCACATTTTTGTTGAATTTTTGTCACATTTTTGTCACATCTTTGTTGAATTTTTAATTATTTTTTCTATCATTTTATGTTGTGTTTTTTTGTCCGTGTTTTTCCTCATATTTTCATCCTCTTTTCCTAACTATTTTGATGCTTTTCTTTTTAGCTTTTAGATTTGGGTAAAGCTCGGTTGAGGCGGGACTGGTGGCCCTCGAGCCAGTGGCCCTTCTGTGCTCTTCCAGAATGGACACATGGCCAGTCCGCCCCTGGTTTCTACAGTAACATTCCACCAGATTAAGAACACATGAAGTTAGTGAGATGAGGAATAATAATCCACCTTAAAAAGATTCATTAAAATCCCTTTCAAAATATACAATGTTAATGCCGATGTGGATTTAAACATTTAAATCACTTCTCAGTTATGAAGTCAGGGTAAACACTATAAACAGATTTGGAGCTTCGATGGGAAAATGCAGCAAGGTCGTGGTTACATCAAAACTGCAAAGTCATCTGCTCGATGTGCGGCTCAGCGTGTTGTTCAGATGCTCGGACAGATATCTCAGCCTCCTTCAAAAATAACTCAAAAACCTCTGTTGTGATTTGTGTCTTTGGTCTTGTACTGAGGCAGTTTATTGTTCCTTGAGGATTGAGGAAGTTTTTAGACTTCTTAAAAATTGTTTCCTGCAGTGTGAAACTGATAACCGAGTGTTAAATTAAACAGAAAACTGCAAACCCATTCTATTGTTCGGAAATAAATCATAGCTCATTCATGATTCATCACAGCACAGTCATAAAAGTTAAGAGTTCATTTTTGTTCCTTGCCAATGATATAGAAAAGTGCCGCCTCAACATAAACCAGAGTGTAGATTATTTTAAGAATAGAAGATGTCAGTATAATATATGAACAGTAGTTGGTCATCAATATTCAATAGAATCGCTCCATAATAGTTCCTTAAAGGTCTTTGATAAAAAGCAAATGTTCATCCACATTTGTGAGATTTTACGAAAACATAATCTATTGAGCATATAGAGTTTTAAGCACAAAGTGTTTACTGGATTAGCCCCACCTCCCATGTCCGACACGGGGCTCCTCTAGTGCAGGGTCCCCAACTTCTCAGGGCCGTGACCCCCAAAATCACTAAACCAATAACTCAGGACCCCCTTCTGTACAAGGTAATTAGTATTTATAATGATTTAAGGATTAAAACATGTAAAATCTGGTGGTATGATGACAATCTCTTCAAGGTAATGCCTTCAGGGAGGAGACTGTGTAATCCACGGGCCAGGTCCAGTCGACTGTTTTATTCACCAGGAAGCTGAACTCCCTCCCTTCCCTGCCCTCCCTGCCCCACACCAAGGACTTGAGAGAAACATTTCAGTTCATATGAATTGACAATAAAAACTTTTCAATCTTATTCCATCGTATCGTATTCCAGGCATGTCCTAGTGGGACAAGGCCTCGTGGAAGACCCAGGACACGCTGGTGGGACTATGTCTCCGAGCTGGCCTGGTGTTGCCTCGTGGTCCCCCCAGAACAGCTGGAAGAGGTGTGTCTGGATCGGGAAGTTTGGGCGTCTCTGCTGAGACTGCTGCCCCCGTGACCCGGCCCCGGATAAAGCGGAAGAAAATGGATGGATGGAACTTTTCAATCTTTGAATTTTAAATCTTCGAATGATATTAATAATAATGCATAGGTTTTATATAGTGCTTTTCTGGACCCCTAAAGACGCTTTACATTGCATTATTCATTCACTTCATACTTGGTGGGGGTAGGCCACTACTGCAGCCACAGCTGCCCCGGGGTAGAATGTTGAATGATGTTAGTTTGGATGCTGTATCTTGATATTTGGCTTAATTTTACTAAGATATGCTCAAATTCAATGTCAGAAAAACAAAAATAGCACTGCCGAGACCCCGCAGCGGGTCCCGACCCCCACTTTAGGAACCACTGCTCTCGTGAGGTGACAGTCTTGACTTTACTAACTTCTGTTACTTTGCTTGTTGTATTTTCTGTTCCTTTATTATCAGCCTATAGGGACTACAGGTGTAAATTACCTCTGTAAAAAACTCCTGAACCTCACTGTGTAGCAGTAAGAGTGCAGGGACAGCAGCACAGTGACACACTCAAATCTTTATAAATGACATTAAACTTCGCCATTCGATTGACCATGTACGGATATTGTGCTGTGTGTTACTACAGCTGCTGACATCCTGAAAAGCTGATGATATTAACCTACAAGTGTCCCCAAGAAATCACAAACAATTTAATTATAGCTTTTCAAACCACATTAGAGCTGTGGACGGCACGAGCAAACACAGATGGTCAACAGTTTAACAGTTCATTTTGAGAATCAATTTGATAACCTATTTTTAGTCAAACCAAACAACACCTCATTTAGAAATCGTATCTTCCAACGATTGATTTTTGCATTGGGCACAGGTGCCATTGGGCAAAGGAAGCATCAGTGTCTGAGAGGATGGGCTGGATTTGGGATTGAAGTTGACCTTGATTTCTGTCTCTTTAATTTACAAAAAATATTTAAAGCCACACTGCGCAACATTTTAGATTCTACTGCTGAGACGGTCCCAGTGATGTTACAGTCAGGCCTTCCTTCCTTCCTTCCTTCCTTCCTTCCTTCCTTCCTTCCTTCCTTCCTTCCTTCCTTCCTTTCTTTCTTTCTTTCTTTCTTTCTTTCTTTCTTTCTTCCTTCCTTTTTTTCTTTCTTTCTTTCTTTCTTTCTTTCTTTCTTCCTTCCTTTCTTTCTTTCTTTCCTCTTTCTTTCTTTCTTTCTTTCTTCCTTTCTTCCATCCTTCCTTCCTTCCTTTCTTTCTTCTTTCTTTTTTTCTTTTTTTCATCCTTTCTTTCTTCATTCCTTTCTTCCATCCTTCCTTCCTTCCTTTCTTTCTTCTTTCTTTTTTTCTTTTTTTCATCCTTTCTTTCTTCATTCCTTCCTTCCTTTCTTTCTTTCTTTTTTTCTTTCTTTCTTTCTTCCTTCCTTTTTTCTTTTTTTCTTTCTTTCTTTCTTTCTTCCTTCCTTTCTTTCTTCTTTCTTTTTTCTTTTTTTCTTTCTTTCTTCCTTCCTTTCTTTCTTCTTTCTTTTTTCTTTTTTTCTTTCTTTCTTCCTTCCTTTCTTTCTTCTTCCTTCCTTTCTTTCTTTCTTTCTTTCTTTTTTCTTTTTTTCTTTCTTTCTTTCTTTCTTCTTCCTTCCTTTCTTTCTTTCTTTCTTTCTTCTTTCTTTTTTTCTTTTTTTCCTTTTTTCTTTCTTTCTTTCTTCATTCCTTTCTTTCTTTCTTTCTTTCTTTTTCATCCTTCCTTTCTTCCTTCCTTCCTTTCTTTCTATCTTCCTATCTTCATTCCTTGCTTTCTTTCTTTCTTTCTCTTTCTTTCTTCATTCCTTTCTTTCTTTCTTTCTTCCTTCCTTCCTTTCTGTAACAAACTAAATGCTTGTATTTGATTCTATTTATTGGGCAAAATGCTCCATGGTTTGGCTTTAAAGATGGTGCCAATGTCAAGATCAGATTTTAAAACATGCCAGAATTCAAGAAAAATAGACTTAATCGCAAACGTATGAGTAGAATATTCAGTGGCAGTTTCACTTTTAGGGGAGCAGGAAACCGGAGGCCATGAGGAATGTGTTTCTATCCATTTCTCTCTGAGGTAAAAATAGAACCAAGTGGGAAAAGTGTCGTGGTTTAGTGATAGTTAAGTCCTTGTTTAGAGACTTAGGGTTTTTTTCCCCATTGGTTGTTTTAAACTCAAGCAGTTCCGACAGTGTCCTATAGGCGTTGGTCAATAAAGCTCATTGACGTGACCCAGTGAAAGTTATACAAGCGCACGGGCGTTTCGCTGATGGAGGGAGTTTCGGAGAGAGTTGTTATTTGTCTGACAGAGAAGAATGAGAAACATGCCAGAGGAACCGCAGAGCTCCTGACACCCAGCGAGCTGCACACGTGGAAAGTCTGAGGGCACCGGGATGCAGACCGGGAGAGGCAGGGCAGGCACTTACAGGACGGGAAACACTTCTTAAACAACTCGGTCCTAACGTTCCCAACTCAGTCTGACTTCCAAATACTTCACAGTAACAAGTTTCTCAGCGCTTTTCGCAACTTGCAAGGTCACTTTTCAGGGTCACTGTCACGGAAAAAGCCAACAAACTCACCTTCAACTTCATGAAATCGATGCAAACGCTTCATTAGATTAGATGCACAGTTTTTTTTTCTACAAATTACAAAGTTTAAAATCTACTGAAGGAGAACAAAACAGATTAAAAAACTTGTGAATTCCTGTTTGACATGATTGACACCCATTGAAAGGGACTATGCAGAATTTAAAAACTTAAAAAACATATATATTTTCCTCCCCCTACACGTTCCAGTCATTCTTATCATTACTGTAAAGTCTTTTCCAAACATAATTTTTTAAAGTGGGAAAATTTGTTAATGTATTCAGATGTAGTTATGGTCTATAAAACCCTAAATGGACTTGCCCCGCCCCCATTACAGGCGTTTATACAGCTGAATGTAAATACAAACACACGCTCATCAAGCAGAGGAGACTGTCAAATCCCATTCAGAAAGACTTCTTTTGGACAATCTGCCTCCTCAGTACGAGCAGCTCACTCCTGGAACCTGATCCCAACAGAACTGAGGAACCTGACCGCACTCCACACTTTTAGAAACTCTGTGAAGAAGTGGCTTTTGGACAATCAGACATGTGAACACACCATAGTCTAAAGTCACCAACCACTGATACATGTCTCGCTGTGTGGAAGATTGTGGTGTTTTGTGTATTGTCACTTTCTGATCTTTTATCTGTGAAAATGTACCTACTTTTTACATATTTATTGTTATCATTCATCATTCACTGTCTTTTTATGTCTCTGTGATGGTGTTTTTGCTGTATGTTTGTGCCTGTGTTTGTCCTGTCATGACATCAACCTGCCATGGGACTACGGATGAAAATTAGCCTATATGGCTAACTCCGGCACATTTACATGTTGAAGAAACACATGTTGATTAATGTGCACTGTCCCAATTCAAATAAAGATATAAAAAAATAAATTTAAAAAATGTCCTAATGTGTAGACAAAAAAATAAGGCATTTTGAGCATCAAAATGGCCAAAATTGCCTATATTTTGGGCAACGAAATCAAAATAATGAATTGAGCCAGATTAAATGTTATGGTTTTATTTTATTGACATATTAGTAACTAAGATTTTTTCAGAGGGGATTTGGGATATTTTGTTTAGTTTTTCAATAAACTAATCATCAGTGAAAAAATCTGTAAAAACTCAAATTTCGCCTGTTTTTTTGGTTTCAAAGTTGAATAAATCAGGTTTGGAATTAGATATTAAAAAATCCCTCTGAAAAAACCTTCAGAATATTGTTAGGTCTCAGACTGGAAAGTTTGGAGTCTGTGGGAGCTTCTATAAGGGCTCAGGCTCTGCCCGAGTGCGGCTTCTCTCATTCAGAGAAAACCAGCCCTGAAGTTTTGTAGCGAGTGCGCATGGGTACTACATACTTTCACCTGCCGTGTCTCGCCTTAATATAGAAGCTGCAGTTACACATATGGCCTGAGGTGGCAGTAGTGAGTATAAAATGGCCAACTTGCATCTAGCCCCTTTAAAGTATTGTCAAAGAATGATATTTTGTGTAAACTATGTCAAATAAGAGAAATTATTCACTATATTACTTCCAAATGTGTTTGTGAGTGAAGAACAACTCCAATGTTTTTTTTTGTTTGGCCCAAAAAATGAGAGAATCTAAACTGGATGACGGTGAGTGACAAAAGCACCTCCCGTTCTGCCCTGTAACAAACGTCACACTCTCTCCTGTTTAAGTAATGAATGGAGCAGATGTTTTTGATGCAGATTTTCCCACTGGTGTCGCTTCACTGAGGTTTGTTTGTGAAGCCCCGCAGACACGGCTTCTGCAGTGACTGTGGGGAAAGCTCATGACTGTACATGGTTTTCTGCTCATTACTTCGCTGTGTGAGTCACCGGCAATAATATTCATTCTACTTCATTGGCTCTACAATAAGTATCACAACAAAACCGAAACAAAGCGACACAAACACCAGTGTTATTTCTCCCCTCACAAATAGTAGGTTAATCCACTAATATAAGCCGCAAATGACGCCTGATTCTCAGCTGTTAATAATCACTCAACTTGCTGACGATTTGGCTGATGACGTGTAAGGATTATACACAGAAGAACTAAAAGATCTGGACCTTTCTTTGATAAATTCATGTCAAAAACTGTTGTCATTGTCATATAATGTGATGTTTAAGGGGAGACTCTGCAGGCAAAGCTCTTATGTTTCAATTTTCTCTTCACAAATGAACTTTCACCAGGAACAAGGAAAAAAGCCTAAACTTTACAAAGGCCGGGGATGAGAAGCAAGAGCACTAACCACTGTGCCACTGTGCTCCAACCCCCAGCCGGTTAGATTGAGTTTTGAACCACCAGAAAACAAGCCAAACTCTGGATGTTTACACATTCTTCAGTATTATTACCGAGAAGGGCTGGGACAAAATATCCGATTGGATCACAGCATATTTTGGTGCAATACCAAGTATTGATACTTTATCAAGTATCGCAATACTATATTTGGAGGCATTTGTATCTTGCACTCATTTGTTTTCCAGTAACAGTTACACAGCACTTTGTTACATTGTATTAAAGGGGCTAGATGCAAGTTAGCCATTTCATACTCACTGCTGCCACCTCAGGTCATACGTGTAACTGCAGCTTCTATATTAAGCTCGTGCATGACGGCACTTCAGACCCGAAGTAACACCTTTTTGACAGTGCAGGATTTTAGAGGCAGTTGTGATGACCAGGTCTGAGCTCATTCTTCACATAAGGACATGGCTGGAACATGTAGGGGGAGGAAAATACTTAGTTTTAACATTTTTAAACCCCGTATAGTCCCTTTAATGCACTTTTCAATCTTAACATTTCAATAAATGTCAAATGGCATTTGGTTTATAAACTTTGGACACATGACTTTTTACACATTTTAAGATAAACATATTAATCATCCTAATTACTGTATTGCAATACGTATTGGATTGTGTCAAAAGTGCATCGTCCCAGACCTCCTGCCTCGTCCATTCAAAGACTAAAGGCTCAGTCATACAAAAAAACACAAAAACACTTTTGCCTTGTAGTCATAGAAAAGTTCCAGGGCGACAAGGCAAAAGTGACTGCATTTTGTTCTGCACCTCAGGGTGCACGAATAAGAAGTTCTTGAGTCTTGTGAAGTACGAATGAGCCTTAAAGGAGCTATACCTGATTGTACAAAGACACAGGGTCACTCCAATTTCAAATGGCTCTTTTCTGGGCCAAACTCATCTCAAACTTTCCTATTGCATTTACAACATCAAAATTCGTCACAGAGACTGAGTTTAAACCAGGTTTCACAACTTTCAGGAGGAAAACTGTCACTTCACTGTAAAAAATGCCTACTAGCCTGACATTTTATGACTGTTGGCTTTAAAACCAGTATTTTGATAAATGTCTGTTTTTACCATATATTAAAGGACAACACAAAGTTTATTCCAATAACAGAACATTAAAAAATCAAGGATAGCTCCTTTAAAGGGACTATACAGAGTTAAAAATGTTAAAATTATGTATTTTCCTCCCCCTGCATGTTCCAGTCATGTCCTAATGTGTAGAATGAGCCCAGACCTGTTCACCACAACTGCCTCTAAAATCCTGCACTGTCACTCAGAAAGGTGTTAATTCGGGTCTGAAGTGCCGTCATGCACGAGATAAAAAAAGAATCTGCAGTTCCGCATAAGACCTGAGGTGGCAGTAGTGAGCATAAAATGACCAACTTGCAGTCTCTAGTCCCTATATGCAAAATCCCATCAGAAATATCATTGCACTGTACATTAAAGTACTAAATGAGAAAAAAAGCCTATAAATTTAAGCCTGGTTCCCTCCAAAGTTCAGATTTGTCCAGTCTTACACATAAAATGGTCTAAGTCTAATCACCTTTTGAAAACAATAAATTAATGACATTTTGCAATATTTATCAGTAATATACAACAAAGGTTCCTCAGAAAACAAGATCCTCCTCAGCCTTAAAGCAGTATCTAAGTTGTTAAAGGTGGTTCGAGGCGAGGCCGTGAACAGGACCCTGCGTGTGAGCTGTGGAGCTGTGTTTGTACCTGAGAGGAGGGCGAACTGTCGATGGAGCTGCTCGATGATGTCCGTGGCCAACAGCGGCCGGATCTCCTGCTGCATGATCTCATCTGCACAGAGGGAGAAAGAACTCAGGTTACTGCATGCACCAGATGCAGTCGCAGTGATTCACAATGATTCAGCTACAAACTTAAGGAAGAGGCTCATAAAAGGCTCTGGGCATTTCTCATTTCACTGCACAGAATGACAACAACCACTTTTACAAGACCATACGGTTTCTATTTGGCCAACTTTTTATTCGGAAACGACAGAGAATGTACGTAATCCATATGCATTAGGAGCTAAACTCTGCATCATATGGATTAAGCCCAAGCATTAGTTAAAAACATGACAAAAATAATGACAATGTTGCCGTTTCCTCTGTGTTTTTTTTCCATTAATCTTTTCCATTTGCCGTGAGTCAAACGCGCAGCTGCTGCAAAGACCAGCTGTTTTTGGTTCCACAGGAAATTATTGCACTGGATTCAGACTAAACAGCTGAGACTTAAAAGACACGTCGAACATAAACAAATTAGAGCTGGACACTTTACAGAAACTGCAAGGTTGTCGGAATGTTCTGTTAATATGATGGCGTTAAAGCGCACATGGCAGGTATTAATGCTTTTCAAAACTCATGTAGACGGAAAACATCGGCTGGAAGGAATAATAATGATCTTTTAATTTCAGCGGAGCAGCATTTTAATGAAGAAACGTTGGTCATGAAAGTAATTCCTCGTAATTTTAAGTGACGTAGATAGAGGTGAAGTTTCATAGCAGTTTGAGGGGGGAGGGGGGGGGGGGGGCTTTTCATATGACACGAGTCACACCCAGGGCGCTTCACACATGAAAGGGAGGGGGCTGATGGTGGTAAGCTGCATTTGTAGCCACAGTTTCCCCTGGGGCAGATTGACAGAAGCGAGGCTACTCACATCTGCGCCAACGGTCCCTCCAGGGGCGGACTGGCCATATGTCCATTCTGGAAGAGCACAGAAGGGCCACTGGCTCTAGGGCCACCGGTCCCGCCTTAACCGAGCTTTACCCAAATCTAAAAGCTAAAAAGAAAAGCAGCAAAATAGCAACAAAAAAGAGGATGAAAAGAAAACAAAAATGTGCCGGAAAAGCAACAAAAAAAGTGATGAAAAGTCAACAAAAACACGACAACAAAGCAACGAAAAAAGGAACAAAAAGGCCACAAAAGCATGACAAAAAATTATAGAAAAAATGTGACAAAAACACAACAAAAAGCCACAAAAAAGTAATGAAAAAACAACAAAAATATGACAAAAAGTGCGGCGACTTGACAAAAAGCTACAATCACTTTTGTAGGTCTCAGCTTTCAAATGAGGTGTTACACTGTTGCTCTCCAGTCGAGAAGCTTTTCGATTTGGGTAAAGCCAAACTGGAGAAAATGCGCTCCGGTAAGTGCACATGTACGCCAATTTGGGCCAGGCTGGTCAGAGTCCAGAGCCGCTTTTCAGTCCCAGTCCGCCCCTGGGTCCCTCCAACCACCACCAACCACTCACACATATGTTTGTTAAGTGGTGACTTCACAGCTCTACTTCCGGGTCCGCAGATTTACGAGAAACTACAAAAAAACTCTTTAATACCACAATCTCAATACTGAACATACTTATTTATCAGGCCCATACGCCAAAAATGCTGTACCTTCTGCTATAAAAGTAATATTTACCAAAATCACTACATCCGGGTTAGCGGAGTAAATGCTAACGGCGCAGCAGCTACGCTAACCCGGAAGTAGTGACTTTAGTAAATATTACTTTTTTAGCAGTAGGTGCGGCATTTTTGTCTAATGAGTCTGAGAAATAAGTAGGTTCAGTAACTCTCCGTTGACTTTCAGAAATATTGTTCAAATATTGCATATTTGCCGGTCTGCTAGTACCCGGAAGTGGAAGTCGTGACGTCACACAAATTAACAAATGTACAGTATAGGCATTAGGTGACGTGTCTTGCCCAAGGACACAATGACAGTCTGCACCTGCAGGATTCGAACCCCCAACCTTCCGATCATGAGACGACCCGCTCTACCATCTGTCGTTTCACTCACTCATTTGGTTGGCACAGCAACAGTTTGAAATTGTTTGCCTCAACTTATTTATCACACAAATAAAGTGAAGTGTAAATCGGGTCCATGTGGATATTTTTTCTCAGCAGATTGTTCAGTAGAAGTGAAAAAACGGCAGTTGTAGCAAGCGCTAGCTAACCGTTAGCATTAGCCCGATGCTAACATGTAGCATCAAGTTAGCATTCTCCGTTATCCATGTATTTATGGGCTGTTGAACCACTTTGCTCCTCCCCATGTCTTTGCATCATTATTTAGTAGAAACTATGTTCATATTTCAGCATTTGTTACAGTAGTTTTTGAATAATTAGAGAAAATTTACACTTTTTCAAAATTGTTTTCCCTCTTAACTGTTTTCAAAAATGACCATATATGGGCGATTCCAGAGATGCCGTCTGTATCTATCTACGTCACTTCCTGTCAGTGGCCATAAAGGAAGTGAAACTTATAAACATCACAAAAAATGGCCAGCCAAACTAAAGGAAGCTGGGTACAAAATGTCTAAAGTCTAATGTGTTAAATTGAAAATGACAGCATTAAAAAGCTTCAATGATTTTAAAAAGAGTAACATTGGCGAGTACTCATTGTTTCATCTACTCATCTATCTCGAGTAGAACTTAAAGCAGAACTAAGTAACTCTTGCCCCTAGAGGCCAGAAGCGCCACTGCAGGTGTCGTAGCACGTTTCGTTTTTTTACTTATTAATTGTCCGTGAGAGTAAATACTTCGCTGACAGAAAAGACAAAGGGAGAGAGGGATATTGTACATTGTGTATTTTTTTCACTCAAACTTGGCTGTAAACACTGCTGAAGTGGCGCTAGCTGCAGTTAGCTTTGCCCGTTAGCCTGTTAGCTTCTTCTCCGTGATTCCATTAGTGTGTATTGCGCCTTCGACCCGGTGCAGGGAAAATGCAATTTTGGTTTTCTGGCCAGAGACACCAGGGGGAGATGAAAGACCCCCCAATCCTCCCATTAACACTTGTATTACCTCCAGAGGGTCTAATGTTTACATTTTCACATGATTTCTGGATCAGATCTTCCTCCTATCTGGTTTAGCAACTCAATTTTAATGCTTTTTCTGCCAATCTGATCCTCAAACACAATATGTTTCACCTCAAATTTCAGTAAAAATTCGATTAAACTGGATGAAGTTATGGAGTCAAAACAACAAACACTGTCATTTTTTCCCTCAGAATCTTAGCTATGATTCCTCTTAATGTCTAATTTAGCACTTTTTAATGACATCAAAGGCCTTCATTTTGGCAGAGTTGATTCACTGACTTGTGTTTTGCATTATGAACCCGTTTCAAACCCACTTTCATGAACAAAGCCTTACACTTAACTCTCTGTTTTGGCCACAACAACAGCTGTTTCCAAGGCCTTTCTCTCGAACGGAAACAATCCCTTTTCACTAAATGGCCCGTACACAGGCGACCCCTGGCCTCTGTACATTACGCGCCGAGCCCCAGACAGCGCAGCCTGAATGGACAGAACAGTTCATATACGGGTGAGTCCAAGTTCTTCTCTTAAGTCCCGCGGCTCAGTTTGCAGTGAACAAGTGCGCCTCTGTCCCGGAGAAGAAAGGCCCGGGACAGAGGAGACGAGGAGGAGACCGGTCTAAATCACGCTGGTGCTGCAGGGGTCAGGGGTCCCGGGCCGAACGGGAAAACAATACTGTCTTCAGAGAGGGGTCTGCTGACTCACCACTGAAAATATACCAAGGTTCTACAGAGGGAACTATTATTTCCTCAAAACATTCAAATCTGGGAACAATCGAACACCAGCACCAACGACTGACAGACATGACTGTATTAAAGGTAAAGATTGGAAGATATTTGTGGTAAATATTTCATAAACATGACTGATATGTGTCTATTTTCCAGATTTCACCCGCCTTTTAGCACCTGTCCTGAATGCCACACTAAGAGCACATCCACACATTCCCTTTAATGAATCTAAGGCTCTAAGACAGGGGTGCCAAACATACACATCTTATTTTTCTCTACTAAATGCGGCCCAGGACCCGCCGTGGGAGCTTCATTTCGGCCCGCGACCCAAAATGAGTTTGACACCCCTGATCTAAGATGTGTAATAATCCATGTAATAACAGACAAAAGTGCATTTAATGCACATGTCCAAATGTTTTATAGTTTTATTTAGGACCGGGACTTTTTTCTTGATTAATTGCGATTATTTAAAGCAATACTAAGTAACTTGTTTACCTTAATACATCATTTTGTTGTCCCTCTGGGGGCAATACAAGTGTTAATGGCATGATTGGGGGTCTTTCATCTCCCCCTGGTGTCTCTGGCCAGAAAACTAACGGGCAAAGCTAACTTCGGGCTAGCACCACTTTAAACAATATTTACAGCCAAGTTTGAGTGGCTACTTGCTACGACACCTGCAGTTGCGCCTATGGCCTCTAGGGGCACAAGCTACTTAGTACTGTTTTAAAGGGCTAATATTCCTTGACTGACTAATGCCACCCCCAGTGGACACGTACGGTAAAGAAAGTGCCAGGCTCAAGGGTCGAAATGATTCTGTAAACCTAAATGCTTTACAAATTTAAGCGTTATCTGAACCGTGCATATGTTTGAAATCTAAATACTCCGCATTTAGAATATGTAAGAGCTCTGTCCCGGTGCGCCACAGTCGGAGGTGGAACAGGAGAACGTCCAAGAACACATGGAAAACTCAGATCTGGGAGGGAGGAGAGTGATATTTCAATGTCCTGCACAGAATCAGTGTAAATGACTTGCTATAGTTCCAAAGATCAATCCTACCAGGTCTTAATTGGACAAAACTTCAGTCATTATTTTATTCATTTTAAAATAAGGAAAGTGAAGTAATGAGAGTTATATTAGAAAATCAAGATTCAGTTCATATTGTGCATGTTAAACAAGTTCAGAGGCAATAACAAAGAAAACTAAAAAAAAAGGAACATCGACATAATGCAAGAACAGCATCTCAGAATATTTGTTGGGGTTTAAACTACACGGTTTGGAGGCTTGTTTGTTTGTTTCATAAGGGCCAATCTCACAGCCTGGAGATTAGTTGGTGACTTGAATCTCCGATATGTCCCCTGGAGATAAGGACTTGAAAAAGTCTGTGGCGTCTGCATGGTCTCCGAGAGGCCTCAAGCAGTTCTGGCACGAATACTATTTGTTGTGCTCAGCCTGTGAGACGTTTCTGTGACGTCCACACAATGTCTCAGAGACCGATCGGATACCAAGGAGATCTCAAAGAGACTCCATAAGACTCTTTGAGATCTCCTTGGTCACACTGCAAAATAATAATAATAATATAAATATCAAGCATTGGCTTAAATGTCTTGAATTGAGAAAATGTATCTTGTTTTGAGCAGTTTTCAGTCATTTAGACTTTTTTCCTGATCTGACCAAGTTTACTTTGCTCTTTTGAGGACGTTTACGACTAGTTCTGAGGTAAATCTCACTTGAAATAAGAAAGTAAAACTGCCAATGAGATAAGTCCCGTGTTCTTACCCCATTGGCAAAGAAAATTGCTTGAAACAAGGACAAAATGTATTGAAACGAGTCAGAAACATCTCAAAGCAAGTAAAATAATCTGGATCAAAAGCCCAACTATATCTCTCCTTGTCAAAACATCTCAAATTCGGATTATTATGCTAAAATTGAGACTTTTATACTAATCTAGTTCATTAGTTTTAACAGTGCACAGAAACGTCTCACAGGCTGAGAACAACAAATAATGTTCGCAACATTACTGTTTTCACTGGCAATACCAGGAGACTCGCCTTATTGTCTGGAGATGTGTCTAGTCTCCAACAAGTCTCCAGGCCGGTGAGATAGGTCTTTTGTATGCAGGCAGTCAGTCTGAATTGCGGAGATGTTGTGGAAACTGCCAGTCACGGCAGTCCCTGCAATGTCTCAACAACTCTCTCCGGTGAGCGTTTATGTGGGGGAGGTGTCGCTACAAAGTAAGAGAAAAGCATTTAGAGAAAATGCACTTTGAATTACATATTCTCAAATAAATCTATGGCCCACACTGCAAAAAGTAATTAACTAGATCAGTATAAACATCTCAATTTGAGCACAATAATCCAAATTTTAGTTGTTTTGAAGTTAAGAAGTTCTTGGGCATTTGTTCTAGATTATTTAACTTGTTCTGAGATGTTTCTGACTCGTTTCGATACATTTCGTCCTTATTTCAGGTTATTTTCTTTGCCAATGGGGTAAGAAAATTGGTCGTATCTCATTGGCAATTTTACTTTCTTATTTCAAGCGAGATTTACCTTAGAACTGGTCTGAAATGTCCTCAAACAAGCAAAGCAAACTTGGTCCGATCAGGAAAAGTGTCTAAATGAGTGAAAACCGCTCAAAACAAGATACATTTCCTCAATTCAAGTCATTTAAGCCAATGCTTGATATTTACTTTTTGCAGTGCAACATAGAATCCCAGCAGCTCATTGTGAATATCAGGCGAAAGTTAGTAGCACACTACAAAAAGTAAATATCCTCAGGACATTTCAGACCAGTTCTAGGGTAAACCTCGCTTGAAATAAGAAAGTAAAATTGCCAATGAGACAAGACCAATTTTCTTTCCCCATTGGCAAAGAAAATTACCTGAAATAAGGACGAAATGTATCGAAACGAGTCAGAAACAGCTCAGAACAAGTGAAATAATCGAGAACAAATGCCCAAGAACTTCTTAACTAGTCAAAACAACTAAAATTTGGATTATTGTGCTCAAATTGAGATGTTTATACTGATCTAGTTAAATACTTTTTGCAGTGTATGTTCAGGGAGTAAATTCTTTTTGTTGTTGTTGTTGTTTTTTTGCCTACAGTGTTTCCTCTTTCGATAAAGAACTCAATGTACTGGGCCTTTACGATCAAAGAACACATTCATAAATGATGGGGGGAAAGATTCTGACGCAGGCGACTCAAATAAAACTGTCTCAAGAGAAATGGACACCACCTTCAGGGTTTGAGAGGGAAATACTAAAGCAAAACTACATCATAAAGCAACAGGCAGCAATGGAGAAAAGTCTGTCATTTCAGGCGTGTGCACCGTATCCGGCCTCTCGCTAATACACGATCAACCTCAGTTTGTTTTACTACTTCTTATGACCAGCAAGTTTATTTCTAACCTATTTTTAGACCTGTTTAAACATGCTTTTGTTTTAGACCTTTTAGTCATTGGTTCAGTTCCAGTTTGTAAAAGCAGTGCACTGTTTCATGCTCAGGAGAATGCACTACAGTTAATGTCAGATATTTGTAATCTGTACTGGTATGTGCCACGGATTAACTGCATACTTGACCCTGATTTCTTTGTTTTGGGGGAAAAGCCTTAAAAATGAAGCTATTGAGCGATATTTATTCTATAACAAACACCTGGAGTATCTGTATCCAAACAGTCGACACGAGTCTTTGGTGTTATGTCATCACAAATCATGGCCTGAAGAAGCACTTTTAGCACAAATAGTGTATTATCAAAACCAACAAGGCGTAAAAAGACAGATTTAAATTCAAACAACACTGAGTCTGTATCTCCATATTTGACCCTGTGACGTCAATTGTCGATTCTTTGTGCACAGATCAGACTTGAATAGATCAGCAAATACCTCAACCCACAGCAGAGAAGTCAACAGCGGAGGAGGAAGTTCTCAGATTGTTTGGAAAGTAAAAGAACAGATGAGGATATACAGTATAAGTGTAAAATATATGTTACTTAAAAGGAGTTGCCTTCCTTATTTCTATGGAGAATTGTGCTCTCACACAGGAGAAAATGATGTTTTCTTATGATGTTTCTCGTCAGAACTACTTTACTGCAGCGCTTTGATTTAAAGCAGAATTATGTAACTTGTTTACCCT
The DNA here is from genome assembly GCF_951799975.1 of Gobius niger. NCBI lineage: Eukaryota > Metazoa > Chordata > Actinopteri > Gobiiformes > Gobiidae > Gobius > Gobius niger. The sequence continues at coordinate 5,180,404 of NC_136868.1, forward strand.
AATAAATCCTTTTCGTAGTCCCTCTGGGGGCAATACAAGTGTTAATGGGATGATTGGGTTATTTTTCATCTCCTCCTGGTGTCTGGCCAGAAAACCACACCACCAATACACACTAATGGAATCACGAAGAAGAAGCTAACAGGCTAGCGGGCAAAGCTAACTGTGGGCTAGCACCACTTAAACAGTATTTACAGCCAAGTTTGAGTGGAAAAAAATATCTAAATTGAATAATTGGATGTAAAATATCCCTCTCTCCCTTTGTCTTTTCTGCCAGCGTAGCATTTACTCTCACGGACAATTAATGAGTAAAAAAACGTAACATGCTACGACAGCTGCAGTGGCGCTTATGGCCTCTAGGGGCAAGAGTTACTTAGTACTGCTTTAAAACTGCACAAACATAATGTGTTTAAATTAAATTCCTAAATATCTTAACTCTTAACCTCTAAACCCCGGCCTGAACCGAGCACATTTTCTCCAGTTCGACATTACCCAAATCTAAAAGCTTCTTGAAAAAAAATATTACGACAAAAACAAGATGTAAATGAGGATGAAAACGCAGTAAAAAAAAAAAAAAAAGCAGCAAAAAAGCAAGAAGAACACGCCAAAAAAGTGACGACAACACGGCAACAATGTGAGGTCTTAGCTTTCAAATCAGGCGTTACACTCACTGGAAAAAAATGCCATCTTATCTTAGAAAAATAGCTTGATTTGTACTTGAAATAAGACTTTTGATGCTGATTTTGACTAGGTTTGGACTTGTCTTGAAATAAGATTGCCAATGGAACAAGCATCAATTTGCTCAAAATAAGACAAATTAACTTGAACGCTTAAAATGAGACAAAATGGTCAAAGACAAGAAAAATGTGTCTAGTTCCATTGGCAATCTTGTTTCAAGACAAGTCAAAACCGTATCAAAAGCAGCATTAAAAGTCTTATTTCAAGCACTTTTAAGTCACTTTTGTCTAAGATAAGATTTCATTTTTTCCAGTGCTGGGGTACACTGAGGTTAATTCATTCAAAAGAAAAGGAAAAGGTACACTACAAAAAGTAAATATCAAGCATTGGCTAAAATGACTTGAATTGAGGAAATGTTTCTTGTTTTGAGTGTTTTTCACTCATTTAGACACTTTTCCTGATCGGACCAAGTTTACTTTGCTTGTTTGAGGACATTTCAGACCAGTTCTAGGGTAAATCTCGCTTGAAATAAGAAAGTAAAATTGCCAATGAGATAAGACCAATTTTCTTTCCCCATTGGAAAAGAAAATTACCTGAAATAAGGACGAAATGTATCGAAACGAGTCAGAAACATCTCAGAACAAGTGAAATAATCTAGGACAAATGCCCAACAACTTCTTAACTAGTCAAAACAACTAAAATTTAGATTATTATGCTGAAATTGAGATGTTTATACGGATTGCAGTGTACAGATGTCTGATAGTGAAGTAAAAGTTGGAAGCACTTTTACCCCTTGTGATTCTCCACCACTGAGAGCCAAGTTTGTTCATTGCAAAGAACAGACTTTATTGAGCTGTTGCAAATATATTCATCATCTCATTCAGCCTCATTAAACAGCGAGGAGGACCTTGTAGGGGTTTTAGACACAGTGCATGGCTTGAGACAGAACATAGCGACATCTCTTTGCCTTTTTGTAGTTTAAACACTGGGATAACAAGCTGCCCTTGCACATTGTTGTGGTTGTGAGTCTTTACCTATGACATGCCTGACGCTCTTCATCCCGGCTGGCTCTACCTACTCTCATGAAATCTTGATGCATTCGGGGCTGGAGCGAATCCGGAAGCGCGTCTGTTCCATTTCGTGATCGGCAAAGTGTAATTCCAACAGGAGCGAGTCCAGAAAAGAAAAAAAAACACAAAGCTTGCGTCTTCTGTCTGTGTGCCGTGAGAGAGCCTCGCGGAGTTTGTTGTGGTCACATTTTCCAGCGGCTGGTGAAGAGCTGCTCTGTTGTGTACGGCCCACAGAGGGAGGAGAGAGAGGGGGAGAGAGAGGGAGGAGAGAGAGAGGAGGGAGAGAGAGGGAGAGGGAGAGAGAGAAGGTGAGAAGGAGAGAGAGAGAGAGAGGGAGAGAGAGAAGGTGAGAAGGAGAGAGAGAGGGAGAGATAGAAGGAGAGAGAGGGAGAGAGAGAGGGAGGAGAAAGAGAGCCGAGAGAGAGAGGAGAGAGAGCGGGAGAGGGAGAGAGAGAGAGAGCGGGAGAGGGAGAGAGAGAGAGAGAGAGAGGGAGAAGAGGGAGAGAGAGAGGAGAGAGAGAGAGAGAGGATAGAGAGAGAGGGAGAGAGGAGAGAGAGAGATCAGGTGAGAAGGAGAGAGAGAGGGAGAGAGAAGGTGAGAAGGAGAGAGAGGGAGGGAGAGAGGAGAGAGAGAGGGAGAGAGAAGGTGAGTAGGAGAGAGAGAGGGAGAGAGAGAGAGAGAGGGAGGGAGAGAGGAGAGAGAGAAGGAGAGAGAAGGTGAGAAGGAGAAAGAGAGGGAGAGAGAGGGGGAGGGAGAGAGAGAAGGAGAGAGAGGGAGAGAGAGGGAGGGAGGGAGAGAGAGAGAGAAGGAGAGAGAGGGAGATAGAGGGAGAAGGAGAGAGGAGAGAGAGAGAAGCAGAGAGAAGGTGAGAAGGAGAAAGAGAGGGGGAGGGAGAGAGGAGAGAGAGAAGGAGAGAGAAGGTGAGAAGGAGAAAGAGAGGGAGAGAGAGGGGGAGGGAGAGAGAGAGGGAGAGAGAGGGAGAGAGAAGGTGAGAAGGAGAAAGAGAGGGAGAGAGAGGGAGAGGGTGGAGAGAAGGAGAGAGAGGGAGAGGGTGGAGAGAAGGAGAGAGAGAGAGAGAGAGAGAGAGAGAGAGACAGAGGGCGGGCGGCAGACACTCTGGAGAACATACAGGAGTGCACTGACTGGACACAGATGGGATTGTTCAAAAGGCTTGTTCTGTCTGGGAATGATTTAGGCCATTCAACAAGTGTGAGAGCAAATGTGGGGGACATGTTCAACAAACTTTTTGAGACTTTGAGAAGTGTTTAGTGTTGTGGAAAAGGATTTGATGGCCTCTGTTTCTGGTAGGGCGATCATTTTGGTAATCGATTCACCTACAGATTATTTTTTTTACAATTAATCGAGTAATCACTGTGAATGGTGCATGGAATTTGATGGAAATTGTTTTTTTTGTACCACATAAAGCTATAGTGGCGCCGCTTGAGGACATGTTGATGGAGCAAAGTTAAAGTGAACATTTGTAGGAGACTCTTTGTGCTAAATCTGCTTTCTGATTGGATGAGACAAAGACAGATATTTATGAAATTTACAATGTACAATACACTACAGACACCGGGGCTGGGCAATTCACCGAAATCTCTGCTTTGGCCAATCTCAATAATCATCATTTTATACCTGGCAGGTTTACAGACATTTCTCAGAGAGGACTTTTCTGTGTTACATGAAACTGGAGGAGAACATTTGTTTTTGTTTGGGCTGAAGTTTGAATATATGATGTATCAAATTTTATAACAAACAAATGATGATAGACTAGAGGAAGATCAAGGAGGGATTTCAAGGATGTAATGAAAGAGAAGTTGAAGTGATTCATTGCGGGAAACGTCATTGACTTAGAGCTGCACTAAGTAACATGTTTAATATAATAAATCCTTTCCGTGGTCTCTCTGTGGGTAATACAAGTGTTAATGTGATGACTGGGGGGGTCTTTCATCTCCCCCTGGTGTCTCTGGCCAGAAAACCACAATTGCAACTTCACTGCCTCGGGGTTGGAAGCCCCAATACACACTAATGGAATCACGAAGAAGAAGCTAACAGGCTAACGGGCAACTTATTTACCTTAATAAATCCTTTCCGTAGTCCCTCTGGGGGTAATACAAGTGTTAATGGGATGATTGGGGGGGTCTTTCATCTCCCCCGGTGTCTCCACAATTGCAGCTTTCCTGAATACAATACACACTAATGGAATCACGAAGAAGAAGCTAACAGGCTAACGGGCAAAGCTAACTGCGGGCTAGCACCACTTTAAACAGTATTTACAGCCATGTTTCAGTGAAAAAAATGATCTAAATTGAATAATTGGATGTACAATATCCCTCTCTCCCTTTGACTTTTCTGTCAGCGTAGTATTTACTCTCACGGACAATTAATAAGTAAACAAACGCAACATGCTACGACACCTGCAGTGCGCTTATGGCCTCTAGGGACATATGTTGCTTAGTACTGCTTTAACCTTTAATGCAAACAACACATATCTCCGCTTTAATCTGAAATCTGACACGCTCCGCCGAGTAACAGCAGCCTCCGAAAGCCCCAGTGTTTGATTTTACAGTAAGAACAAAGCCGACACACCTCAGCTCCACACGTGCGCTCTCTGGCCCAGACAAACATGGAAACACATGGCTCTATGTGCACAGCCGATCACGTGCTCGCCCCCGCATATTGTTTTTAGCACAATGAGTATCAAAATGTGGCAGTGGATTTCGAGAGTGATTTCCTACAAGCGCGTAAACAGAGCCGTATTCCCAGGGGTGCGTTATTGTTTCACGTTTTCGGGCCCATTGTACGGACACTTCTGAAAACACAAGCAACGGAGTGAAGCGAGGGAGGAAGCAGCGATCGTGGAGCACAATAAGGTCACGTTTCTGTCGTCAAACGTAAAAGGCGTGGAAACAGTGTGGGAACCTCTCGCTGTACAATACTGAATTCTCATTTTCATGCATATTTTCCGCGAAGTTGTTTTGAATGTGTATCCTCTTTAAGTTCTCGAGAGATAACTTCAACCTGAGACGAGCCACAGCCCAAATACATATCGAAAACAACTCGTGACCTGACCAAAAAAGTCATCATGTGATGTGCTGGGCAGTGTTAGTTTCGTCGACTAAAATATTTAGTCTTAATTTTAGTCAAAGTGATATTTTTGCCGACTAAAACTGGACTAAAACTAAATTAAAAGTTCCTCATGAGACAAAAACTGTGACTAAAATGTCCAGATATTTTAGTCGACTAAAATAAGACTAAATAAAAATGAAAGGGAGAGACTAAAATCATCCAAACGTCTACTGACAGTCTGAAAAAGCCTCAGATCATGTAGATTCACTGTCATATGAACAGGTCTGTGCTTTATTCATGTGGAAGCAGCTCCATGAAGTCGAGGACCACAATTCTCACTCGGAGCCGTGCATTAGACGGTTATAATGCACGACGCGGAGTCAAGAACACCACGACGTGCAGTGGAGTTACTCTTGCATTATAACCGTCTAATGCAGCTCCTCGTTGTTTAATCCGCTTATACCAGGGTCCCACAAACGTAACATTTATAATAAATGTTTTTTTCATTTACTAAAGTCACTAAATCTGCCAGACTACGGGACTATTTTGTGTGGGTTATTAGCCGGTCACTGAAGGCTGGTCTCAGAGCGAGTCATTCTCCGCAGCTATTACGAGGATCTCAGTCAGGCTCAACGACACAACATCAGCACAGAATCACAACACAACAGGACTAACCCGGAAACACTTTTCCCTGGAAGTAAACACCGATATGCGGCACTCATGGGCAGGAGTTATTTCACTTTTACGCTGTTTAACCTGAAGCTAGCTAGCTCAACGAGCTCAACTGTTTATGGAAACAGCTGCGGTGGAGTCGCTCACACCTGGGCCCCCCCAACTGAAACTTTTATGATTGACTTTACTAATCCAGAAAAATATGCTTAAATGCTGGATCATTTTATGTACACCTGAAAATTATGAAAAGTGCCTTAACCGTTTTCAATAGAAATGTAAAGCTCATATGTTATTAACAGTAGCTAACCTAGCTGCTCACTCTCCTCTACAAACATTTATCAAACGTTTTGTTTTGGCCAAAAACGTTGAAATTAACACAAAATCCATCTCATACGTTCCTGTCAGTCACTAATTACGTGTTTATCTGATTCAGCTGTGTCATGCGTTGCTATGGCGATGCCCAAAGCGGAGTGATATCCCAGTGATTTAACTACCGGACTACGTGTGCGGTTATACCAAAATAATGCACCAGCCAATCAGAATCGAGTATTCACCCAGACCATGGTATACAACTTATTAATTGCTTTGTTGTCACTTTTTTGTGTTTTTTGTTTTGTTTTGGTTGCTTTGTCATCATTCTTTAATTGTGTGCTTTTGTTGCTTTTTTGAAATCGTGTTATTGTTGCTTTTCCGGCACGTTTTTGTCACTCTTTTGACACTTTTTTGCTTTTAGATTTGGGTAAAGCCAAACTGGAGACATTGTGCTCAGTTCATGTGGGGGTTAAGAGGTTAAAGACAACATGTTGATTGTGATTACTACCAGCACATCCTCATAATGTCATCTGCACATTGCTCTTGCAGACGGTGAAGTACGCCTTTAATAAGAGTCGCTCCGAGTGGGACAATGTGTGTGGGTTTACGTGTGAAGAGGACGACCACAAGCCTCCCACTCTCAGCAGACTCTTACATAACTCTGAGGATTAGTCCAACTCAGTAACAAGGATCAGTGAAGGAAGGAGTGGACACCAGCCGCCGCTAGAAAGTCACAGGATTTGCAAATATTTGATTTGCACAGGGTTTGTACAGGCAGAAGAAAGTCAAACAGAAGAAAGAGAATTGGTAAATGAACTTATACAGTAAAAACTTGTTGAGCAATGTCATAATTTTCCAATAAATGTAGATTTAAAGCAGTACCAAGTAACTCATGCCCCTAGAGGCCATAAGCGCCACTGCAGGTGTCGTCGCACGTTACGGTTTTCTACTCATTAATCGTCCGTGAGAGTAAATACTACTCTGACAGAAAATACAAAGGGAGAGAGGGATATTGTGCATCCAATTACACAATGGAGATGATTTCTTTCACTCAAACTTGGCTGCAAATATTAGTTAGTTAGCAGTTAGCTTTGCCCGTTAGCCTGTTAGCTTCTTCTTCGTGATTCCATTAGTGTGTATTGCGCCTCCAGGTCAGAGCAGGGAAAGCTTCAATTGTGGTTTTCTGGACAGACCCAATCATAGATACAGACGGCATCTCTGGAATCGCCCATATATGGTCATGTTTGAAAACAGTTAAGGGGGAAAACAATTTTGAAAAAATCTAAACTTTCTCTAATTATTCAAAACGACTTTAACAAATGCTGAATTATGAATATAGTTTTCTACTAAATAAAGATACAAAGACATGGAGGGGAGCAAAGTGGTTCAACAGCCCATAAATACATAAAAAACGGAGAATGCTAACATAATGCTACATGTTAGCATCGGGCTAATGCTAATGTTAGCTAGCGCTAGCTACAACTGCCGTTTTTTCACTTCTACAGAACAATCTGCTGTGAGAAAATATCCAAATGTTTTACAATGGACTGTATTTATATGTGATAAATAAGTTCATTTTCTACCAGAAAATGGCTAAAAAGAGTGAAAAATTGAGTTTCCCTAAATATTCTATTTTCCCCCTCGGCGAAGCCACGCCCCCTTCTATGACGAGATGCCGTCTGTATCGATCCCATTAACACTTATATTATCCCCACAGGGACTACGGAAAGGATATATCATGATAAACAAGTCACTTAGTACTGCTTTAATGCCAGTTTGTTTGGCCGCCATCTTTGTTTTATGTAAAGCCATGAACACAAGCAGGAGTTGCTGTATCTTCCACAGAGCTTTTGGGATTTCATGCCAGTAAGTTCTGCTGTTGTAACGTGTTGTGTACCAACAGGCCTAATGTTCGATGTTATTGTTATGCTAAATGGCCGCGTTAGTAATGCTAATGTCTGCTAATTACAAGTTAATTGAATGGAGCAATAAACGTGGCCGAAAGTCATTCAACACTGTCTTCATGTCAAGTCTGTTCGCTACCTGTCAAACTACACACTACAGATGTTCAGAGAAGGCAGAATAAAGCTCCTAATGATTTATGCAGTGGGTAATAGTATCCGAATGTCCACCCTAGTCCCTAACCCCTCATTCACTACATCGGCCCGCGCTATATAGTCGACTATATAGTCACTGATTCTGTTGGTGATTCGGACACAATTTTTTTATCTGAATTTATTTATTGTTTCAAACGTTTATTTTATGAAACAGAACGACTGTTTTGGCACTTTTACAGGCGTTTTATTTGTCATTTAAATTAAAATTAAAACTATCATCACAAAAAAGGGAAGAAAAAAAAAAGTCACCCCAGCGTGAGCTCAGAGACGGCGAAAGTAGGTCAGAGCTCCTTGTGCGAAGCGCCAGCAGATTGAGTGACTACATCTGCTAAAAGTTTGCTAAACTCCAGGAATAAAGTATTTCTGTGATAAAGACCAAACTCATGAGACAGTGGAATATTTATGGATTAATACGAGTCAGAAACGCTTTTACTTCACATGGATTTTACATGAATGGCTTGGATTATTCGAGAGGAAGCTGTCGGTCATTTAACAGCTCCAGCTAAAGGTTAGCAGCTAACGTTAGCATCTTGTCACCGTAACTGTTTATATTTAGGTCATTTATTCATGAGATATACAAACACACGACTGAAACAGCTGATTTACTTCAGTCGTGTTGTATAGTTCAAAGACCTGTCGCTGTCAGGCTCTTCTCCGACTCTCGCAATGCATTGTGGTCTATATTGACCCGTTTAGTGACCATCGATGCTCACTACTTTTCGAGATGCATTGTGGGAAATTTCAAGTGCACTACTTTTTTCTCTCTGGACATTCGGACACCCCTACAAAATGGCGTGAGCACTATATAGTCACTATATAGGGAATAGTGCGGACATTCGGATACAGCCAAAGAGTGGACTTGGATGAGGACCTAACCTTTAATCAACATCTCCATGGAGACGAGCTGGATACAACAATACAAATATCTGAAATCAAATGAATGGATTGTAATCCTATTCTATTTTTTAGGTCAAATGTGTGTGCTGTGTTTTTATTACTTCTGATTTCACGGCCTGCAAGAATGGGCAGACACTCAAAGTCGAATCTGATCTAGTCTAAGCAAAGTCGGACCTGGTTAGAACCGGGATGGGAGACTGTGTGGGAATGTTAGGCGTCCTTGGGCAAGACATAGATTCTCAAGACCAAATAAAATGAAATAATGTGTGATCAGGAAAAGTAGTGCTATGATTCCTAAATGCACTGAGTAACAACACATCACTGCACAGAGTTTGGGATTGTCCACTGCAAAAACTAGAACCAGAGGCTTGACATAAAAAGAAAATGTCATCTTGCAAACAGACATTATATTTCCATACCAACCCCTGTCTAAAACTAACGATGGCACACCACGGCATTGTCATGACCCTCTGTGGTCTGGTGTGAGGGAATAATATCCAGCTTTTGAAGACAAGTGTGCATTGTCAGGAGTCTGGGACCAAAGCCGGGGCAACAGAAGGTGATTTACCCAAATCCAAGTCATCTGAGGTCACACAATCCGGGGCGGTGCAAGTATGTGACCAGTGTGACCATCACCAATACTAAAACTACCACTTTGGATTTAACCTTTGAGTGTTAAAGTCATTGAACAGGCAATAACATATAAGGGGGCTTGTAGGAAATGATAGGAATAAAAAGATTGGATGCAAAACAAAAAACATAAACCGAACCTGGAATGACCGGACAAGTATTTTCCCATCATCACTGATTTACTGCAGAATCAACAAAACAGAAGGAAGAAGATTGATCGCTTTGGGGGGGAAACAAATCTATAGAAAGTGGTTTTGATGTTACACCAGAGATGAATCACATTCCAACGCACTATTCTGCAGTGATTCCTTCCAGACTACTGGACTTTGAAACAGGACAGAGCTTGGCACAAGAATAAAGATGCACCTCAGAGGAATTGAAAAGGGTTGTCATTCATTTCTTAGATTTTAAACAGATCATGCATCACCTTTGGGTCCCAATTAGAGCTGAACGATGCTGAAGTAACTTGCCATACGCGATACGGCTGTGCAATATCGCGAAAACGATATCATTGGGATTAGGAGTGTGACAATATGACGTTTTTTTCCGGTATATCGCGATATTTTGTGGGACGATACGATACCGATACTTATTATTCCGATATCCATACTTTTGATGGCGTCATGCATATTAATGAGCGACACCGTGCATATTAATGAGGCAGCAGTCAATACAGTCAGCACTACAGTTTTGAGCACTTGGACCAAACACTGTCACACAAATACATTACTTTTTATGATTATAAAGAACATTAATTTGGGGTTGATTTAGGTTTTTTGTTTATTCAGATTCAGATTCATTTATTGGCCATTTGCAGTTTGAAAAACCACATTGGAAAAAAATGTGCAAAGAGCTCAAAGTGCGACATGTAAAACGCGTAAAAAGACACAATATAAAAAACAGAACAAACAAACACTGCCACATTTAAAGCCTAAGGGCAAAATATTGTACAATAAAAGTCGACAGAGATAAATGTAATAGAAGTGCCTTGTTTAAAGTGATCACAGCTTGAGGAAAGAAACTGTTAATATGTCGATCAGTAGAACATATATGATGGAGCGATACCTTCTCCCTGAAGAAAGCATCTCAAAAAAGGCCTGAGCCGGGCGGCCTGAGGCGTCATTTACAAGTTTTAAAGCTCGATTCAGTAGTCGAGTTTTATATGTGGCCTCCAGGAGCGGCAAAGTGCAGCCAGTGGTCCTGCTGGCTGAGCGAACCACTTTGTTCAGAGCCTTCTTTCAGAATGAGATTACCAAACCACACTGTAATACAACTGGTCAGGACGCTCTCAATTACACAATAATAAAAGTTCAAAAGAATCCTAGTATTTTGGGTAAACTCGCGAAGCCTGCGTAAAAAGAAGAGGCGCTGTCTCGCTTTCTTAGCAGTGTTCATCGTGTGAGAGCTCCAGTTCAAGTCATGAGAAAGTCACACCCAAGAATTTACATCTCAACAATCTGCACATCAGAATCTTGGATAGTAACAGGCAACTGATTCCTATTGTGACAAAAATCAATAACAAGTTCACATGTTTTTGAAGTGTTCAAAAGCAGGATGTTTTCTCTACTCCATTGAACAACATTCTCCACCTCCTCACGATAACGAGATTCATCATTTGAACTGACCAGCCCAATGATGGTCGTATCATCAGCATATTTAAACGTAAATGAAATCACTGACAGATCTATAGACCCATTTTTAGTTTTAGGTTTTACTTTAGGTTAAAAGTAGCATTTTTTAATCGTGATGTATCGTAGGTTATTTTTGTCCAATATATCAATTATCACAGTATCGGCGTTTCGGGAGATAATCGTTATCGTAAGTATCGCGTATCGAAGCGTGAGACACCCAGAGGTACCCACCCCTAATTGGGATATTTCACTAAACCATTTCAACACGATATGTTCACTTCTCATTAAACACAAATCGTAAGTAACTCGTTTTTCAACAAATTGTGTCGAAAGAAGGTTTAAATAAAGGCTATATAATTTATCCAAATCCCTTTTCCAGAGCCAAAGTTTGTGACAGGGTTTCCCGCCCGGTTGCAAAGTGACAGGGGATGAAAATTCTCCCAGTCAACACGGCAAACACTGCCCAAATGCAAATTTAATCAAACAAGAATTGCTCTGGAGAAGGATTTGGATGAATCGCAAAACGTCTGCAATATGTGTCAAGAAATGTCCAGCCAAACACACAGCTGCCTTTTGCGCTACACTGAAACAGAAGAACAAAACAAGATCAAAAATAGGGACTCCTCAACCAGAGAAGTAGTCCACTGTGAGATCAAAATGTAATTAAAACACAGTGGTTGAGTTGGCAGTCGGCCGCCGCAGTATCTTTGACAGTAGCATGAGTTCGTTGCTCACTGACCCAAACAGTGGCTCGGGCTGTTGTCCGCCGCCCACAAAGGGATTCCCCGCTACATGCCTGACATAGTGGCCGGCAGCAACATCTGGACAAACCTCTTGTAAATAACCTCCCACAGACCTGAGCCAGGACCCTCCCAGACCGGACCAGCGCAGAGGGACAGAGAGGGAGGAGGGAGGAACGACGGGCAAAGAAAGGGGCATTTTCACATTCTTCTCATTCCTGCGGCACAGACCGATGGGCAGATCACCTTTAGAGTGTAAGGCGGCACGATTTTGGAAAATAGAATCCATAATTTAGATTTGTATTTGAGTATTTTAGCTCTATTTTGAACATACCACTCTATTAAATACTGACTAATCTATGTAGAATTGTTCACTTTGTTCAAATTTTGGCTTGATCCTCGAGTTAGGGGGTAGTCGGAGGATAAATTAATGCTTTAAGGGGAGGTGGGACTAAACAGGCAGGGATTCACTGATCTAAACTATTGACCCTTTAATTGTTTGTAAACATTCCCGACTTAGCTGGAGGCGGGAAGCTAGATTCCTATCTGCTTCCATTGTAGCTGTTGTCATAGTAACGATAAAACAAATAACTAACTGTTGTTGGAAATATCAGATAAACCTTGCTTATTTTATCATCTCAAATGTCATTCCTCTTGTTCTGACACCTTAAGCCACAACAGAACCACATTTTTAGTTATAGTTTTACACTTATAATCGCCAGTTTTAGTTTAATCTTATTTCTCTTGATCACTTCCTGCCTCCAGCTGATCTCACTGATGATGTAAGCAGCGAAAGGGCATAGAAGGGGGCGTGGCTTCACCAAGGGGGAAAATAGAATCTTTAGAGAAACACAATTTTCCGCTCTTTTTTGCCATTTTCTGGTGGAATATGAACTTATTTATCACATACAAATAAAGTCAAGTCTAAATCGGGCCTATATGGATATTTTCTCATAGCAGATTGTTCTGTAGAAGTGAAAAAACAGCAGTTGTTGCTAGTGCTAGCTAACCGTTAGCATTAGCCGTTTCCATTTTTTTAATGTATCTATGGGCTGTTGAACCACTTTGCTCCTCCCCATGTCTTTGTATTTTTGAAAAAATGTAAATTGTCTCTAATTATTCAAAAACTACTGTAACAAATGCTGGAATATGAACATAGTTTCTACTAAATAATGATACAAAGACATGGGGACGAGCAAAGTGGTTCAACAGCCCATAAATACATGAATAACGGAGAATGCTAACTTGATGCTACATGTTAGCATCGGGCTAATGCTAACGGTTAGCTAGCGCTTGCTACAACTGCCGTTTTTTCACTTCTACTGAACAATCTGCTGTGAGAAAATATCCAAATGGGCCCAATTTACACTTGCCTTTATTTGTATGTGATAAATAAGTGGATATTCCACCAGAAAATGGCATTCTATTTTCCCCCTCGGCGAAGCCACGCCCCCTTCTATGACGAGATGCCGTCTGTATCTATTGGAATAAACTGCCCCGACCAAATAATAACAATGAATACGTGGACGTTTCCAGACTCAGTTCTAACGTAAAGGCATGTAGGAAGCACTGCCCAAGCACATTGTACAAAGATAAAGATGGAGTTATTTTTGGGTGCTCCGTCAAGGACAGGGGCGGAGGAGGGGGCGAGGGGGGCGAGAAGTGTCCAGGAAACGGGCTCCTGAGACAGTAGACAATCAGAGGATGTCTAATGACAGGGTCTGCACATAATAGCAACAGAAACACATGTAGCCAAGCGTTCAAGTGCACCGATTACACGGTTACAGAAATGATGTGTCAGGCGCAAAATGGAAGTGGCCAAAGCTTAAATGACACCTAAATATTAGTTTGGGGACTGGGAATACCCTTACTCCTACGCAAGGTCTCAGGCAAGAAAATATAAGACTATTCTTCAGAAACTAACCTCTGTTTGTAGCAGTCAGTTCAAGTGAAGCCAAAGTATTGATGCTAAATGTTAAATCAATGTAAATCCTTTGCCGCGGGCTCCACTGTCAGTCCACTCCTGTTTACTGTCTGCCTTCTTCCTATAATCCGGACATACAACGGCATTCCTCATTCTGACAGAGACAACGCCCATCTATACAATGCCCAATGCAATGTTGATTCAATTCGATGCAAAACTCAATTTAAAAAGTATAAGATGGCAGATTTGAAGAATGGGAATAAATGTAAAGTGGAACGCTCTTTTTATTCACACACTACACACCAAAAATAGTAATTATTTGTTTAAGTCACAATACAAAACATGCCAGATTAAATACACAGAGGATAAACTGTCGTAAAATGTAAATAAACATGCCAGCGATATCAAATAATCGGCAAGAAGCTGTTTTTGCAGAGAGGACCTTTTGTATTTAAGCCCTGTTTGTCTCCATGCAGTAAAGTGAAGCGAAGGTGATGTCCCGCTCCCAGCAAAGCTACAAGTCGGGTGTGACAACGACTGTAGGGTAAACACTGATTTAAAGTTCTGTAATGTAGCAAATAAATGTACATTTCCTTTGAAAATAATTTTCAATTAATCAATCTTGTTTTGTAGACAAGCTTTGGTGGGCCCCATTTAGTCCTGCATTAAGGCTTGAACAATATGAGTGATCACGATGTCATCACGTCCAGGGGCTGTGGTAGGTAATTTAAAGGCACACTGTGTAACATTTTGGACTATACTGTTGCCATCAGTGCAAATCATGCTCGACACAGAATAGCCTAGAGGTTAGATTTTAGGCCCGAGCCCGAGCCCGGCCCGAGCCCGACCCGACATTCGGGCCGGGCCGGGCCGAGATTTCCCGCATGAGAGTCGGGCTCGGGTCGGGTCGGGCTCAAGTTTTTTTTTTTTTTATTATTATTTTTTTATTAATGTCATTATAATCTCTAATAAAAATCTATGCAATATGCGGAGTCTATTGAATACAAAATGTGGCAATACGCAATATAAAATATAGAAGTCCGGAGGGAGGTGGTGCAGGTGCGGGGGGCGGGCGCACGTGCTGCTGTGTTGTCACGTTTAAGCAGCGTGGTCAGGCTGTGATACCGGCGCCACACAGAGAACATCACTCTTCACTCTTTCTCTCAGGACAGCGTTTCATTAACAGTGGATAAATAAGCAGTTTGGTTCCTTTTACTGCGTAAAAAGTAGCTTTTGTAGAGCGCGATGTTTATGAAACATGAAGGAGGAGAGAGAGATACGGAAAAGAGGAGACAAACACATTGAGCTGCGGCGCTGGCTGCTCCGCGCCGTGTACGTCTCTGCCCACTCAGGTACGTGCGCTACTGCTGCGTGCACGTATGCCGTGCGCGTAGCCGCGTACCTCGCAAACATGGTGCTGCTGGGCAGATGCACCTATCTGAGCCTTAAATAAATAATTATTTACGTCGGGTTTGTTTCGGGTTCGGGCTGACAATTCACGTTAATTGCTCGGGCTGGGTCGGGTCGGGCTTTATAACCGCGGGCTCGGGTCGGGTCGGGCTTGATTTTTTGGGCCCGATCTAATCTCTAGAATAGCCTATGTTATTTTTGCAGCAACTGGATTTGGATGACCCCTCCTGGAGCCGCCACCTTAACGTGGTGGAGGGGTTTGAGCGCCTGAATGATCCTGGGAGCTCTGTGTCTCTGGTAGGGTCTCCCATGGCAAACTGGTCCTTGGTCAGACAAAGAGTGGTTCAGAAGCCCCTTATGAGAGACCAACAGGCCCGGTTTGAACCATGAGGCCGTCCTTCTGTGGACCCACCACCTGCAGGAGGAGCCATAAGGGGCTGGTGCAATGTGATTTGGGCAGATCCAACAGCTGCCCCCACGACCCGGAAATGGAAAAGTGGAAGAAAATGGATGGATGGATTTGGATAGCCTAGCCTATTTAAATCTCCAATTGGCTTGTTGCACAATGTGGCTACGCTAGTTCCTCTGAGCTGAAGGTGTGGGCGCTAGTACTTCCTGTTCGTATTCATTTCCTTTAAGATGAGCTTAGACCCGTTCAAATCATCGTGTTTCTGTGGTGGACAGTGAGTTCCTGGTAGATGGTCACTTCCTGCAGGTTAACCAGTTGCTGTACAGTGTAAATATTTCCGTAGAGGAGACGCCTCTGTTTATAAGGATCAGTGAGTTTGTCTTGAAGCTAAAGACTAACATTCATTTCATGCATTATACATTTTGAAACAGTGCCTTTTATTCCATTTTTTTTTAATAGCATGTTAGCCTTTAGCTTCAAGACAAACTATCAATCCTTTATGATCACAGGAGTCTCCGATCTGAACTCGTTACATCAACATTTGAACACAGTAAATGATCATCTACCGGGAACTCACTGCCCACAACGTAATCTTTAGACAATATGATAATTATTCCAGGAAAAGAATACAGACAGGAAGTACTGGCGCTCACAACTTCAGGTCAGAGGAACTAGCACAGCCATACCGTGCAACAAGCCAATTCTGCTGACTTTAGTCGACAACTCCATGGAGACGAGCTGGAGACGTACCAACTCTCAGTAAAGTTACAGTCATGTCTTAGGAGAGCTGAGCCGCTTAAAGCAAAAGCACATGTTTCTACATTCATGAAGTAGTTTTCAATGATGAAAATATCTCATAAACTAAATGCTTGTTTTTCAATATTATTAAAATTCTACATGGTGTGGCTTTAAGATAAGATAAGATAAGAAGAACTTTACTGTCTGTCCCCGAAGTGACAGAAATTTGTCTTTGACAGGCTCAAAACATGCACACACACTTCCATAAAAACACAGGCACATTTAAAATCACATAACAATAATGAACAGCAGGACTATGGTTTGTGATCGTTCAAAGTGGAGATTGCCTTTAATGTATTAAATAAAAAATAAAAGTTCTATGATGGGAAAAACAATGTTCACACACCGAGCATCGCTTCCTGCACCGTAACAGATAATAGGTAATTTCATTAAACAGCGGTAAAGGCCTGGACACAGCAGCTGTTTGCCTGCCATTCACCAAAACATCCGGCAAAAGTCATAGAAGTAAACAACAATGGCGATCGCTAATGTCCATGCTCACCCTGTAAGATGCTGCTTTAATTAACTGATGTGCCTGTCTGGGATATCTTCAGTTTGAGCAATTTATATAGATAAATAGACACTTCCACTTCCACAAACAAGTCAGAAGGACCCTGCAGTTGAAGGACATGAAAAGCAAACACCTGAGCAAAGCTATAGCTATTAGTCAGTTAACAGTGAACAAATGAAACTAATAAACATTCGGTATCCTTTGAGGTTACTCCAAATCAACTAGGACAAGGGTTAAGGCCAAGGGTCATGTTTTGGCCTGGGATCGTCCACGTACTTGGTGTGATGGTCATCCGACACGCCCCGAGCAGGTGATAGTACGACTCCATCTCCGCGGTGGAGATCCGGACCGTGGTGTAGGCCCGGGTGTAGCGTCCGCAGAGGGGACAGCGGCTGGAGAGGGTCATGGATCGTAACGGGTCCATGTTTTTGGCTCATCCAGACACTGACCGTGACACGGAGTTAAGGGAGCTGCCTCTGACTGTGGCTTTCACTGCGGCGTCATAATCTGGCGTTAGGATTAAAGCTTATTAGCGTGCGCCGACTCTTGCCCGGCAGGTGACTTGGACAACAGGAAGTGCACGGGATAAGGGACTGTTCAAAGAGTAAACACATGCTGACTGAGCAGTGGTAAAGCGGGTGTCGTGCTCTCCTCACAGCAAGGTTCGATTCCAAATACTCAAATCTCTGATGCTTTTCTGTGCATTGTAAGATAATCCTCCAGCGTGATACTCGTGGCCATGAACTTAGCTTTAGATCTAGAGAAGGGAGCGCAATGTGGTCAGTGACAGGTTGTCTCAGTGTCATTAAAGAGGGGGTATTATGCTTTTTTCAATCACATAGCACCAGTCTATAGCACACTACAATGATGACCAAACCTTCTGTTGCAGTGTTAATTTCGTCGACTAAAATATTTAGTCTTAATTTTAGTCAAAGTGTTATTTTTGACGACTAAAATTGGACTAAAACTAAATTAAAAGTTTTTCATGAGACTAAAACTATGACTAAAATGTCCAGATATTTTAGTCGACTAAAATAAGACTAAATAAAAATGAAAAGGAGAGACTAAAATCATCCAAACTTCTATTGACCGTCTGAAAGAGCCTCAGAGCATGTAAATCCTCTGCCAAAGGATCAGCTCTGAGCTTTGTTCATGTGGAGCAGCTCCATGAAGCAGAGGAACATGATTATAATGAATATTATCAATGCAAAGTCGACTAAATTCGTCTTAAATTTTGTCGACTAAAACTAGACTAAAATTGAATTACATTTTCGTCAAAAGACTAAAACTAAATTAAAATATGTTGTCAAAATTAACACTGTTCTGTTGGTCTGTAAATGCAGTAAATTAGAATAACTGCCTTGTATAAAATTGCTCTCTCAAAATGGCTGTAGTGAATGTCTTGAAATAGGCCTCTGTCTCTTTAAGAACCTCTGACCCTATCCGACACGCCCCCTCCACACGCTGTCTGTGGCATCAGTGGGGAGGGGGTTCTGCTGAGGAGCAGTGGTTGGTTACTCGGCTGGTGACGAAAGCTCGGAGGCGTCTCCAGGAGGTGGGGGCGTTCCTAGGAGGACTCAGGCAAACCTATCCCTAAAATGGCCGCCATCAGAGTTTTTACAGGTTACTCAAAAATACGTGAATGTGCCAAGGCAACACTTCAGGCATATTTTTAATGAGGGAATGACATAATAACATGATGGAAAGCTTGAAAAAGTCGATTTTGCATAATACCCCCCCTTTAAAGGTGCATTATGCAACTTTTTATGCGGAAAAAAAGCTGATATTTGTGCGTATTGACCTCGCAGTGACCCAGCGACTGTATATGGTCAGCGTGACGCCGTTGCTTTCCATCACAGTGGTCTCTAGGACTCTCAAGGATCGATTGTTTGGAAGGTTTTCACTGCTGACAGGCCCTCTCACCAGAAAACCTACAAAACAATTGATCGTGGAGCGTTGTAGAGACCACATGATCAAAAGTAAAAACGTCAAGCTGACCACTCATACAGCCACTGGGTCACTACAAGGTCAAACATGCCCAAATATCAACTTTTTTGCCTACATAAAAAGTTACATAATGCGCCTTTAAAGGAGGGGTAACATTTGAATTAAAGTCGCCTCTCCCTACGTTTTCCAGCCATGTCTGAATGTGTAGAATGAGCTCAGACCTGTTCACCACAACTGCCTCTAAAATCCTGCACTGTCGCTCAAAAGGTTGTTAATTCGGGTCCGAAGTGCCGCCATGCACGAGCTTAACGTAGAAACTGCAGTTGCACGTACGACCTGAGGTGGCAGTAGCGAGCACAAAAATGACAACTTGCTTCTAGCCCCTTTAAAGTGGACATGTCTCTCCTTATTAATTGTTTTATTTAACCTTTATTAGCCGAGAAAGGGACAAATAACAATCAATTCTCATTTACATTGATTAAGGCTTAAAAAACAATATTGTGGGAAATTAAGGAACATTTTAAATAATGTCTATGAAGAAAAGTCAGCATGGAAAAAACAAGCTTTCACTTTCAGCTAATACTATGCAAACAAATCAATGGCACAAGCTGTGAGTGCAAGCTGTAAAAAAGGAAAATATGGCAATTTTTCTAGGCATGTTCCATCAAATTTGCCAGTTGACAGCGCAACAAAAGAATGTGCAAATGACTCCATTTTTGCATGTGCTACTCATTTTAGACATAAGAAGACGAATCAGAACGGATCGTGTGATGGATTATGGGCTTAAACAATTTGGGGCACAGTTTTGTTCCCTCTTTTATGACGCAGTAAAATCCACAAAATACTGATTGACGCACTTCATTAAAGCAGCATCAGCAGCAGAAAAAGTGGAGGACCTTGTCATGTGGTTAAACAACTGATTTAGCACTATAGATACAGACGGCATCTCTGGAATCGCCCATATATGGTCATTTTTGAAAACAGTTAAGGGGGAAAACAATTTTGAAAAAATGTAAATTTTCTCTATTATTCAAAAACTACTGTAATAAATGCTGAATTATGAATATAGTTTCTACTAAATAAAGACACAAAGACATGGGGAGGAGCAAAGTGGTTCAACAGCCCATAAATATATGAATAACGGAGAATGCTAACTTGATGCTACATGTTAGCATCGGGCTAATGCTAACGGTTAGCTAGTGTTTGCTACAACTGCAGTTTGTTCACTTCTACTGCACAATCTGCTGTGAGAAAATATCCATATGGACCCGATTTACACTGGACTTTATTTGTATGTGATAAATAAGTTGATATTCCACCAGAAACTCTCTAAAGATTCTATTTTCCCCCTCGGCGAAGCCACGCCCCCTTCTATGACGAGATGCCGTCTGTATCTATACGTCTCATTAAAAAAAAAAATCCCTGGTGGCATAAATTAAATCATCTTTCAAATCAATTAGTTTATGAATTAAAATTGACACTGTGTGAAGATGTAAAACAAAGACAAATAGACCAAATAAAGCACAAGCACAAAGCAAGACAACAGGACATCATTCCCGAGGATTGAAATAAACTTGTAAATTCATCCCATCTGATAAATTTAAATATATAGTGCATTTAAATACTGTATCAAGTAGCGGTAGTACTGCATCATTATTGGGGCTGTTTGGCGTAATGTCCCAGAGTGACTAAACCCGGTGATCTCACCCCGACACAGAATGACATTTAAAGTGGAATTCTTTTAGCGCCGGACCCTCTCATTTGAAATGCTGCTAAAGTCTATCATTAAATCACATAATGTCGCAGCACAAAAACTGTTATCCTTCAAAGCAACTCCGCGACGTAGCCGTGAACAATGACAGTAAATAGTTTTAATACTCTACTCTAAAAATAACAAAACAAGCATGTCATCAGACATTTAGGGGAAAATGAAGACCTGAGCAGGAAAACAAAATCAGTCATACAGGCGGTCGAACCAATGGACTTATATTTAAACGAAACTCCAACAAATAACTCCTCATTTATGTTATATTTCTTATTTATGCAAATCCAGTTGTGTTCAGTTTCAGTTTATTCGGTCAAAATTATGACAAAAGATTTACATTCAGTTAAGTATACTTCTTCATAACATAACATACAAAATGACCAAAAGGTATAGGCTGAAGCTAATGCTTATTTTGCCTACCCTTGTTTTTGTTTTTTTAAACTTACAGCACGTGTTTTTCTTACTTCTTTCTAACATAACATCAGACATTCAAAAGGATTTTATTTTATTTTTTTATTTTAAGGTAAGTTGACAGTCTTAAACAAACAAGTAAACAGAATTAAGGTATTTTTCAAGTATAATACTTTTATACATTCTCTTTAGGTGGAAGAGAAAGGGACATCATGTGAGATCCTCTGTACAGTTATTCCAGAGATCGACCCCTTTAATGGAAACACAAAATCTCATGGTGTTTGTTTGAAATGTTTTCTTTACAAACGTCTCCACTCCTCTGAGCTCATACCGGCTCTGTCTGAGGGTGAACATATTTTGTAGTGTGACACAAGTTTATTTTTTACTTTGAACATCATTTTTATTGTTTACAAATCTACTAAATCATAGAATTTCAATGTTTGCAGGTTTATGAATAGGGAATGGGTTGGTTGGTTGGTTGGTTGGTTGGTTGGTTGGTTGGTTGGTTGGTTGGTTGGTTGGTTGGTTGGTTGGTTGAGAATGTGATGAGTCTTATTGCCTTATTGCCTTATTGCCTTGTTTTGTAGGGTGCCTTGTTTTGTAGGGTGAAAATTTTGTGTGTGTTTGATTTATAGGTGTTTCCCCAAATTTCGAAACAATAAGTGATATATGGCATGATTAATGAGTTATATATAAGAATGAAGCTCTCTTTGTTTAAAATATATCTGGATTTATATAATATCGCTATTGCTTTTGATAATTTCATTCTGACATTATTAATCTGTGACTTCCAATTTAGATCATGATCAATTATAACTCCAAGAAATGTGTTTTCATAAACTCGCTCTAAAGGCAAATTGTTGAGCATTAGGTTTACTTGGCTGTCAATTTTTCGGTTCGAGAAAATCATAAATTTAGTTTTCTTTATATTTAAAGACAATTTATTACAATCAAACCAGACTTTGAATTTATGTAACTCTCTCTCCAACATTTCTAGGAGCTGGTTTAGATCGTCACCAGAACTGCACAAGGTGGTGTCATCAGCAAACAAAACAGATATTACATAGATCATTTATATAGAGTTGTGTTGTTTTAGTTGTTGAAAGTCTGAATTAGAAATAAGCCATATTAATGAGTAATGTTGATGTTTTGAGAGGGGAAACACATGGGTTTATGGAAAGAGCAGGTTTAGATTAATGTGTATATTTTGTTGACACATTTGCTACATAATAATTACAAAGGGAATTTTGTATGTTTAATCTTTTGGAAGAAAAGTTATTTCTGACTGTGTTGAAACAAAAAATAACAATAAAGATGGTATTAATTAGGTGTCTGTGCTACTTTGAGGGGAGATATTGTCCCTGAATTTCCAACCTTAACTTAGATGTCTTTTATGGATTCAAGCTCTGTCCTCAACATTTCACCAAATTGCAAATTATGCAAAAAAACATTCTTTAATTTAATCGATAAAAACAGAAAAAAATATAACCGTGCATAAGTTTGAAGATACCGTGTAGTGTCTTCAAAAGCATGATTCAGCTGTAAGTGGCAGCGCAGATGTCTGGACATTTGTGGTAGGTTTTGATGGCAGAGATAAACTGGCCAGGGTTGGACTTGACTTGGATCTACTGGTTCATGTAAAGGTTTATTGGCACTTATTTGTAAATAAATATTTCATCAAAGCCACACACAAAAGAATTCATAGTAAACCACATAATTTATCAATGCACAAGACTCACAAATGCACCTAATGTATTTTTCCATGGTAAGTTCACACTCACAGCCAGATTCTGCTCAATAAAAATATATTTACTTACATAAAACAGACCCCATGCTGCTTGTATCTGCTCGGGCTTACGTTAAAAAAAACTCCACCATGCCCCTCCTGTCCTGTCCCGGTGCAGTCCTTTCAGCCCGGAGGCGCGGGTCCGGAGTGAGCCGAGTCTACCCCAAACGGAGCTCCCTCAGGCTGTGGGGCACTTCCTCAGACTCCTCCTCCAAAACACGGCACTACAACAGCGGCAGAGAAAAACCGGGGGGCGGGGCGCATGTGATGCCCTGGAAACTCCCAGGAATCTGCCCAAAATGACTTCCCGGGGCATTAAATCTTGGACTTAACTGAGAAAATGCCACTTAAAAGGATGTACATTCAAGCGTTCGGGTAAGTGTGCCCTGTTACCATGGTTACAAAGCTAGTTTTTGATCCAAACACTTAAACAATAAACTTTATGCAGGTTTTTCTTGGATTTTCTGTTTCATAGCATTTAGTTTGTACCGCATTACTTTGAATCAATATTGTTTGCAGGGAAAAGTAGCACAGTTATGATTTGTATATAGAGTTTTGGATGGAATATTATAAATTAAAGCAGAACTAAGTAAGTTGTTAACCTTAATAAATCCTTTTCGCAGTCCCTCTGGAGGTAATACAAGTGTTAATGGGATGATTGGGGGGTCTTTCATCTCCCCCGGTGTCTCCACAATTGCAGCTTTCCTGAACACAGGTCGGAGTCACCAACACACACTAATGGAATCATGTAGAAGAAGCTAACAGGCTAACGGGCAAGGCTAACTGTGGGCTAGCGCTACTTAAACAGTATTTACAGCCAAGTTAGAGTGAAAAAAAAAAATCTCCATTGTGTAATTGGACGTACAATATCCCTCTGTCCCTTTGCCTTTTCTCCCAGCGCAGTATTTACTCTCACGGACAAGTAATGAGTGAAAAAACGCAACATGCTACGACACCTGCAGTGGCGCTTATGGCCTCTAGGGGCATGAGTTACTTATGGTGCGTTCCAGGCAACTGGTAACTGGTAAATTTAGCACTTCCCACTTGGAAAAATGCCTTGGAGCCACTCGAACTGGTAATTACAACTTTTAAACTCGGAAACCTGAAGACGGCTACGAGTTTGTATACGAGATGAAGACAGTAATATAATGCATTGGTTTTATATAGCGCTTTTCTGGACACTCAAAGACGCTTTACATTGCACTATTCGTTCACTCCATACCCGGTGGTGGTAAGCTACTATTGTAGCCACAGCTGCCCTGGGGTAGACTGACGGAAGCGAGGCAACCAGTCTCGGCCCCTCCGACCACCACCAACCACTCACTCACTCACGCGTTACATTCGCTAGACTTCCTGGTGTTACCAAACGGTCTCCCATCCAAGTACCGACCAGGCCCTTCCCTGCTTAGCTTCCAAGGTCTGACGGGATTGGGCAGAGCAAAGGCGGTATGACCACAGTATGGCGCCCCCCAGTGGAGCAGTACAGCTAATGTTAAAACTGTATCAAAGTCCAGTGCTCCGGTCTCTGCACTGGCTTCCTGTCACTCAGAGAATAGACTTTAAAACAGCTCTGCTTGTGCACAAGTCTTTTCATGGTTTAGCACCAAGGTCCATCTCTGACATGCTAGAGCCGTATGAACCATCTCGGGCCCTGAGAACTTCAGGGAGGGGTCTCCTGGTGGTTCCCAGAGTCAATAATAAACACGGTGAGGCTGCGTTTCAGTTTCATGCAGCTAAAATCTGGAACAGTCTTCACGAGGATGTGAGACAGGCCTCAACTCTGACAATGTTCAAATCCAGGCTGTTCTTTTTACCCGTGCATAAAACTGAAAGTATTTTATCTACACTCTTGCCTTTTACTGTAATTGATTAATTTTATGTTGATGTTTTTATTGATTCTATTTGCTTTCTTGTATTTATGCAACTGTGAAGCACTTTGAATTGCCTTGTGTATGAATTGTGCTCTACAAATAAACTTGCCTTGCCAATAGCAGTTTTGTTTACATACGACTTCAATCACCTGGAACGAAGTGAAGTTGTAACTTTCAAGTGGGAAAAATACCAGTTACCAGTTGCCTGGAACGCACCATTAGTACTGCTTTAATTGCTACCATGGAAATCCGCCATGTTTCTGGATATGAGCAAACATTGACAGAACATTAACTAAAAACAGGACAACTAGTGGAGAAAAGAAAGTGCTGTGGAACAACTGTGTTAGCTGTGAAGTCATTACTGGTAAACAGTGTTGGGGTAACGTATTACAAAAGGTACGAGGTACAAAAATATGCTACTTTTTTCAGTAACTAAGAAATATAACATTGATTATTGAAACAAAACATGGGATGTTATGGGTCGCCCAATCTCCTTGCAGCTGTTCTACTTTGGTGTCACAAAACTCTGTTTAGCCGAGTCATTTTGGGACCCTGCCCTCACGTTACTCCCTGTGCTCACGTGCGTGCTGTAAATGAACCAAATAAAGAGTAATGAAAACAGACAGAGGAGACAGAGTCCTGCTGAGCTTCCTCACTGTCTGCAGCAAATCCTCTTACTCTGCACTATATTTACAGCTAATAACTATATTTAACCACACACTATTTCAACACAATGCACAATAGAGTCTGGAGCGTCCGTCAAAAACAATCAATATCAAGACACACAATAAAGCAGGTAGTAGTAGGAAAAATAATCAAGAATAAAATGCGATCCGATGTGTAAATCTCAGTCAGACAGAAGACCTCAGGGATTTTCTCGCCTCCTGCCTCTTTGTTCATTTATGGGTTTCTCAAATTAAGCAACGTTTTACTACCTGGAAATGGCCTATTTTCTTTTTTTTATCCATTTGCTAAACCCAAGAGGCACTGGTGTGTCTTTAGTCATGTCGATCTACCATATTTCATGCTGTATTGTTTAAGGCCAGGATGAGACGCAGCTCTGAGGCAAACAGGAAATCAGTCGGACGTGCCCTGGACATGTAAGCCAAGTTTTATTGCAGCCATTTCAGTGACATTTACTGGTTGTGTTTTCTCAAGTCAAAATATGTCATCAGAGAAACCATAAGGGCGGAGTTTTGACGATGTTACAGAAGCCTGGTGGTCAGAGAACTTGATTTCACTACAAAGGTAAAAGTGGCTCTGGAAAATCATTGCTGAGTGGACATATTATACATTTTATAGTTTGAAAATAAGTCACTGTAAGAATTATATAGTAACAATGAAATGTAGGCAAGAGCTGGTGAATATCTTGGCTGGGGCTCCTCCTGCTGGCACATATGGGAATAACTTTCTTGAAAAATAACTTCCAGGTTAAATATGGTGCGGTTAGCAGATCCAGCAGTGTGTGCAGAACGGCTCAGAATTGCTAAAGTTGGATTATATGCTTTAAAAATGTGGAGGATGGTTTTTGGGTTTGAACAATGACACGAGTGTAATAGGGAACGAGGCGCTGACACCATAGAAGAAGAAACAGCTACATTTGACAACCCAGGATTAACTCAAAACTACGTGAATGTTGTGAAATACTACTCCAGGTCTGTCTTTGATGAGGGAACATTAAAACCTGGTTTAAACCTCAAGAAAGATTTCAATTGGGTACCATAAAGTTATCCAAATTATAGAAGCAACACTTTAACTGCTGCTGTTGCTCCGTTGTCATTGCTATAACTACTCAAACTACACAATAGTAACTTAGGGGCGAGACATGGATCACGACAGGCACAAAAAGCCTCGTCCTTTTAACACATCACACAGTATAGGAGGTAAACATCATCCACCAAGTCAACTAGTCAGGGCAGCTGGGTGGGGACTTGTTGATTGGGGGCTTACACCCACTCTCAACAGGCCACTATACACTCTGGCTTTTTAACGCACCTCACTAGATAGGGTATACAAATTGGACATGTCTTTGATCTAATATCAATAACAAATAGTGGATAGTAATGACAACAAGGAAGTGGCAAGATGGCAGATTATAAAGTCCAATATGACTATAATATGAAATCGGACATTCATTCACTGATAATGACAAGAATGACAATAATAAGATACTTTTTGCCCTGGCCATGAACATGCTGGTCAAGTCTGCCGAGCCGGAGTGCAGAGGCCCCAAATCCAAGTCCGGAATCCGTCAGCCCCCCATCAGAGCATATATGGATGATCTGACCGTAACAACAGTGTCAGTCCCAGGATGCAGATGGATCCTCCAGGGCTTGGAGAGGCTAACTACCTGGGCGCGGATGCACTTCAAGCCAGAAAAATCCAGGTCTCTTGTCCTGAAGAAAGGGAAGGTGACTGATCGGTTCCAATTCTCTCTAGGAGGCATCCATATTCCATCTGTCACAGAGAAACCTGTGAGGAGCCTTGGAAAAATATTCGATTGCTCCCTAAAGGATGCCGCTTCCATCAGGGCAACCAACGAACAACTGGACAGCTGGCTTACTACAGTCGACAAGTCAGGTCTTCCAGGGAAATTCAAGGCCTGGGTTTACCAGCATGGCATCCTGCCGAGGATACTGTGGCCATTGCTGGTGTACGAATTTCCCATCTCCACAGTAGAAGGGTTCGAGAGGAGGGTCAGCAGCTGCCTTCGACGCTGGTTGGGCTTACCCAGAAGCCTAAGCAGCATCGCCCTCTACGGCAATAAGAACAAGCTGACTCTCCCCATCAACAGTCTGGCTGAGGAGTTCATGGTTGCCAGAACAAGAGAGTTTCTCCAGTATAGGGAATCAAAGGACCCAAAAGTCTCCCAAGCTGGCATTGAGGTGAGGACGGGCAGAAAGTGGAGGGCACATGAGGCAGTGGTTCAAGCGGAATCACGGCTGTGTCACAGAGAACTGGTGGGAAGTGTGACGACTGGCCGGGCAGGTCTGGGAATCACTCCAAGAACCCGCTACTACAAGCTCAAGGGCAAGGAAAGGCGGAACCTGATCCAACGCGAAGTGAGGGCTGGGGTGGAAGAGCAGCGTGCTAGCCAGTGGGTGGGATTGAAGCAACAGGGCGCATGGACCAGATGGGAAGAAGCCATGGACAGAAAGATCTCATGGTCCGAGTTGTGGAGGGCTGAGCCACTCCGCATCAAATTCCTCATTCAGTCTGTCTATGATGTCCTGCCCAGCCCGTCCAACCTCTTCTGTTGGGGCAAGGTGGAAACCCCAAAATGTCCCCTGTGCCAAGGAAGAGGAACTCTGGAACACATCCTCAGCAGCTGTCCTAAAGCGCTTGGAGATGGCCGTTACCGCTGGCGCCACGACCAGGTGCTGAAGGAGGTCGCTGAGTCCATCAACACTGCCGTCAACCAGAGCAAGCGCTTACTACCAACAAGGCGCAAAATCTCATTTGTGCGGGCCGGAGAACAACCACGTCCCCGTCCGAAACCTCAAACAGGCCTCCTGGGAACAGCGAAGGACTGGCAGATTAGGGTGGACCTGGGGAAGCAACTAAAATTCCCTGAAAACATCGTGGAAACCAGCCTTAGACCAGACATCGTTTTACTCTCAGAGACATCAAAGCAGGTCGTATTGTTGGAGCTAACGGTGCCCTGGGAGGAGAGACTGGAGGAAGCCAATGAGAGGAAGAGGGAGAAATACGCGGAGCTGGTGGAGGATTGCCGCAGAGAGGGGTGGCGTGCGCAATGCCTGCCCATTGAGGTTGGGGGAAGAGGTTTTGCAGCTAAGTCTCTCGGTAGGGCCTACAGCCTCTTGGGCATGACAGGGGCACGTAAGAGGAGAGCCATCTGCAAAGCGTCTGAGGCTGCTGAGAGAGCCTCGCGATGGCTGTGGATCCTGAGGGACAAGCAGTGGAGGAGTGCTTCTTGGACACAGGCCGGGAACTGATCACTCCCGGTTGGGTCGCCTGGGTGAGGGGGTCTGAAGTTGAAAGACCCGAAACCCCCTATGACCCCAGGTACTATCACTGATGATGTGTCCAAGCAACTGCATCATAAGATGTATGTAACAACAATTGTTATGATAAATAACAATAACTACCTATTACATTATTACTATTTTTTATTAGCACGCCGTGTTAATAATATGAAATGGTAAAACCTCCTTGTTTGCCAGTGCTGCAAAAGTCTGTTGATTGTATGTTGACAATTGTAGCAACAGTAGGATAAAACTTAACTCACAAATACATATAGGTTTATATTTGTGTTCTGAAACTAGTATAGAATACTCAGAAAGGATCGTACTTTGTTTATTTAATGTAAATGTAAAAGAAATGTATAACTGTAGCATCATGAATTGCAAATGTAATGTACATGAACAAGGGGTCGGCACTTATAAGCTTTTGCTTCAGTCGACTCCCTTTGAGCTTCCATTAGCTGTATGATTGTGAAACTATGGAGAAAGAGAAAATGTTATTTGCTCAAATAAACTACACAAACAAACAAACAAACAAACAAAGTCACATTTTTCATCATATGTTCACTTTAAAAGCCCTGTACCTGATAGTGGCTTCTAATGAAAGAGGAAGCCACTTAATATCCAAGTTGCGATTCAAACTTATTCTTAACTTTTCTAACATATTAATAATATAATATGAGTTTATAGGCACATTGCACAACTTGCAGGGTCATTTTCAGGGTCATTGTCACAGCAATGCTACAAAACTAGCTTGAGAGCACATGAAATGTATACAATTGCTTTGTAATTATATGGGCAGTGTTGTTCCCACAAATGTCTGAGTTTACAATATAATAACAGACAAAAGGTGTTCCATTACTAGAAAAGAATCTGGACTGAAGTATTTGCTGTTGAAAATACAAACTATGCAAGGTGCATAGAGCGCCCGCAGCCGCAAGGGCCCCGCATCTCAGCCAAACTACGGTGTTGTTTTACTGATTAATCAACGCGTTGTCACGGTGACAGGCTCGCTGACAGCCCGTCACCCTGTCCCGGGCGCTGCTCTCATGTTTTCTCTGCGTGGACTCGGGCCGTCAGCCACACACTCATTTAAACTCTCTTCTCATTGTCTCTAGCAGAGTATCAGGACAGTAGTTTGGTGAATAGACGAGAGTGGCCTTTTTTCCCCCTCAAAGATGAGTTGAATCTACACGGCGCTCATGAGCACAGTTACTTACAGTAACTCTGGTTCTCAGAATGTGCACAGTCTAAAACCAATGGCCGCTGGCTGCCCTGCTTTTTGACCACAAACGTGGGGGCCGCCATTGCTCCGCCGTTGCTGCAGTACCTCCATATCGCCGCTAGGCCCCCATTGAAAAGCATTGGACTTTAGACACGTTAAAAACTACTTTAAAGCCTGGTTTCAATTGTTTCAACGCTAGACTAGGCTAGATATTCCTCCTGAGATCACGCTGGGTTAATAACACTATATGAAACCAGGCTGGTTTTCGTAATATGATTTTTTGAAATCTCGAACTTAATGAGGCTCGGACTGTTAGCATTGGAGCAGCGCGAGCTACACGTCACGCAAGGGCCGAGTCTGAAAATCCCGCCCGTATGTCCTTTTTAGGAACATGCTTCGTCAGAGCTGGGGAGGGGAGTCTGTAAATCCGCCATGAATTGCCCCACGGCCGTGGTCATTCTGGTAAACGGGGAGGAGTGAGCATAAGACGTCCATTATTTTCTACAGTCTATGTCTAAAACGAGTTGGGTTACTCACGGGCTAATTCTTAGTGGTCAGACAGAAATAACCGCCAGGTGAAGGTTTCAGTTAGTTTTAAATCAGCGGTTCCCAAACTGTGGGTCAGGGACCAGAGGTGAGTGAATGTGACCATTTGCCATTTACCATTTTAAAAAGTGGGGGAAACAGACTTAGTTAGTGCTTAGTGTTTCTCACACAGAGCCTGAACTGAGGTCATTATGTTCCCCTTCTGCCCTGCACTACTGCACAGTGGAACTGTTTTTCACCGTAAATGGATTCGCTCTTCGTCGAATAGCCATGGGATGCAGTGTAGGGCCCCTGTTTGGAATTTTGCTGAGGGCCCAGAAGGTGCAGAAACGGCTCTGACATTAGAGTCCAATTGACTCTGTGTTCTTTAGTTCCAATAAAAAGCCTGAGGCCACATTGCACTTTAGTTCGCCACAGACTGACCGGTGAAGAAGGAAGTCATGGAAATGTTTCACTGCAACATTATCACAAATCAATCAGTTCAATATATTGGCTTTATACTGCCTTAAAGGGTAATTAAAACCATCAGCAGGTCCTGAAAGTTCACACTTCACTGTCATTGGTTAAATCCACCTGGCATTCAGAGTGGGGAACATCGATACCAACACCACTGTCGTGTGTATTTATAAGTCATTGATAAGTGTGGAAAGACAATAAAGTAAACTACAAATGCACCCAACAGTGTTTGGCCAAACTTATGTATAACCAGACGACTTTTAAGCAAAAGTACGCAAGGGAAAACAGACAAAATCGTAAGGTGAAAAAAATAAGAATTTCCAAGACTTCCCTCTAGAATGTAAAATGTGTACGAAATCTGACACTTGAAGTAATTCTAAGGAAAGCATTGATGTCGTGTCCTCAGCTGCAGGGAGGAGTCCTGTTGCATCATGTGCTCAAGTCACTGGGCTCTGCGTCACAGAGAGTCTCCCCCTTTACATCAACAACATCACTCCCAGAGAGAGAGAGAGAGAGACAAACACACAGCCTCTCATATCAGCTCGGTGTAAATAATTAATGATCATAGTAGAGCCACGGCTAAAGGAACAGCTGTCGCCTTCACTAATGTGTTTTTCATCATTCTAGGATTTCTCTCTCTCTATCGAGCTACAAAAACAGTGGTTGACTGTATGAAAGCAGCCAGTGAATGCTTTTGAAATTCATCACATCTTCTTTCCATGGCTGAAAAAAATACTTTGCGTTAAGGCTACAAAAACGAGCTATCAAACCCAATATTTCACTCGATTTCAGTCGCATAAAAGTCTGTGTTTGTGTTTTTAGACCCATACAAGTGAAGCATAGAATATAGTAAGTGTTGGAAAGACAGAAGGGTTTTGTTGCCCCCTTGTGGCAATTAGCGGTAAACGCACTTTTCAGGTAGGCCACGCCACAGCCTCAGCCTTATTTTTAGTTCAGTTCAGCACGAGGCTCAGATGCAGCGACATCGGCAGCTCAAGTTGTGTGCGTTTTTGACCACAAGTAAGCCAACACAAGCCTTAGCTCGGTGGACAATTTACCTGTGTGTCAATATGTTGTTTGTGAATATTGTGTTCTTGGGTGCAGTGTTCTATTAACTTTATAATTTACTAAGTATGCTAGTATGCTAGTATGCTATGCTACAATGCTAAGCTAACCGTATTATTTCGAGACCCTTTGTTGTGTTATGTAAGTAGGGCAATTGTAGTAATTATTGTTTTATCATTTCTTTGTAGACCACACACACAGAATCACCTGCTGCTGGATGTCTGAGCTTTGCTGCATTAAACCCAATTGAATACCTGCATCCTATCCTTGTGTTCTGACCGACACCCCGAGGCGAATACAAACATCTATGTATACAGTCCAAACCAGTTAAATTAAAGAGCTCTAAAAGATTTGGTCCTTCGAGCCGGATTTGTATCCACCTCGGACGTGAGGATGCAGCAGCAGAATGCAAGTGGCATAGATTCTACACGGCCCAAACGGACCATCCAACCTCCTTCCTACCTCACTGACTACGACGTGAGCCAGTTCAGATCACGGCGGACGACTACAGTACAGCCCAGAAATGAAACTACAAGTCAGTTTGTGCCAGCTTCAAGAAGAGGTATTTACTCGCCTATATCATCAAGAGCCTCCAGTCCCATCAGTCAAGATGGCTGGTACTATACCATAGATCAGCTATCATCTTCAATGCTGGAAGAGAAGGATCCAGAGCCACCAGCAGGAGCAGCCAGTGGATTATTGTACTCTACACCTCATCAAAGACCGTTGCAGTCATCTCCCTCTCCTCAGTTACCACGTTTTCAGCAGCGTCTACTACCTGACATACAGTCAAGGCAGCCAGTAAACCTACCACCTCCTATCCCACCTAGACGCAATTCTCCTCAACGTGATACTGCACAAGTTTACAGCACTCAAGGTAATCAAAGGTCTCGAAGTGTATATCCTGCTTCCAACAACCCCTTTGCACAGGATGTGATGATTGACAGACTGGATAATCTGATGGCAGAGCTGACACTTCTAAAGCAGCAGGCATTAGTAGCCCCACCTCTTCCTCCCAGAGACAACAGCGCTGGGCGGCATGACTTCCTTTTACCTGTCAGTGTAGCTCCTTCCTATGGCTACAATGATCAGAAGAACAACCCTCAGAGTCAGGGGGATAACTATCTACATCTATCTAGGCCAGACATCACTACCAGACACAGAGATTCCCCCAAGCAGCCTGACCAGCCCTACTTGTTTACACAAGAGAAGACCTACAGGGGCCCTACGCCGTCTATCCCCAACTTCACCAAGAGAGACCCAGGGGAGTTTGCTCGTTTAAAGATTGCTCTCAATAACTTGCTTCCTCCAGATAGTACAGAGCTATTCAAGTTTCAAATCCTAATGGACCATTTAAAGCTGGAGGACGCTCGCTTGATTGCAGATGCCTACCTAAACTCACCTACGCCGTATACAGACACTATTGCAGCTCTGTCTGAGAAGTTTGGCCAACCTCACCAATTAGCCCTTCAGAAAATCGCCAATGTCATGGATTCACCGGACATCAGACGCGGAGATACTGAAGCCTTTGAGAGGTTTGCATTGCAGATTAGAGCGTTGGTGGGCATGCTGCGGACCTTGGGCACAGAGGGAGAGATAGAGCTCAGATGCGGCTCTCACGTGTCACGCCTCCTTAGTAAACTACCCAGTGAGATGAGGGCGGAGTTCAGAAGACACATGTGCCGCCACTCTAATGCCATTTACGACCTGCTTGAATTCTCTGATTGGCTACAGTTAGAGACATGGTGCCAAACAACAGATGGACAAAGGGGAAGCTATGCACAGAAAGAGAGAGCTCCCTCAAAGTCAGATCGTCATCGTGAGTCAAAGCCACTTCCTCGCTCTGCCACTATACTTCATGGTGCAGAAGAAGCCACGCCTACTCCGAAAACAGAGACTGTAAGCAGTTCACAGGCAACCAAGAAAAGTAAGAGCGCTCCTAAAGCTTACTGCCCCTACTGTGAAACTGAAGATCACTTCTTAAGTCAATGCGCCACCTTTAAGTGCTTCGACAAGGCTCAAATGATTGATTGGATTAAGACCAATAAACGCTGTTGGCGTTGTGGAAGAGCGCACCAGGCTGCAAAGTGCAACTTAAAGAAGCCCTGCAGTACCTGCCAAGGTAAACATCTCCTCATACTGCATGATGTCAATACCAGAGAAGCAAAGGAAGGCACCTGCCTTGTCAGCTCAGCTACTGAGACTCTGTATATGGACAAGCCCTCTGACCCAACTCGTGTCCTCCTGAAAATAATCCGGGTGCTTCTACGACACGGGGACAAGACGTTGGACACGTATGCAGTCCTCGATGATGGATCAGACCGGACGATGCTACTGTCGGCTGCAGCTCAGCAACTTGAGGTGACAGGAAGTCCGGAGGACATATCCCTCAGAACCATTAGGCAGGACATTCAAGTGCTGCACGGTGCGTCAGTTTCATTCGAAATCTCATCCATATTCCAGCCAAAGAAATCCTACAAAATTACAAATGCATTCACTGCTCAGCGCCTTGGTCTAGCAGAACATTCTTATCCCATCGCTACCCTGAAGAAGAAATACAAACACCTGTCCAATCTGCCTCTACAAGCCTTCAGTCGTGTCTCACCATTGCTGTTAATTGGGGCTGACCACCCACACCTCCTGTGTCCCATCGAACGAGTGCGTCTTGGCCCTCCAGGTGGACCAGCCGCCATCCACACCCGATTAGGTTGGACATTGCAAGGGCCAGCGAGAATGCTGGAAACACAGCTACAACCTCAGCAGTGTCTCTTCACGTCACTCAGTCCTGAAGCCGCTGAACTCAAAAGAAATGTTGAGAAGCTCTGGCAGGTTGACATTCTTCCCTTTAGAAATGAGAAAGAGGTCACTAGATCACGTGAAGACACTGAAGCATTAAACCTGCTCCAAGCCAAGACTGAGAGGGTGGAAGTAAACGGGATACTAAGGTACGCAACGCCGTTGTTAAGAAAGAAGGACTCACCTGTTTTTCAGGCTCCCAAGGAAGCAGTGATGCCGAGTCTGAAAGGTATGGAGAGACGCTTGGCACGGGATCCTGACAAGGC
Source organism: Gobius niger (assembly GCF_951799975.1). NCBI lineage: Eukaryota > Metazoa > Chordata > Actinopteri > Gobiiformes > Gobiidae > Gobius > Gobius niger. Next base: position 5,215,387 of record NC_136868.1, read on the forward strand.
TGCCGCTTACAGTGGAGAGATGGAGAAGCTCGAAACCTCAGGTGTCGTGGCAAAACTCAGTCCTGGTAATCAGTGTGACAGTGACGAGAGCTGGTTCCTGCCCCATCATATGGTCCAGCACAATGGGAAAAACAGAGTCGTTTTTAACTGCTCGTTCTGCTTCAAAGGACTCAACCTAAATGAGTGGCTGTTACCTGGACCTACTCTGAGCCCGTCTCTGGTTGGAGTGCTCCTGCGCTTCAGAGAACACAGCGTGGCCATCAGCGGGGACATCAAAGGAATGTTCCATCAGGTACGCCTGTTACCCGAGGATAAACCTCTCCTGAGATTCCTCTGGCGCAGTGACAGAGACAAACCTCCAGACATCTATGAGTGGCAAGTTCTCCCGTTTGGGACCACTTGTAGTCCCTGCTGTGCTTCCTATGCTCTACAACAGCATGTATTCCAGCACAGCAAGCCTGAAGAAGATGTGCGATTCTCGGTTGAGCAATGCTTTTATGTGGATAACTGTCTGCAGAGCGTTCCATCAGTAGAACAGGCAAGGCAGCTGGTCGACAAACTCCGAGCCCTACTGTCCCACGGAGGATTTGAAATTCGCCAGTGGGCAAGTAACAAGCCGGAAGTCATCTCCCACTTACCACCGGAAGCCCGATCTGACAAGCTGGATCTCTGGTTATCACATGACAAAGCTGAAGCCCTCGAGTCCACCCTGGGATTGAGCTGGCATTGTGACGCAGATACCCTTGGATACAAGCATCGGCCAATCACCTACGGCGAACCAACCATGCGAAACATATACCGCATTTTAGCAAGTCAGTATGATCCACTGGGATATATCCTGCCCTTTACTACCAGAGCAAAGATCATCGTCCAACAACTGTGGGCTAAGCACCGAGACTGGGACGACACACAGCTCCCTGAAGACCTGTTACAGTTGTGGTTATCTTGGGAAAGGGAGTTGGAGCAGCTACCAGAGGTTGCTTTGTCAAGATGCTACACAGCACCAAGTATGGACAGACCAGAAGTGACACAAGAAGTGCACATCTTTTGCGACGCTTCAGAGCGTGCATATGGCTCCGTAGCCTACCTACGCTCAACTGATGACAAAGGTACTGTACACTTGTCTTTTATCATCGGCAGATCCCGTGTTGCTCCTAAGAAACAGCTTTCTGTTCCAAGGCTGGAGTTGTGTGCGGCCCTCACCGGAGCTCAGCTGCTTAAGCTCCTCCAGAACGAGTTAACCCTCAAGATTCAGAGTTACACACTGTGGTCTGACTCTACCACGGTCCTGAGATGGCTTCACTCCACCTCCTGCCACTTCAAAGTCTTTGTAGGGACCAGAATCGCAGAAATCCAAGACCTTACAGAGCAAAGCACATGGAGGTATGTGGATACCTCTAGTAACCCAGCTGACGACCTTACTAGAGGGAAGACACTTGCAGAGCTTGTGCAGCCCAACCGTTGGAGCCAGGGTCCAGATTTTCTCCTCCTACCAGCAGACATGTGGCCTTCAAATCCTTCCCTCACAACCTCGGAGTCCCCTCAAGAAATGACAGAGTGTAAGCGATCTGCTATCTGTGGTATGGTCGTCTCTGACTCAGGCTCTTGTACCTCAGACCACTCTAAAGCTACCACCTGGCAAGAGCTGGTAGAAGCCAAAGCTAAGGAGCTCCATGGGGCGGCAGCGCAGCAAGACCCCTCACTACCTGCCATGCCACCTGCCAAGACATATAAACAAGCTGAACGACATCTCTTTCAGTCAATCCAAAGGGACAGCTTTGCAGAGGAATGCAACCTGCTCAAGTCTGGCAAGGCAATCCCAACTAATAGCCGCTTGTCGTGTCTTGCCCCACAATACGACAAAGATGTGGACCTGATCCGAGTAGGAGGCAGATTGCGTCGAGCCGAGAATATTGATGCAGCTGCTGCCCATCCTATAGTCCTTGATCCCGGCCATCCTTACACCAAGCTACTCATCAAAGATTTTGATGCCCGTCTCTGTCACCCTGGGCCTGAACGAGTATTTGCGGAACTTCGCCGTTCAGTTTGGATCTTGCGTGGACGTGAGGCTGTGAGACGCCATCAACATGGCTGCCTCGAGTGTAGGAGATGGAGAGCGAAAGTCGCTTCACAACAAATGGCTGACCTCCCTGAAGCTCGACTACAGCTGTTTAAGCCCGCCTTTTACTGCACCGGCATGGATTGTTTCGGGCCTTTCCTGGTCAAATTAGGACGTCGCCAAGAGAAACGCTGGGGAATACTCTTTAAGTGCCTCACGACTAGGGCTGTTCATATTGATCTCCTGTCTTCAATCGATACAGACTCCTTTTTGATGGCCTTCAGGAGATTCATCGCCCGTCGAGGTAAACCTGCAGAAGTGTATTCGGACCAGGGAACAAACTTCAAAGGGGGTGAAAGAGAAATCAGAGAAGCCTTTGCTCAAATGTCTTCTGGGTTACAAGACCAGCTGGCAAAGCAGCAGATTAGTTTCAGATTCAACCCGCCCGCAGCGCCACACTTCGGAGGCGTATGGGAAAGAGAAATAAGGTCCATCAAGACAGCCTTGTACACCACCATCGCCTCTCAGAGTGTCAAAGAAGAGGTGCTCAGAACTGTCTTGGTTGAGGTTGAGGGAATTCTGAATGCAAAGCCGCTGGGCTATGTTTCATCTGATGTATCCGATGCGGACCCTGTGACGCCTAACTACCTTCTTATGGGGCGGCCTGATAGCTCCTTACCACAAGTAGTCTACCCCACTGGTGAAATGCGTGGCCGACGTAGTTGGAGACACTCACAAGTCCTGGCAGACCATTTTTGGTCAGCGTTTGTACGGAACTACTTACCCAACCTCCAGACCCGGAGTAAATGGAGAACCCCTGTGGAGAACATCAAAGAAGGAACTGTAGTTCTACTCGCGGATCCTCAGGTTCCTCGTGGACAATGGAGAATCGGACAAGTGGTCAAAGTAATGCCCGGATCCGACGGCCTCATTAGGACCGCAGAGGTGAAGATTGAAGGCAAGACCTATGTGCGACCCATTGTAAGACTCATTGTCCTTCCAGAGATTAAGGATGAAGATGGACTAACCCTTCCTGATAAGTCTGCCATTCCGTGATGTTTCCAATTTGCCCTACAAATTGGGGGGCGGCTTTGTTGGAAAGACAGAAGGGTTTTGTTGCCCCCTTGTGGCAATTAGCGGTAAACGCACTTTTCAGGTAGGCCACGCCACAGCCTCAGCCTTATTTTTAGTTCAGTTCAGCACGAGGCTCAGATGCAGCGACATCGGCAGCTCAAGTTGTGTGCGTTTTTGACCACAAGTAAGCCAACACAAGCCTTAGCTCGGTGGACAATTTACCTGTGTGTCAATATGTTGTTTGTGAATATTGTGTTCTTGGGTGCAGTGTTCTATTAACTTTATAATTTACTAAGTATGCTAGTATGCTAGTATGCTATGCTACAATGCTAAGCTAACCGTATTATTTCGAGACCCTTTGTTGTGTTATGTAAGTAGGGCAATTGTAGTAATTATTGTTTTATCATTTCTTTGTAGACCACACACACAGAATCACCTGCTGCTGGATGTCTGAGCTTTGCTGCATTAAACCCAATTGAATACCTGCATCCTATCCTTGTGTTCTGACCGACACCCCGAGGCGAATACAAACATCTATGTATACAGTCCAAACCAGTTAAATTAAAGAGCTCTAAAATAGTAAGTGCATGTAACATTTGAATTTTTCCATACTAGGGCCACCACAGAAAAGCATCTGCCTCTTTGCATGCAGTGATATTGATCTGGTGTAGGGCAGGGGTCGCCGACATTTCTTTTTCACCCATGCATGAGACACTTATGCCTTGACGATACTTGAGTAACTAGGACTAGGAACTTAGTAGCAAAGATTTCAAAGCAAATAAAGAACATTTATTTTGTTTCCTCTTAATACTCATTAATTGTCTGTGAGAGAACACAATCTTTTTTTCACTCAAACTTGGCTGTAAATACTGTTTAAGTGGCGTTAGCCCGCAGTGAGCTTTGCCCTTTAGCCTGTTAGCTTCTTCTGTGTGATTCCATTAGTGTGTATTGCACCTCCAACCCGGTGCAGGCAAAATTGCAAGCATGGTTTTCTGGCCAGAGACACCAGAGGGAGATTAAATACCCCCCATTCATTCCAATCATCCCAACACTTGTATTACCCCACACTTATTAAGATAAACAAGTTACTTATACTGCTTTAAAACTGGACCTAAAGGACTGCAGATTTAGCTTTTTCATAACTGGATCATTTGGTGTAGAAAGAAAATGCATCTATGAATGAGTCTTGATTAGATGGTGTTAAAATATAGAAGTCTAAAAAGCTTTTGAAGAGTTTTTTTGCAATAATGTGTAGAGCCATTCCCTAAAATCTGCCAGTCAAAACAATGCTAGGCTAAATCAAAATCTAATTAGCAGCTGCAGTTTTGTGGCAAGTATTCATGTGACCTAAAGCTTAAGCACCAAATAACCAAGCATTGTTTTGTGCTAATAGTAGAAACCCCCTGAGAAGCACACTTGACCCAAACTCAGCCGATCGCCTTAGTTCCCAAGAATTAAATCCGAAAAGAGGCCAGACAAGAGCTCATTCTCCCGGAGCCACTTTGTTAAACTGTTTCTGTTCACTGTTGATTTGGGGTAGGGCTTTTACTCGGTTGCAATTATCTAATGTCCTCCATGAGCAGTAATATAGCTTTTCTCAATTCCTCAATTTCGAAATACGTACAGTATATGCTCAGACTAGATGAATGTTGAGTCAAGTTGCGCAAACACACATTCCACACATTAAGAATATCACAAAGATAGGTTTTTACCATCTAAAGAACATAGTCAGAGTCCGCCCCATTCTCTCTCGGGCCAACACGGAGACGCTCATGCATGCTTTTATCACCAGTCGTATCTACAACTGTAATGCCCTGCTCTCTGGTCTTCCCAAAAAGAGTATCTCAGGTTTACAACTTTTACAAACTTCAGCAGGTCGTGTCCTGACGAAGACCCGGAGGCGGGACCACATTACACCGGTTTTAGAATCGCTGCATTGGCTCCCCGTGTGTTTCAGGATCGATTTTAAAGTTCTTTAATGGTTTTTAAATGTCTTAATGGTCTTGGTCCTTCTTATCTTTCAGAACTGCTTTTACCTTATGAACCTTCACGGCCCCTTCGCTCCTCCAGCAAGGGTCTCCTAGTTATTCCTAAAGTCAACAAAAAGACTCAATATTACGGCCCTCGCCTCTGGAACCACCTGAGGAGGAGCTCAAGGCTGAGGAGAACGTTCATGTTTTTAAGAGCAGGCTCAAGACCCCCCTTTTTAGCTTAGCCTTTAACTGACTAATCTATTTATTTAATCCTAATATATAATATATATATATATGGGAGGGTGTCCCAGGCGTATTGCTCTAAATGTTGTAATCTGTAAAGCACTTTGTGATACCTTTCAGTATGAAAAGCGCTTTATAAATAAAGCTTGATTGATTGATTGAAACGAGAGAGAGAGAGAGACCTGACAGTGGGGCACAAACATGAAGCATTTCCCAGCATTTAAAGCCCCTTGAAACACCACAGCAGCAGCAGATACAGTATTATAACTCTCACAGTGACAGACACATGATATTTCAGCCCTCGAAAGCCCCTCCCTGTTCTATTGTATTACACTGAAAGGCTGACTAAGTATGGACCCAGAGCACATGGCTACTTCAGGGTTTATACAGCAAATGTAATGCCTTTTAATGCTATTTTAATGCCTAAATACAACATCTTTAATTTCACAAATGCATATTAGGGGAAATTTCAACATTCAAAAGTAAATAGGACATAACGGGCAACTCATGAGCAAAATATTGTGTAGTCAAAACTGCAGCTGAATTTGTTTTAGGCCATAGTCCTTTATATGTACAGTAGAGCACAGTTCATACACAAGGCAATTCAAAGTGCTTCACAGTTGAATAAAATTACAAGAAAACAGATAAAATCAATAGAACATTAACTGGAAAATAATTAATTACAGTAAAAGGCAAGAGTGCTTTCAGTTGTCATATGAGACGGGCAAAAAGAACTGTTTTCAGCCTGGAATTTGTCAGAGTTGAGGCCTGTCTCACATCCTCATGAAGACTTTTCCAGATTTTAGCTGCATGAAACTGAAACGCAGCCTCACCGTGTTTAGTCCTGACTCTGGGAACCACCAGGAGACCCCTCCCTGAAGTTCTCAGGGCCCGAGATGGTTCATACGGCTCTAACATATCAAGACTTGTACGCAAGCAGAGCTGTTTTAAAGTCTGTTCTCCGAATGACAGGGAGCCGGTGCAGAGACCGGAGCACTGGACTAATATGGTCGTATTTCCTGGTTCTTGTCAGGACTCGAGCAGCAGTGAGTACCAGAGTTCTGACTTTGCACCAAAGGCTACATGGAAGCACTGCAGAGGCAATTCTTCAGCTCAACGGTCCTGTTTTCCGCTGCTTCCACTAAGTTTTTCAATTCTACTTTCAGAGACTTTTCAGAGTTTTCCCAGTTCCCGGTCTCTCTCCCGTGTTTGCATTGATCGTTTTACGGAAGTGAGGAATTTATTGCAGAATTAACTGACTAATGACAAACTAACTAATGTCTTGTCAATCTCCTGGGTCTTACTACACATAAAACCTGCTAACCCTGGCGCTCAGAGCTCTACAAACATGTCCGCAGTCATAAACTCGCCACGTAAATGCAATCATTATTTTTCCAGACTTGTTTAGCCCTAGTTCCTATTGTTCTGTTTATGTTTTGGACCCAGTTGGACTCGCGCCCAGAGGTGACAGCAAAAAGACAAACTCCTTCCAAAGGATACAGACCCCCTCTTCCATCCCTGTGCTCCCGCGCCCCCCCCCACCTCCCAGCTCTGTGCGGTCGGGACAGGAAGAGGAAGCGCGGAGAATGGGGCTCCGACGTCATCACAACAGAGAGCCGTTTATTGCAAACACAGGACAGAGAGCAGCGCGCTGGACTTCACAACATACAGTGTGATTTACAGCAGCGGAGAGAGGAATGTTCCACCTCTGGGGCCTGGGGGGGGACGAGGGGGGGGGGCATCTGGTAGAGCTGTTAGCTGTGGCATCTCGTCATGGAGGTAAATATCTCCTGGGTTCTCTGTAGAGTCTGAATATGAGTGTAAAATAGACAATTTTGACTCATTGATGATCTACTCTTGGCTAACATGAACTACTTTTTTTTGGAGAGAGCAGCATGTTAATCAGAAATCAAATCAAATTAAACTTTATTTATAGTTTTTCTGGTATCAGTATTGACAAGTACCCAATCTAACTCTTCCTACATCTCATTTTTCTAAATAAGAACAGTTGCGATCATTGCAACCAAAGCAGCTTAAAGGAATAGGCCACCGTTTTTACATACTGAGATATGTTCTTACCTTAGCTTTGACGAGTTCTTTAGGACCTGTCTGATCTTCACCCGTGCCTTCAGTCACGTAAACACAGCGCAGACGGCGTTAGCATTTAGCCTCTCGCCCTCTCCTCTATAGCTCCAAAACTGGTCAAGATAGAAGCTAATTTGGCATCCGCACAGTAAAGTGAAGATTACTGCGCGGATTTCGAACTACTCCTGGTATTATTACGCCTTACAATATAGTTCCCCCTTTTATCCGCTTAGAAAATCCACATTGTTTAATTTTGTGTAATTATACTTTGTAGTGGAACACTTCACGTAACCATATTTAAATAGGGAAAACATGGAAGAGCTTGGTAGTTTCTATCTTGACCAGTTTTGGAGCTATAGTGGAGAGGGGGAGAGGCTAAATGCTAACGCCGTCTGCGCTGTGTTTACGTGACTGAAGGCACGGGTGAAGATCAGACAGGTCCTAAAGAACTCGTCAAAGCTAAGGTAAGAACATATCTCAGTATGTAAAAACGGTGGCCTATTCCTTTAAATACAGGCTCTACAAACAAACTTCAATCGCCAATAATCACAGAGAAAGTGTTTTTGTCACCGCTTTGATGCCTTCACTTAGTGTTTAGAGCAGAATCTGGACTCCTAGAGCATGGATTTTGGTTATTTTTGCATAGCGTGCAACGTGCTTTTGGAGCTTAGCATCTTTTCAGAGGCCTCACAGTGTGATACTTCAAAGAGACAAACAGAAGCAAACAGAAGGCGTGTGTTTAGCTGAAGCAAGTGCCACATGCTAGCGGGGTTTATTTCCACGGAAAAGTGCAGGGAAAGTCTTGTAAAATGCGGACCTGCTCATGCCCGGCCTCTGTTGATGCTACATGTTAGCATCGGGCTAATGCCAATGCTAGCTAGCGCTTGCTACGAATGCCGTTTGTTCGCTTCTGCTGAACAATCTGCTCTGAATAAACATCCATATGGACCTGATTTGGACTTGACTTTATTAGTATGTGATAAATAAGTTTATATTTCGCCAGAAAACGGCTAAAAAGAGTGAAAAATTGTGTTCCCCAAAAGATTCTGTTTTCCCCCTCAGCGAGGCCACGCCCCCTCCTATGACGAGATGCCGGCTGTATTGAAATCGCAAGCTAAGCTACAGTCAATCTCAATAATGGGGTTAGGGTCAATAATTGTCGGGTTAATAAGTGGAAGTCACAAATAATTCCTTTTTATTTCAAGTCTACTTTTATCGTCTTGTCTACACCCCTGAACCATTTTCATAACAGCTTTATTTATTTTTTTATCGTCCAGCCCCCCAGGCCACACTGTCTGGCGCTTTAGGTGTGGGCCGTTGTGGGAGCAGCTCCTGTTTGTCCCTCGGAGTTTCTCGTCTTTAAAGTGTGTTTCCGCGAGTGTGATGTAACAGCACAGAGGGAAGGAAACCATCTGTCATCTGTCTGCATCAGGAGCCGTTCTCTGAGCTCCTATTGTTCACCTTCACTCTGAACTGTGCCAGGTCTGACAGTTCCAGAGTGTGTCTTTTACATAAGGCACTTCGACTCTGGGGTGTAATTTTAGAATCGTTTATTGTACACAGGATATTTTGTGCTGTTCAATCTCGTCTTAAGTCCTATTGAGTCTAAACAGTTCCCTTGAAGGACATCGCCACATGATCTACATAACAAGTGCTAAAAACAGGCAATGTTGTGACTCAAGCTAAATCCATAATAGTTTTCTTGTGCACAAACTTCATCGTTGCACCATCGGTATAAACTTTATGTTCCACATCTTGAGCACATCTGTGTAAAATATGTCGGCCTTTGAAGTGGCCATGTTGGAGTTATTCGCTACATGCTGATGCTAACGATAGATCTGTCTCTTGTTTCCAGCTGCGTTAGATAAACAAAATGGAATCAAAACACGAGAAATGATTCAGGTTCATGAAACTTTGTTTTTGTTTTAAATATTTGAGTCTTTTCGATTTATAGAATTAGTTAGATGAGGTGTTCAGAAGTGGAGAAGCTGCACGTACTCTGCTTTTGTCAGTTTACATGGTATCGTTCTTTTACTCTCCGAACCCCATTGTTGCAGCCACGGCTGCCCTGGGGCTAGGGCTGAACGATATGGACAAAATTTCATATCTTGATATTCATGCCAGATTTCTCGAAATCGATACGATACGATATAACTATGGGTTAGGTTGAAACTAACTAACTCAGAAAAATAAAATCATAATACAAAAGAGTGCCGTTTTATTGATGAAAATCTATATTGTTTATATCTTGCTTTTTTGATTTTAATATCTTGAATGTTCATATCTCGATATCGATACAATAACGATATATCTTTCAGCCCTACCAGGGGCTGATTCATTTTGATCATTTTGTCCAAAAGCTGTTCTTCTGAAACGCGCCTCACAGTCACCTCTTGGAGGACCATGTCCTGGCATCACTGTGAGTCTTTGGTTTAAAGGAACAGGCCACCATTTTCCCATAAATGTTAAAATTCCCTAGGCTCAATAGATTAGGTATTTGTAAAATATTGCAAATATGGAAGGACATTGGCTTTTTATCAAAGACCTTTAAGGAATTAATATTTATAGAGCAATTCTATTTATTTGAGTGTGTTCACAACAACATGAACAACTTGTAATACAATATTCAATATGTGATAAGAACGTAAAACCATTTTGGCAGCAGAAGTGCGAAGGATGTCGTTCCATTTTAAGAAAATGTTGAAAAATATACTTTAAAAGTTTTAATGTTTGACTAAAAGTTAGCACATTTTTGAAAGAAAAGCAATGTTTTTTTTTTGTTTTTTCAATAAGGAAACATTAAATTAATCGGTAACACAGTCTAAGCTATTCTAGTCGGAAACTGGTGATTTTTAATGTAATACATACATACACATTTCTTCACTCCGGTGTTCGAGTGGTGCATTGCTTTATTTATTTAAAGGGACTATAGGGAGTTTAAAAATGTTAAAATTATGTATTTTCCTCCCCCTCTCAGACCTGTTCACCACAACTGCCTCTATAATCCTGCACTGTCACTCAAAAAGGTGTTAATTCGGGTCCGAATTGCCGTCATGCACAAGCTTAATATAGAAGGTGCACTTACACGTATGACCTGAGGTGGCAGTAGTGAGTATGAAATGGACAACTTGCATCCAGCCCCTTTAAGTAGGGACATTACATATTAATGAGCATATAAAATATGTCAGATTTTAGCCATAGTCTAATTGTGTCTAAGACTAACCCTAACTATAGGGTTAGGGTAATTGTGTTAGTTTTTTTCCATACGAGATTTCATGGCAAATTTTCTGGATGACCCCAAGCATTTCCACAGTTTTACATTTGTTTGGGGGTTAAAAAAAATGCAAATTTACAATATCTAATATATCTCCAATTTCAAGAAAATGTTCTTCACATTTGTAGTTGTTTCAAATGATCGCTCCATCTTTGTTATCAAGAAGGTCCCCAGGATATTGAAGTATTAATGTGTGTCAATATCCCCCACTCCTACTTAAATGTTATCAATAAATTCACAATAACTCCTATATTCCTATATTCCCAGCAACCTGTTTAGACCCTTAAGTTCATTCATCACCAATGATCTTGTTTCTGGACCCCACCCTTCCTTTCCTGTTGTGTTTTCCTCCAAAGAACTACCTCGAAGGGAAAGAGTTTGCCTCCATCCTGAGTCTCACTTCGCCCAGCCAATATCCTCTCATCCTGCCCTCTGCATCACCATCTTTGCAGTTTGCGTGATAAATGTCTCGATTCTACTACTGTTTCTTCTTGTGGCGTGGTCCTTTAACCCCTTAACTCCCACCTGAACCGAGCACACTTTCTTTTTTTCAAGAAATTGACAAAAAAATGACGAATTGACTATTGCAACACTCTCTACTCTGGCCTTCCACAGTCATCACTCCACCGGTTACAGTTAGTGCAGAAGCAGCAGTCCGTCTTCTCACCGGTTCATCCAGACACAGCCACATCACTCCCGTCCTCTCCTCCCTGCACTGGCTCCCGGTCCGTTTTCGGATTGATTTCAAAATTTTAATATTTGTTTTTAAAGCCCTCCACGGTCTCGCTCCGTTATATCTAACTGAGTTGGTGACCGTACATCGCCCCAGCAGAGTCTCCGGTCTGCCGATCAAATGGTTCTGGACGTGCCCAGGTCCCGGTACAAACAGTGGGGCGATGGTTCTTTCAGGGTTGTAGCGCCAAAACTGTGGAACAGCTGCCCCTCAGTCTGCGTGTTCTCACAGAGCTGCCCCTCTTTAAGTCTAGATTGAAGACACATCTGTTCAAACTAGCTTTTAAGACTTAGCTCGCACTTATTTGATTGATTGATTTTTTAATATTGTTTTATCTTTCTGTGAAGCACTTTGGTCTTCCTTGTGTTGTTGTAAGGTGCTATACAAATAAACTTTGATTGATTGATTGATTGAAAAAATGGCAAAAATGTGACAAAAATATGACAAATATGTGACAAAAATGTGACAAAAATGTGACAAAATGTGACAAAAAAATGACAAAAATGTGACAAAAATGTGACCAAAAAATGACCAAAAAATTGACAAAAATGTGACAAAAAATGACAAAAATGTGACAAAAATTTGATAAAAATGGATGAAAATTTGATAAAAATTGATGAAAATTTGATAAAAAATGATGAAAAAATTAGACAAAAAATGACCAAAATGTGACAAAATGTGACAAAAAAATGACAAAAATATGACAAAAATGTGATAAAAAATGGACGAAAAAATGACAAAAATATGACAAAAAATGACAAAAAAGTTACAAAAATTGTTGAATACCCAACAAAAAAATTATGGAAAAAAATCTGATGACGTGAGGAAAAAGATCCTCTCGGTTCAGGCGGGAGTTAAGAGGCTAATCTTACAGTGAGATTCTGTTTGGTTTAATTGCGTGGCACTTGGGCTTTTGTAACAGCGAAAAATTATCTGGCAATGCGTCTGATGCTTACGGTCTGGGAAATACACACAGTTTAGAAAAGAAGACTGTTATTTTATTCACAAAAATCTGCTATGCATGCACAACATGGCATGAGATGTTTCAATCCGAACTGGCTAATAGATGCAGGAACAGGCAATTTATGACTATTTTTATGTTGCTTTTTCTGTGTAGAAGAAGAGAAAGTGGGGCGAAGTGTCAGACAGATGAGAAGTTCTCAAGTTCGCAGTTCTATGTGTAAAAATAGCACACAGTTACACCTGCTCCCTCTGTGCAAACACACACTGTGTAATAATGAGATGCAGAGACGGCTGCGGTGCAGAAATATGCACAAAAAAGTGAGCTTGAAGAACAGTTACAAAAGCAAAGCTGTGTTTGTTCATAAAATAGGCAACGACAACTTCACACCCAACTACCTTCCTATTAGAGCAGGGGTGCCCAAACTTTTTGTCTCGGAGGGCCAAAATGAAAAAGTGCCTTAGAGTCGCGGGCCAATCACGGCGATGTCAGTGTGAGACACATACAACTGCAAATAATAAGAGTTACTTTATTTTCTTTTTTGGTATACATTTGCATTTAATTCTATCTATGCAAATAGTATGCTACAAAAGCCAAGTTTTAGTAGGACAAAATCAATTATTGTTGCAATATAGTGCAACAACACCACCTGTAACCTGCAGTACCTACAGTGACTTTACCTCATTCATTTCTTTAAGTCAAAGAAAATGCTATATTAGACCAATTTGAAAGGAAAACGAAGAAAAACGAGATTTGTGTCCATTTGCACCTAAAATATTAGGTTTATTTATTAATTAACATTGCAAACCCTCTCCCAGCGGCTGGAACATTGACGCCTTTTATTTTGTCGGGACAACAGGAAGTGTTTCGTTGCTGTTAGCGGAGCTTTGACATCATCGTCACTGCAGGTTTCTGTTTCGTTTTTACCGCGGACCGGATTTTTTGTTGTTATCTTGTGTAAAAGGCGAGTTTAGACGGAGCGTTTGTGTTTGTGATCGATCATGAGACTGACCCGAGAGAAGACGAGACGCTCGCGCTGATGGGAGGAGTTATTTTGAGGCGTGGGACTGACCTGCACACGGAGCAGCTGGACGTGCTTTGAAGACGCGATGGTGACTTTATTAAAACCCTGGAGGGTCACAAACATTTGTTGCTTTCCCTGTTTCCAAATATAGTCACAGGAGGTTTGAAAAGTGACTAAATCTGTGTCAAAGTTACGCTCGGATCAGCTCCTCCGCAGCGTCCCCCTCGGCCCGGGTTCCCGTTTGTTACTTCCTGCACGTGAGTTTTCATTTACACCAGTATGAGACAAATTCCTAACATGGGGAATATTTCTACTGCTATAGTTTCTAATAAAAGCCCCGGCCTGTTTTAGAGACCGGCTTTAATTTGCCTCCGCCAGCCGCGAACCCGGCCACTGTTAGAGACCCGGCCGCTAATGGAATACAGGCCAGTATTAGAGAATTTACGGTAAATGGATCTTTTTCCTCCCTTTATTGCATGTGGCTTTTTTGGTGCGTTTTCATCCTCGTTTTTGTCGTTATTTTGACGCCTTTTTCAAGCTTTTATGAAAACGTATTCAGTGAAGCCAAACTGTAGAAAATCTTCTTGTTTTAGGCAGGGATTAAGAGGTTAATGTTTTGTAATCCGGCCGCAGAAACCCATATTGTGAATAGAGACAGAGAAAACTCAATTATGTTTATGAATTTCAGATGGTTTACAAAAAAAAACTTGATTATTGATAAACCAACATCAGCTCCATGTACTGTATATTTTGAAGAGTTTTGCCAAATCTTTTTGTTGCAAACAAAAATAGAAAACCACTAAAATGCCAACCAAAAATAAAGTATATTATTGTACCGGTAATCAGTATGCAGTACCACTTAAACCTAAGGCTCAGAATTCAAGAGGCCCACACAAAGACACCTGCTCTCACGCATCTCGCTATAAGATCCCTGGAGTTTCTTCATTATCCATAATCCCCGTCTCCTCATGAGTCATGGTCAAGTTCCCCTCCAGAGCGATGACATCAGAGCGGCGCCGGCTGTGCAATTTACGGTCAACGCTCACGCTCTCTCTCCCCCTCATCTATAATGCATCAGACAAACGACTTCAAAATGGCCGCCTCCTGTCCCTTAATCGCTGTGATGACAGTCCGGGCGATGACTGTACATAAGCACGCGCTGATAACATTCAACCAGCCAGGATGGGACGGCAGGAGTTGGCCTTTCTATCAAAGCAGGGCGACCTTCAGCCTGACCTCTGGGTTTCCATTGAAGAAAGGTGAGGTGCGTCAATGCTAAAATACAAAGGGGGAGGGACACAGGATTGGTGCCTGGGGACGTCCTGCTTCGGCAGAAATACAGATCATTTTCTCATAAGTGTTTGTGAGTGTATGTATGTGTGGCGAGGGGGGTGAGGGTGACTCAGGATGACATCACCACAGTCCTACCAAGGATTGTGTGCAGATTGTAATATCATATGAAAGAGTAAAAAAAATAGATTGACATGCAGAATGAGGGATTTATAGAGCAATTAAAACTATTGGAGCTTTTTAGTGGGTCTTTAGAGTGATAAGACGAGGAGGACTGCAGCACACCAGCCTATAGACAGATAGATAGATAGATAGATAGATAGATAGATAGATAGATAGATAGATAGATAGATAGATAGATAGATAGATAGATAGATAGATAGATAGATAGATAGATAGATAGATAGATAGATAGATAGATAGATACAGATAGATAGATAGATAGATAGATACACAGATAGATAGATAGATAGATACATAGATAGATAGATATACAGACAGACAGATAGATAGATAGATAGATAGATAGATAGATAGATAGATAGATACAGATAGATAGATAGATAGATAGATATACAGACAGACAGACAGACAGATAGATAGATAGATAGATAGATAGATAGATAGATAGATAGATAGATAGATAGATAGATAGATAGATAGATATACAGACAGACAGACAGACAGATAGATAGATAGATAGATAGATAGATAGATAGTCAGATAGATACAGATAGATAGATACAGTTAGATAGACAGATAGATAGATAGATAGATAGATAGATAGATAGATAGATACAGATAGATAGATAGATAGATAGATAGATAGATAGATAGATATACAGACAGACAGACAGACAGATAGATAGATAGATAGATAGATAGATAGATAGATAGATAGATAGATAGATAGATATACAGACAGACAGACAGACAGACAGACAGACAGATAGACAGATAGATAGATAGATAGATAGATAGATAGATAGATAGATAGACAGATAGATATACAGACAGACAGACAGACAGACAGACAGTCAGACAGACAGACAGACAGACAGATAGATAGATAGATAGATAGATAGATAGATAGATAGATAGATAGATAGATACATAGATAGATAGATAGATAGATAGATAGATAGATAGATACAGACAGACAGACAGACAGATACATAGATAGATAGATAGATAGATAGATGGATAGATAGATATACAGACAGACAGACAGACAGACAGACAGACAGACAGACAGACAGACAGACAGACAGACAGACAGACAGACAGACAGACAGATAGATAGATAGATAGATAGATAGATAGATAGATAGATAGATAGATAGATAGATAGATAGATAGATAGATAGATAGATAGATAGATAGATAGATAGATAGATAGATAGAGTTATTAAGATTTAATTGTTAATTATCTTCTCAAAGCGATAACTGGTAACACAGACTTTAGGGGCTGGGTATTGCCCACAACTTCATGATACGATACACCTTTCCCCCTTTGTATTATTATGCGTTTGCAGATGTTTGTGGATAAAAAGAGACCCGGAAGTAGCACTGATTCTACAAGCAAAAGCCAGGGTACTTACTGTATAAACTCATCCCTGCAGAATGTACTACAACAAATGAAACTTAACTTGCTCCCTATTTTCTGTAATATAAAAACGTATCTTACGCATAATCTAAATGTAATCTATATTATACATCAAAGTGCTGTTTTTCCATCTATTGAAAGGTCTAACAGTGGCTTCATTGTTGTTCGCCACACACCAATAATAGTCTGAACTTCGCCTTGAGGCCATTAACATAGATCTATTCTGATATGTTGTGGGAAATAGGAAGTTTCTAAAGGATCCTCTCACTGATCCAGGGTCAGATGTGAGGTCACCTGACGCCTGTGTGACAATCAGCCCCTATGAATATACTGTATATGCCCAAAGGAAGCCAGTGCGCTCTTAGTATTCAAAGATATTCAACTAGAGAGGTTATGACAGGCAGCAGACAGTCTCAGTGAAAGTGGTCAATGGTTTCAACTTATGTAGAGCTTTTCCACCTACATTAGGCACTCAAAACGTCAAAGAACATGATTGTTTTTAAGGCAGTGCAGCAGCGAGCCATTGTAATGTGGCTGAACAATAGAAAGTAAAAGTGTGGGAAACACATAGTGACATAATGTAAGAGGTTTTATGGCTCTTGTCCATAAAAGTTGTGAACAAGTGAGCTCCCTGCTGGTCGACCACAGCAAATACCTGTCATGCACAGGGCAGCGCTAAAATCGATATCACGACATATACCAAGGAAATATTGCGATATATTTGACGATACAATTGACGATGGACAAATTCCTTCAAAATCCCAATCTAATCTTATTTCCTCACAAATATGATCTACTCAAGCAGCTTACATCCTTCATTTCATTTTACTTTTTAAGCACCTGCCCCTGCCCTCGGTGTTCTACAGTCAGTTTTTATTAGGGATGCACCGACACCACTTTTTTCTAAAACCGACACGAGAACTTTGATTGAAGTACTTGCCGATACTGAATACCGATACGAGTACAAGACATTTTCTTTCATGTACTTTTTGAAGTGAATAGATAATAGACTGAATTTTTCACAGCAGATTGGTTAGGAATTTGTTCATTTACTCATTTACATTTCCTTGTGTAAAGTAGGCGACACTTTTAAGAGAAGTTATAATTGAACAGATGCCATTTTACATTGTACATTTAATATTATAGAATATATCATTTTTTTATTGCACTGTCCATCATAGACAGAACAGCCCATGTCCAAAAGCTCCTCAATGCTTGTGCTTTATTCATTTATCTATTTTTTATTTAACAATAGTATTGAGATGTTGCTTATTACTTCAGCTAAAGGGTCTCTTTTCGCCTTTACTTCTGCTACGTGTAGATTTTCTCGTGTGTTTATAGCAACTTAGCCAGTAGGTACAGAAATTTGCTGCTGCTCATTTTCGCTCTATATGGACATGCTGTATTGATACAGACGGCATCTCGTCATAGAAGGGGGCGTGGCCTCGCCGAGGGGGAAAATAGAATCTTTAGAGAAACACAATTTTCCACTCTTTTTAGCCATTTTCTGGTGGAACATCAACTTATTTATCACACATAAAGTCAAATGTAAATCGGGCCCATATGGATATTTTCTCACAGCAGATTGTTCAGTAGAAGTGAAAAAACAGCAGCTGTAGCAAGCGCTAGCTAACCGTTAGCATTAGCCCGATGCTAACATGTAGCATCAAGTTAGCATTCTCCGTTATTCATGTATTTATGGGCTGTTGAACCACTTTGATCCTCCCCATGTCTTTGTATCATTATTTAGTACACACTATATTCATAATTCAGCATTTGTTACAGTAGTTTTTGAATAATTAGAGAAAATTTACATTTTTTCAAAATTGTTTTCCCCCTTAACTGTTTTCAAAAATGACCATATATGGGCGATTCCAGAGATGCCGTCTGTATCTATCTCTTTCATTTGGATTTTCTCGCTGGGTTAGTTTTTCAGATGAATAAGCCCCTGGGCATAAATTCTTACGCCAGAACTATTAGCCGCAAGTTAGCAACATTAGCCTGTATCTTGTAAACACTGCAGACGCTGCAGCACTAACAACATTAAGCTCTGGTTAAATCCAGCACAGACTCTGATTTAGGGAGTGTCCTCTGTAATAAAGTCAGCTCTATGTGGAACATTGTTTTTCCACTAAAGAATTCTCCAGTTTGTTGCTATTTTCTCTCCTCAGCGGAGAGCTGCCACACGTCAAGTGGTATCAGTTTCTGGAATTGGGACTTCATGAGTGAGTACAAGCGTGTGGTATCGGCCCGATGTCCGATATTGGTATTGGTGCATCACTTGTTTTTATGCTGCTCTGATGGAGCTGAGCGCAACATAAATTATATCGCGTCCACAACGATATCCAAAAATTATATTGCGATAACAATATGCGATACGATATGGCCCAACACTAGTCATGCAGCATAAATCTTACTAGATATTTTCAAATTACAGCGTACGTTTATGCATGTTTAGTTTATACCCCTCGTTATGTAAATAATCATAATCCGTCCAGGCATAAACCTCATACAAAGTGCTTTAGAGCAGAAATGTCTGGCTCACAGCTGAGTTAGCAACAAAACAGAGCACAGTCAACTGAATTTTTTTGTGAGCTCCGCAATAATCTCACACGCAGCATCGAAAAAATGTCCCAAACAGCAGCTTTACCCCCGTTGTTTTTGGCAGCTTCAAATCCATGCTCGGATCCCGTCCTGTCTTATCCGAAATGACAACGCTAAAATAACAAAGTGGACAATTGTCAGTCTAAGCGGGGTCTAATTATCTGCCTCGCAAATGTTTCCCTCGAGATATTACTTTTTAATGCTGTGTGTGTTGATATGCCCCAGGTATCATTGATATCTTACAAACAATAACAGCACAAACTACGAGGGGTCGCTGGACCTTTTTCACTGAGTCACAAACCTTTCACAGGAACATATAACCTACTGTAAAATATAAAAACTACCTGATTTCGTCTGTCAACCTCTTAACCCCCACCTGAACCGAGCCCATTTCTCTCCAGGCCTTACCCAGATCTAGAAGCTTCTTGGAAAAAAGTTCCAAAACAGAAACAAAAATGTGGAAGAAGTGGCAAAAAAGCAGCGTTAAGAGCAACATACATGTGCCAGTAAAGCAACAATAACATAACTCGTGGTCCCGATACCAGAAACCGATACCTCTTGACATGTGGCCGAGAGAAAATAGCAACAAATTGGAGAATTCTTTAGTGGAAATACAATATTCCACATAGAGCTGACTTTATTACAGATACACTCCCTAAATCAGAGTCTGTGCTGGATTTAACCAGAGCTAAATGTTGTCAGTGCTGCAGCGTGGAGTCTGCAGTGTTTACAAGATACAGACTAATGTTGCTAATGTTGCTAAACAGTTTTGTCGATTCTTACACCGCTTCATGCCCAGGGTCTTATTCAACTAACCCAGCGACTAAAAAGTCCTCAGAAAATCCCAAAAAACAGCAAAACAATCAAAATGCTTTTAGCTACTGGCTAAGTTGCTATAAACACACAACAAAATCCATGCGGAGCTGAAGTAAAGGCAAAAAGAGACCATTTAGCTGCAGTAATAAGTAACATCTCAATACTATTGTTAAATAAAAATAGATAAATGAATAAAGCACAAGCATTGAGGAGCTTTTGTATATGAGCTGTTCTGTCTATGATGGACAGTGCAATAAAAAAATAAAATACCATCTGTTCAATTCTGATAAAACTTCTCTTAAAAGTCGCCTACTTTACTCAAGGAAATGTAAATGAGTAAATTAACTAATTACTGAACAATCTGCTGTGAAAAGGTCAGTCTATAAACCGTCTATTCCAGTGGTTCTCAACCTTTTAGAGCCGCGACCCCCATTATAACAGTTAATTAGGATTGTGACCCCCACCCGGGTCAGACCATGGGTAAAACAGGGACATTACACTGGACAAAAAGCCCTAAAATCCGGGAAAATATAATAAGATCCTAGTTCATGGATCTGTCAGATATCCGGAAAGTATCCTGGAAAATCCGGGAGGATCTGATCCGTCACAGATCCTGACCAACAAGTCCTCCAAATCCATACGACACAAGTGGTCGTTTGTCTTATCCCTTAATTACGACCATATAAGACGTTTACTAAAACAGCGCCCCCAAGCTCCCATTGAGGGTATGTCCATTACATTTAACCCAATTCAGAAACGACTTTATTTTACGTAGTGTTTTGCGATGACGATTCCAAAACACAAACGCAAAGAAATAAATCACAAACTGGCAAAATGAGCCCCACATGCAATAAGTAAAGCAGTCCCAGGTCTTCAGCCCCGCCACACCTGTGGAGGAACTGAACGTCCAGCGGTGCCAAAGGCTCTCCAAGCGCGCTCTGCGCTATTACGCATCACACCTCCCCAACCGCAGCAGCGGCTACAGGTCACCACCCTCATCATTTATTACATTATATGTGTGGCTATAGGTTATCGCCATTTTACTCACAACAACAGCGACACCAAAGCACAACTCACCATTGACGCCTTCGTTTCTTCTCCTCCATATGCGTCACTGCCAACTCCATAAACTCTCCTGTCCGCTTCCATCTCTGTCCTCAAACGTCCTCGTGTCTCAGACTCCGTGTCTCCCGTACGTCCGGTTGTCCGGTGACCGCGGCGATCCTCGGATCCGCCCCGGGTTCCAGTGCGCATGATGCAGGGAAACACCTCTCGTCATCCCGGCAAAGTCGGGCCTCGGCTCCGCTGCTGCTCTCCACAAAGTCCTGCGTCTCTGTCAGAGTTCCTCTGGAGAACGAGCTCCAAATGTCCTGATCAAACTGATGTGGTTCATTTCTCCGCAGTTTCGTCATTTAAGGATAAAAATATAAAACATCACAGCTGTGTTTAGCTCGCGGGTTTTTCCAACTAGATTTGACGGACACTCGCTCTGTCCAATGAAAACACGTGAATCAGCTCGAGGGCGTTTGGGCAGGTGAGCCTGCGCTCTGATTGGCTGAAGAGTCAGCTACGTCATATCCAGTAATATTTGTTAATAATTATCATCATTATATTATAAACAATCTGAAATAAACTGTTATAGAGCATTTCCTCTGATGTCTGTGATTTATATGAACAATGTTACACATTTTATTATTTTTCTATTCAAAATAAATGTCTTGGTCACAATAATCATTCTACCCATATGTGTTTCTATGCATGGCATAATGAGCTAAACACATGAGTGCAGATAAAGGTTAAGATCATTTATGTGTCATTACAAAATGTGTCTCTGCATGTGGCCCCTCCTTCGACTGAGGCGAGCCGTCAGGAGCAGTGGGCAGGAGCGTGGAGCATCTGGGGACCATCTCCAGATGTGGAGCCAGGCTGATGGTCAGAATCACCTGCTGGAGGATTCACCTAATGCACATGTTTTATGTTTAAAGCAAATGTAATAGAGACACTGCAGATGTGGCACTTTGTGTTCAGTGTGAATGTTTTGTCATGTCTGATTGTGTGTGCGCAGATGAGCGGCTCTGTCGCCAAGAAAAAAAACAAATCCCCCTCTGGGGCTAAAGACGTTTATCTTATCTTATCATATCTTATCTTTTGTTGGGGTGCAGATGAACTCCACACTGAAAGGGAATTTAACCCAGGACCCTCTTGCTGTGAGGCCAGAGCACAAACCACTCAGCCACATGTGCCGCCCGTCATGTAAATCATACAGGCGACTGTCAAGTGTGTTTTAATAAAATATAGAAATGTAAACATGACTTTATCAAATAGTAATGAGGAGATTGCATTATTTCTGATCTGTTTTGTGCAGAGGAACATCATCATCATTCCCTATGATGTAAACATCTAATGAACAGCTGCAGGGACAGATGTGCTTCATGGAGTTCTGGACAGTCCAATTGCGTCCAGTTCTTTAGGTTCCTTTGTGAGCCAGTGTGCGACACTGAGATGGTCAAATGTACACGCTCACTTTTATGTTACATGACTTAACACTGGTTATATCCACATGTGGCTGTGGCTTCTCCTGTGGCTCCACCGACATCACATATGATCAACCAACACACACATGCACCCACATATGTGCGAACCCTCACGGTCCAGATGAAACGTGACATGATGAAAACTATAAGAATTATGTTTTTGTTTCTTAATTTTATCATAACCCCTGAGTAAATGTTTGTCTAATTAAGGTTTAGTGTTGATAAAGCAGAGAAAAAACATAAAACAATGTTGAAAATTCTGATATGTGTAAAAAATACCCCAGAAAAAAATAAATCACAATTATTTTGATAAGACACAAGAAAATTAATACAGGTTTAGATTCATTGTGCTTTGATTCATTTTCATTTTTTTCTTCAGTTTGCCGCTTGCAGATTTACTCAGTAAAAAGAGAACTACACTCGAGTACAGATACTACTTCAAAATAATATTACTTGAGTAAAAGTAAAAAACTCAAATAACAATTAAAAATATAAATAAATGGATCCCAGAAAGAATAGTTATTGCTGCGGTAAATATATAAATGCAGAAGTAGTAGATAATAAGAAATGTACAAATAAATAAATCAAATCAAATACATAAACCCCTTTCTTTTTTCTTCCCTCCTGTGCACCTTTTGCTATAGGGTTAAATCCTGCTTTAGTCCATATAAATCACAGACATCAGAGGAAATGCTTTACAACAGTTTATTTCAGATTGTTTATAATATAATGATGATAATTATTAACAAATATTACTGGATATGACGTAGCTGACCCTTCAACCAATCAGAGCGCAGGATCACCTGCCCAAACGCCCTCGAGCTGATACACGTGTTTTCATTGGACAGAGCGAGTGTCCGTCAAATCTAGTTGGAAAAACCCGCGAGCTAAACACAGCTGTGATGTTTTATATTTTTATCCTTAAATGACGAAACTGCGGAGAAATGAACCACATCAGTTTGATCAGGACATTTGGAGCACGTTTTCAAGAGGAACTCTGACAGAGACGCAGGACTTTGTGGAGAGCAGCAGCGGAGCCGAGGCCCGACTTTGCCGGGATGACGAGAGGTGTTTCCCTGCATCAGGCGCACTGGAACCCGGGGCGGATCCGAGGATCGCCGCGGTCACCGGACAACCGGACGTACGGGTGACACGGAGTCTGAGACACGAGGACGTTTGAGGACAGAGATGGAAGCGGACAGGAGAGTTTATGGAGTTGGCAGTGACGCATATGGAGGAGAAGAAACGAAGGCGTCAATGGTGAGTTGTGCTTTGGTGTCGCTGTTGTTGTGAGTAAAATGGCGATAACCTATAGCTCACACATATAATATAATAAATGATGAGGATGGTGACCTGTAGCCGCTGCTGCGGTTGGGGAGGTGTGATGCGTAATAGCGCAGAGCGCGCTTGGAGAGCCTTTGGCACCGCTGGACGTTCAGTTCCTCCACAGGTGTGGCGGGGCTGAAGACCTGGGACTGCTTTACTTATTGCATGTGGGGCTCATTTTGCCAGTTTGTGATTTATTTCTTTGCGTTTGAGTTTTGGAATCGTCATCGCAAAACACTACGTAAAATAAAGTCGTTTCTGAATCGGGTTAAATGTAATGTAAATGTACATACCCTCAATGGGAGCTTGGGGGCGCTGTTTTAGTAAACGTCTTATATGGTCGTAATTAAGGGATAAGACAAACGACCACTTGTGTCGTTTTCTGTTGGAGGACAGTCTCATCCTGACATATGCATATAATTATCTTTCCGGATCTGAGAATTTAAAATGTCAGTATTTTTTTATTTGGCAATATTTCATTAAATAATCTTTACGTATGTACGGGCAGTATTTTGGAGATACTTAGACAACATAAAGCCTCACTTTATGAGCTTGTTAATGTTACTGTACAGATCCAGTGGTGCATCTCTCCGGATCTGTGAGATATGACTATCCGCGACAAATCCGGAAAAATATCCATACTGGATTCTCGCAGGTTCAATTTTGGATATGAGAGTGACATGGCCTAAAACTTTAATCAGGAGGTGGATTAGAGTGAACCTGGCCCCCCATCATACTGAAATTTAAATGAAAAATATGTCAATCGTTTGTGCTGTAAAAATCTTCGTTTGTGCTGTTATCGTTTTTGAGATATTGATGATTTTTGCATGACTTAAGACTCTAAAGTTTGTAATAGTTTAAAAACCAAACCTGTACAAATGGAAATCTTTACAGCACAAAACAGCACAGATGTAGAGGAAACAGTGACACCATTTTTTCCTGTTTTGGAATTTTATAACAAGCAGGGCGACCTCAGATCTGACCAATAAAACAATCATTAATATCTCAAAAACCCTAACAGCACAAACAAAGATTTTTACAGCACAAAACAGCACAAACGTAGCACAAACGATTGACATATTTTTCATTTAAATTTGAGTATGATGGGAGGCCAGGTTCACTCTAATGGGTGGTGGGGTGGAGGAGGGGGCACATGCACGCGCACTGTCTACTGTGCCATTGAGACCTTGATGCGCGTCACAAGTTTCTTCTACTAAAAGAAGCGAATATTTATCCTTGCATTGGTGATGGCGTCTAGGTTGAAAATACACTCAAAATTACGATTATGCTTCAACATACCGGAAAATAACTACATTCAACCGAAAATTAAGAACCAATCAGGGAGCTAGATTATTTTGAAATAGTTGTGGCGCGAAAGCCGATTGGCTCGTGCACCTGTTGTGGGCGGGAGTAACAGAGACGGGCGCTCGCGCTGTACAGTCTGTGTTGCGGCCAGAGCGGGGAGCGGTGCGAGCTCCGGAGACACGGAGAGAGAAAATGTTCTAATGTACGTTCTCTTCGGACTTGGACCCAGCAGAGTGAAATGGACACAACATCGACTAAGCCTCGGGTGGGAGAAGTCGAAGCAAACCAAAAAACAAAACTGGATCCTTGGGACTAGAACTCCGCGCCGAGAACCGTTAGATAGCTAGCAAGCTAAGTTAGCATACTTGTGCTAATGGCTAGCTTTATCTAACGACCGATGTCTGGCATTTACGTAAGTATTTTACTTCACTGTGGATATTGGCACTGTGTCGCTAGCAATCCGACAAAACACTCACATTATTTTCTACTGTCCCTAGGTTACAAAACACAAGTCTAATAAATGAGCTAAAGATAAGCCAACCGTTTTTTTTTTGTTATAGTTAAAATTAGTTTGCCACTAAATTGTGCTGCATAGCCTTCTATTTTAATAAATTGGACTGAGTCATGTCATTTACAAAACAACATGATAATATTAATAATGCATTTGGTGCTAGACATTAATGCCTTGCACCAAAAAGTTTAATATTTACACTGCTTGGCGCTGTTTTAATTTAAAGCCTAAAAGACTAAACTTTAAGTGTGTGTCTCTGAGACAGACTGTGTGTGTCAAGCCAGCACAAACCTGGTAAAAATAAGTATTACTCATTATTTTCTTACCTTATTTGCTAAGTGCCAAAAATATTGCACTTTCATGCTGCATTCAATCTCGTTTGCATCTTGTAATCATTTACTATGTTTTTACTATTAATAATGTCCATATTTGCTTTGCCACAAAAGTTTTGGGAGGATCTGAATGCTGTCCACACATGGATGAGGACCAGGGTGGATGTCAATTTGAGGCAAGTAAAAAAAATGAAAAAGAAAACTAAAGGGTTGTTATATACTGTATCAGCCTGTTTTGTTTTATGTGTTTAGATCCATTCGGACAGGTGCGCACTGTCATTGTGTCGTTGGGCAAAACACTTCCTCCACCTTGCCTCCAGTGTCTGCATACACAGGTGTGTGAATGTGAATGGGTGAGTGATTCCTTGATATAAAGCGCTTTTAGTGCTTCAAAAGTAGGTAGAAAGGCGCTGTGTAAATGTGACCATTTAGGACAGTAAGTTCAATCATATTTTTGTCATACTGTTTTAAATCAGCCTTTCTGGCCTTTAAGGCCGAGCATTGGGAGGGAAAAAGTATTAATGTCCCAACAGATGTTTGTATCATCTGCCTTTAGTTTTTTATCTTGTTTGTTGTGTTTTTAGAATGTAATGATTATTCTTATTTACAGGCCATGCCACTTTGACAATGCCTGTTCGAGCCAGGTGTCAGAGGCTGAGCAGCTTGGGCGGGATTGTACCACGATGGAAGACCATGCGGAAATATCGGGTAGCTTGAGTAAGTTGACGGTGGTGGTGAGAGGGTACGATGGTAATAATTGGAAGCTTGTGTCCCTTACGTAGGGCTTTGGGTGTGTTCTGTGTAAAGTGCTGTACAAAAATGATTTCCTTTCCCCTATGCGAAATACTATTTAGCTGTCTAATGAGCCACAACTTCACCATATTTGTCTTTTAACAGGGTACTGGCAGACAGGAAGTGGTGTGCAGGGAAGAAGAGATGACACCACTGCAGTTGAGGGAGAAGACAGAGGTGATTTTCAACACTTTTTACAAAGTAATGTATTTACCATATATAGTACATATACATCTTTTTCTTATGAAAGATTAGCAGTGTATTGAACACATGTGGCAGGCTGCAAGCACTGGAAATGTGTTGGATGAGAATACTGAAAGTTAATGTTCAATTAAAAGAAATGTCAGAAAAAATGTTCTAATTTAAACTAAAGACTTCACGTAGTTCTGATCTTGGTGCCATTTCACACCCTCCATTATGAACACACATTATCCTCCAGTGAAGTTGTGTTACATCCATCCATTTTGAAATATTTATTGTAATAATCTTAGATAGGAAAATAACGAGTGGAAAACCGGCGGCTGATGTGTCGCTTGTGTGCACAGAGCCTCTTGGATGCTCAGTGATTGGCTTCTTCTCAACAGTGGCTCACACACCCCGAGAGGCCACATTGAGTAACCTGGAGAAGAGGAAGACCACAATCTGAGGCCCACAAATAAGGTAAGTACAGGAAAGCCTCTCCTACACTGTGGTTTTACATGCTAGGTTGGCCAAATGAAACTCAGTTTTGTCACCTGCAGTGCTGCACATGAACAGTGAGGAGCTGCAGACGAGGACACTGGAGACACAGAGGGAGGACCGAGCTGGAGAAATGGACAGCGCAGCGCCAACGTGACTTTCTCTTTGAACCACAGCCTGGTGAAGGAACATTTGTGTGAGTTGTGAACTGTTTGCTAGGAGATTAGATTTGATTCTTTACCTTTTGTTAAAGCCTTGGTTCTGCATAACTACTCATTCAGACATGGGGGCGAAAACATTGAATCAGATTTCCAAGATAAACACTTAGATTTGTCTCCATTAATACTAGGTTTGACCTACAGTCTGTATTCATCTAACTGCTTATTTTATCATTCGCTTCCTTCAAGATACTTTTTTGTTTTTTTTAAGCACTCCTTAGTGACATTGCCTTGCTTTTTTTTCAGGAACATGCAACCCTTATGAGCGCAATAGACCATAATTTAAGGCCATCTTCATGCCAAGACAAACAGGTAAGCTAAACGCATTTCAATTTAAGTAAGCAAACAAAAGCTATCCTTACATGCATGTAGGGCTTTGTGCAAAAAGTATTTGATGCTGATTTACTGTATATAAACACAACATATTTATGTTTTTGTTTTTTTCTTAAAGCACCTGAATCCTGTGAAAGTGGAGGCCACTGGCTGATGGGGCTCCTCTGCCTGCTGTTTTTCTGAAGAGGACACTAGTGAAACCCAAAGAGACACCCAGCCTCACAACTGTGTAATGTCATGAAACAGTCGGACAAGGCGGACGGTCCAGCCTGTGTGGTCATGATGTTGCGACTTCCCCCACAGAACACAGTAACCTTGGAAGCTCTTTTTATTTTTCCTTGGCGAATGAAAAAATATTTGTCCCAAGCGTCGCATAGGGCTGCACAGTTAATTGTTTTCAAAGCAAATTGGAAATGACTGCAATTCTTAGGTAATTCCAAACTAAATCTGTCCTCATGTTCTAGAATGCATGTGAAGTTTTCACTTTTATGTGTAAAATGTGACGTCAAAGTGAGTGTCATCTGAATCTTGAATCTTAAAGATTGATAATTACAACACAAGTCTAAAAGAATGTTATTGATATTAATATACAATTGTGCCGCCCTAATCGAGAAGTATTACTTTTGTACTGTTTCAATTCTTGGTTCAGTCCAGGTCTAGTCCTGGTACAGTTTAAGATTAAGGCGCTTTATTTGTCATTATACATCAACTATACAAAGAAAAGTGTCCTTGGCATTTGACCCATCCTTTGACGCTGCTGGGACAACCCGCCAGGAGCAGTGAGTGACAGCAGGACCGCCCCCAGGGACCAATCTGCAGATGTGGATCCAAGTCTGGCTGGAGGATTTCGCCTATTGTACATGTTTTTACCATCTGTCATTAGTCCAAGATTAAATCTAGTTTAGTTGTGGCACTTCCACACTGCTTCAAGTCATATCCCTTCTCTCCAAACAGGACAGTTTGAAAGGTTATTGGAAATGTTTTTATGGTTCATATGTGAAAAGTTTCATTGATTATCTGATTTCAGTTTGGAGAGAGAATGTGCTTTGCAGGCAAGTGTATTATGTAAAAGCAAGCTTTTTTTTCCCCGATATGTTTTGAATGTTTGACATTTCCAAAATGTGACATGGTTAATAAATTAGAGATTCCAGAAATATGGTATCTTCACTTAAATATACTGTAAGATGCACAGGCATTTTGTCATATCTGTGAAATATGCAGTAAGTTCCAACTATATCAAACGAGATCTTAAGTGAGATCACAGATGGGACCTGTTAAGGATTTGGGTTCAGGATATGTTGGTGTACCAGAGGGGTAAAAATCCGGAGATGTCCAAAAGATACAAATAATATGCAAGGGGATCCGAAATGGATCTGTCGGAGATTCGGTTTCCGTATATTTTCCGGATACAAGAGGGATAATATCCGTCGATCTTTAGAAGATACAGAAAATATGCGGGGAGATCCGTGATGAATCTTTTGAGAATACGGGATCCGGATATCTCCGTATATTTCAGGGATAAATATCCGGAGTTCGGATATTCCCGGATACAAAAGTGGTCCCGATCCGGGAAGATCCGAATTTGCATACGTCGAAGATACGGTTTGCATATCTCCGGATATTCTCCGGATCTTTGACAAATACGGACATATACTGGGTTAAATCTTCCCGGATTTTAGGTCTTTTTGTCCAGTGTTAACCCCTTAACTCCCACCTGAACCGAGCACATTTTCTCCAGTTTGGCTTTACCCCAGTCCAAAAGCTTCTGGAAAAAAGGTGTGAAAATAGCGACAAAACTGAGAAGAAAACAATGATGGAAATGTGACAAAAAACTGAGAAAACATTGACAAAAATGTGACGGGAAATTGATGAAAAATTGACCAAAAAATTACAAAAATGTGACAAAAAATGACAAAAAATGTGACAAAAATGTGATAAAAAATTGACAAAAATGTGACAAAAAATGACAAAAAAATGATGACAAAGTTACAAAAATGAGTTGAATACCCAACAAAAAAATGATGGAAAAAAAACCTGATGACTTGAGGAAAAAGATCCTCTCGGTTCAGGTGGGAGTTAAGAGGTTAACCTATATAACTCTTAAAAAACAAAGAAAAAACAATGGCTAAAACAAAAATGAATTAAATTTAGAGCAAATAATGGCACCCTGGTAAAATAGCATGTATGCTACGACACCATAATAATAATATTGAAATATATATTTTATCTATATGCTCTGGCAACCCCTAGTGGGTCCCGACCCCCAGGTTGAGAACCCCTATTCACTTTAAAAAGTACGTTGAAGAAAATGCCTTGTCCTCGTATCGGTGTTTGGTATCGGCCAGTATTTAAATCAAAGTACTCGTATCGGTTTTAGAAAAAGTGGCATCGGTGCATCCCTAATAAAAGCCACAAAAGATGTGATGAAAAATGTGATGAAAACCTGACAAAAAGTGACAAAAATGGTGATTTGGGATCAGTATCTCACACTAACAAGTTCAAACTGCAAGGTGCTTTTAGGCTTTGAATAACTATCTTTATTTGGGTTGCTGCATTTCATCCTTTGGTAACGGCGGGTCCCGACACCACCCCCGGTTGAGAACCACTACCACTGTATCACTGACCCACATCTTGACATACATCGTATCAAAACATACTCCAGTCTGCATCAGATCCCGTCCTACAACTGTTCACCTCTACACACACTCGCTGATGCTGCAGACGCCCTTCCTGCCTCCGATAAATCAATTACTCGTGCCGCGATTGGTTAAAGATGAGCTCAGTTTCCATGGTGACTCCCCCCCCCCCCTCGTCCTCCTCCTCCCCCCGGGTTTCTGTGCTGTGCCTGCAGTATATAAAGACGCGGCGCTCCGGTCTCCAGCATGGCACATTAACCCACTTCCAGGAAGAGGAAGGGAGAGGAAGAGGAGAGAAGCAGGAAGTGAACGGGAGAAAAAAAATGGTCGATGCTTGGCCATAATGTGTCGAAAATGAATGGAAGATTGTGTTTAAATGCAATAAACTGGGCAAAAATGACAGTATCGAAGCATGTTGTTACTCATTTCACATTACAAATTGAGGTTGAGTAGCGAATCAAGATTATATTCTCCTACGTATAATGGTGGTGTTTTAATTAGTGTGAGGAGAAGCATTGTGTATATATACTTAATCGATTTTCACTGTTTTTTGCCTAGATGGTAAAGAAGCAGAAAAGCGTAAAAGCAAGACAAGACGATGACGGAGCAAGATCAAGGCGGAACCTACTTGCAATTTAATGACATTGATTTACAGACCACGAGGTAATTGTCAAGTCGTAGATGTCCTAAAGTAAGAAGCAATTTAGGATGTTTGAGAACTCTTCAAAGGCCGATACAACCACAGCGATAAATAAATGATCAAATGCAGAACTGCCAAAGGGGTAAAAATAGCTTTTGATGAATGAAAGACTCGGTTTTTAATGTTAACCTCCATCTTTTTAGTACAAAATAGAAAATAGCAGATTAGGCAAGGATGTCTTTATGTCTTAAAGGAACAGACCACCGTTTTTTCCATACTGAGATTATGTTCTTACCTGAGACTAGACGAGTTGATGTGTACCTGTCTTGTCAAAACGACCAAAGATGTTAGCATTTGGCTTCTCCCAATGTACTCCTATAGCTCCAAACGGGGGGAAAGCTAGAAGCGATTAAGCTCTTCCACGGGCAAAGACCAGACAGGTACGCATCAACTCGTCTAAGCTCAGGTAAGAACATATCTCAGTGTGAAAGAATTGTGTGCCCTCAGTCATGCAAAAAGACCAAAGATGTTGTGAGCATTGGGCCTGTCCCAGCATATTCCTATGGCTCCGAACGGGGGTGAAGTTGGAAGCTACCACGCTCTTCCACGGGCACAAAGACCAGACAGGTATGTATCAACTCGTCTAAGCTCAGGCAAGAACATATCACAGTATAGGAAAACGGTGGCCTGTTCCTTTAAATGCTTAGAAATGCCCATATACCAAGATAACAAAGTCTACAGTAAGATACACTACTACTAAACCATTTCCAAATGTTAAACGGTAGTGAAACGGTTAGCTTTAGCCTCGCTCCCTCCATGTGCTCACAGCATCCTCCTGCATCCACTCAAAATTCCCTGCCTCTCGTAGGTACAGATCACACCCAGCACACTCACATTCATTTGTCATTGAAGTAAAAAACACCAACAAATCCAACCAACACTCCACCGAACACCGTTTTACTCCTTTCATTGCCTTAAAATGCATATAAATATAAATTAACACAGCACTTGCACATGTAGACACATTTAATAATAGTAAAAGGTCTTGATTATGGTCATCTTATATTCTGTTTTCTATATGAAGTCTACTACAATATACCTAAAATGATCAATGATTTAGTTTTTGGGTTCTTTTTGAAAGACACTAGGAAAATGTGTTATTCAAGAAGACATATTGAATGTAATAAAAGGGTCAAAATACCCATTAATGAATCAAATATTTCCCAAATACTTGCCTTTATTTCTTTGAGAGTGAACTATTAATAATGATTAGAAAATATGCATTAATAATATATGAAAGCAGAAGGAATGATGGTTAAATCAAGCAAAATCAATGTGGATAGACAAGATAAAAGAATAGATTATCAGAAATCTCACACTCTTATAACAATTCCATACTTTCAACAAACTGGTCCATGTCCATATACTCAACCACTTACATCCCAATGGGACCACTACACTTAGCCACCCGCCTCCTCCTGCATCACCACTGCCGCATCTTTTCTCTTCTACATCACCTCCATCTCGTAAAAAAAAAAAAAATCCATCTTTTCCACAGCATCCCCATCCGCATCAGCTCTCCCTCCGTCCTCTAAATATAGAAAAGTGACTCACCGACATGAGTGATGACACACTGGACCCTCTGTAGCAGCTCCTGGACCGACATTTCGTCCTGTCTGAGCCACACCAGCATCTCAGGAGCTGGGAGTGGGGCTGCGTCCGGGCGAATACGCACTCTCTCTCTCCTCCGATAAGCCACGCCCCCTTGTAGTGCCGCTCCCTCTCTCTCCTGCTCTCTACAGCCTTTAGAGATAGGAGAGCTTCCTTGTTTTGGTTTCCTTGGTGGCTTCCCGATTCAGATGGGGTTTGATTTTTTCTGGAATAAACACAGGGTTTATGCTAGGTATAGCTTCCGGTCAAATTTAAGCCTTTGTTATGTCATTTTATTTCACTTTTCTTTAGTCAAGACAATGCAGGAGATTAAATGGAGTAGATATTCTGAAGTAAATTCGACATATATGGCAACATCTGAGCAAATGTGTGAGTAGAATCGACCCAAAAAATCATAAAATTACAATATCGTTCCAGGAATGATTCAAAGAAATTTCGATTTAAAAGATGATTTGAGAAAGTGCAATGGTTCGATATTCTTCACAGACGATTAGCTAAGTAAATATTGGCTATACGGGGGATGCAGATGATGTCACAGCATGGCAACGGAAGTCAAACTAGCGTCAGCAGAGAATAATGATGTGTTTTGATGCTCGATCTGTTCAGGATAAGATAAGATAATCCTTTATTGATCTCACAATGGAGAAATTCACTTGTTACAGTCGGCGTTCAAGAAGATCACTCGGAGTGTTCAAGAACAGACAGGAAATGTGCAGTTAAACAGTTAAATAGTATAAAAACGAGGTATCTTATGTTCAATAAGTAAAGCAAAATCTTAGGGGGCAGAAATATAACAATAGGGGAATCATAATAAATAAAAATAGGATAAAAACAATTATATAAGTAGATTATATAAGTAGAATATCAGGGTGTAAAGTTACAGTCCTAGTGCAGGGTGTAAATTATATAGGAACAAACCCTCTATATGTCCTATCAGACTGAATACATTTAATATAATTGGAAAGAGCATCTGTATCTTGAACATGAGCATTAAACATCAGGCTACAGCTGTGCCATTTCACCATACCCTTAATAGATGCCCAATTAATTTTGGAATTCACTAAATGATACTAAACACTCATTAAAGCATATAAAAGGCAAAGCAATCAATTGTCTTTCTAGAGCCACACCCATAATAAATGACTTTATAGTAGAATAAATAAATACAATCCTAAAAATATTCAACACAGACAATTTGCTCTGTCATATGAAGCAATACATCAACACAGACAATAGATGCTTACATTGTTATTCAGTGATCAGCAATAAGCCCATGTTAGCCAGACGTCATCGCTCCCTCCTCTTCATCCATTGCACTACGTCTGAGTAGGTGAGAAATAAAAATATATTGAAAAGTATCCATCAGCTGCAGGAGGAGCGGTGTCCCCAGTGTGGAGTGTCGTTCCACGGCGGCGTGTGATGAAGACCGTGATGAAGGAGCT
Organism: Gobius niger; assembly: GCF_951799975.1. NCBI lineage: Eukaryota > Metazoa > Chordata > Actinopteri > Gobiiformes > Gobiidae > Gobius > Gobius niger. Next base: position 5,249,547 of record NC_136868.1, read on the forward strand.
GAGTCACAGATGGATCCGGCCAATCGGAGCGCGGCCCTGTACCTGCCCGAGGCACAGGGGAGGGGGGAGGGTTAGGGGATGGTTCATGGAGAAAAACAAGGAGAGCGGAGTCAAGGGGAATGGAGTGGGTGATGCTGATGTGACAGAATTGACAAGACACAAAGAACTGTCTCGCTTTTGTACATTTGCTGCGTCATTTTTTGATGATTATATATATTCCAATTGTAATGAGGATTTTAAATCTAAGCATTGACTCTGCCTCTTTAGACGAAGGGAATATGAATAGCATTGATTGTCCAGTGCAAACAAAGAATGCTGCCATAGCAACGCGTCTACGCTGTTAGAAGGCACATGGTCTTGTCTTGCACATACATTATCAGCAGTTACACCATTAAGGTAATCTAATAGCTATAATACACCACAAAAGGGATCATTTGCTGAAATAACTTCAAAATTGTTAATTTGTCTTGTAGTAATCTCTAGTTATTGCTTTTTTGGTCTTTCTATATAGGAAAATGAACAGCACAGCAATGTCAATCTTCCTTTTTTATGTTTAACCTCTTAACCCAAGCCTCAACCGAGTGCATTTTCTCAATCCGGCTTTATCCAAATCTAAAAAGCCTCTCGACTGGAGTAAACAGCCTACAGCCTACAGACAGTTTTCTTTCCCTGTCTTGGAACCAGCAGAATGTTGCAACATATATATTGACGATTGTATAGTCACTGGAATATGATAAAATGACTATATGTCATATCTTCTTTGTGCATAGTTAATGAATGTATCTATTTCTTAAGTACGAAAAGGGGTAGGCTCTAACAAGCTGAAGCTTCTGCCTACTCCTTTTGAGCATCATATCCACGTTATTTATTAATCTATTTGGCTATTCACCGACGCATGTATCTTTCTTTTGCTTGATTACTGTGCTGAACTCTGTTCCTATGAAGAACTTTGTGGAGCTCAGATGCTCAAATAAAAAAGATGAATTGAATTGAATTGAATTGAATTGACCATTGTCTCGCCTTATTTTAATGCTACTGAAAACTGGCCTAAATGGATCTTTTTCCTCCTTTATGTTGTTTCCGTGTGTCGACACTTTTCTGATGTTTTTTTGTTCACTTTTTTGTTCCCCTTTTGTGGCTTTTTTATCACATTTTTGTCACTTTTTGCCACATTTTTCTCAATCTTTTGTTAGGTTCTCATCCTCCTTTTCTCACGTTTTTGTTGATATTTTGATGTTTTTTTTCAAGAAACTTTTAGATTTGGGTAAAGCCAAACTGCACTCTGTGAAAGTGAGGGTTAAGAGGTTAATAGTGGGAATGTTATTACTGTATTTCTACCCAGACAGAGTAAACGGAATCCATCCTTCTATTTCGCCGTCCTCATTATCTCCTCACACAAAGCAAATCAATTCCTGCACACTCCATTAGTCTCACCTCCATCCTGCCCCCTGCTCCCAAACCTGATCCTCCTCCATGTTTTGATGCATCCAACCCATCCAACCAAAGACCCAGACGGAGCAGCGTTGCTCCCTCCCCTCTCTCCTCTCTCTCTCTCTCTCTGTCCCACGAGTGTTTGGCCCCGGGAGCCGGTCCGGGACACCGTCAGAGAGATGCGCACATTGGACATCTGTGCTCTCGGCCTCACTTTATCTCTGAATCTGCAGCCAATTACAGCCACATGAAGACGCCGCAGTACACGGAGCAGCTGCAGCTCTGTCAGCCCGATGCTAATAAGGCCATTCCTCTTCTAAAAATATGATTGTGTTGTTTACAATTGCCTCAAACAAACACACAAATGAACCCAGATAGTCAAGACCAAATATTGTTTATCTGTAAGAACTATTAAGCTTTGATTACATTCATTATGTCTTCTTTTAACACTTTTCTTCTACTTAACTGATTATCAGTAAATGATCATAATAATAATAATAATAGAAGAAGAAGAAGAAGAAGAAGAAGAAGAAGAAGAAGAAGAAGAAGGAGAAGGAGAAGGGGAGAAGAAGGGAAGAAGAAGAAGAAGAAGGGGAGGAGAAGAAGAATGGAAGAAGAAGAAGAAGAAGAAGAAGGAGGAGAAGGAGGAGGAGGAGAAGAAGAAGAAGAAGGAGAAGAAGGAGAAGAAGGAGAAGGAAAAGAAGAAGAAGAAGAAGAAGAAGAAGAAGAAGAAGAAGAAGAAGGAGAAGGGGAGAAGAAGAAGGGAAGAAGAAGAAGAAGAAGGAGGAGAAGGAGGAGGAGGAGGAGGGGGAGGAGAAGGAGAAGAAGGAGAAGGAGAAGAAGAAGGAGAAGAAGGAGAAGGAGAAGAAGGAGAAGGAGAAGAAGGAGAAGAAGAAGAAGGAAAAGAAGAAGAAGAAGAAGAAGAAGAAGAAGAAGAAGAAGGAGAAGGAGAAGAAGGAAAAGAAGAAGGAGAAGGAGAAGAAGGAGAAGGAGAAGAAGAAGGAGAAGAAGAAGAAGGAGGAGAAGGAGAAGAAGGAGAAGAAGAAGGAGAAGAAGGAGAAGAAGAAGAAGAAAGTAAGCGCTTTCGTAGCACCCGGAGAAAACATGGCTGGCTGCCTTGAGTCTCCTCTCATCTTCTGAAATGCCTCCTGAGTTTGGCCCTGTTTCAGAGCGTGGTGTCCTGCACTGGTCAGCTCCTCCTCCTCCTTCCCCCTGCGTAGTTCCTTCCAATCCACAACAGTCTTGCACCATTTTCTGTTAATCTAGTATCTAAATTAGCAGTTACTTACTGCTAGTTATAAGCAGTCTTATTCTCCATTGAACGTCCGTTAACCAAAACAACAGAATGCATGTGTGGCTTAGCTGTGAGCCTCACCCGGATACCTCCTCCTTTGTCCCTTCCTTGTTTCCTGTAGTTCCTCCTGTGATGCCTCCACTGTGCTGCAGGTGTGGGGTGCTCCTGGTGCCTCTTCATTGTTTCAGAAGAAGAAATGTGTAGGCCTCAAATGTCTTTAGCTCATAAGCTAGCTGCTTGCTTCCTTTAAAAAAGCTGCTTCCATCAGGACCATTATGGACTCACTGCAGTAACATAATTCACGTGCAAAGACATGCCTCCAGCTTATTTTTTATATTTTTTTTATTATAATAATAACAACACCAACACTAGAAATTAATAAAGTAGGCATCATAGGTATTTCACTGAGGAACAAATCATTTCTTTCAAAGTTTCTTTCAAACTGAATTTCGAGTTTTAAACTCGAAATTACGAGTTTAAATCTCGAAATTTCGACTTCCTGTTGGGCTTTTATTTTTTTAACATGGCGGAAACGGGCTTCCATACACCTTTGCATACAGACGTTTTGTATTTATTTTAGCTTTAAAAAGCCATCATTTCCCATTTAGGAGTCATAAAAATATAAAAATATAAAAACATAAAAATATTTATTTATTATTATATAAAATAGAATGTATGTTAATTTCACTGCATCTTAAAAAACGTTGCCATAGCTTGCACGTTCATATCTACATAAAAGTATTTTGTATTAAAGTTGTGCCCTGAATTTTACACAGATCTGTCCAAACGCGTGGTGCGTGGAGGAAAACAAAGGAGGATAAAGTGACATGAAAAATCACCGAAGAAGAAGCAGCAGTGATCACGTGTTGCATCACTGTGCGCTGATTGGCTGTTGCTCAGTGTCGTTGCCGGAAGTGTTATCCCACAGAGCGGGAAATCGTGTGCGCTGCGCTGCTCTGGTTATGGTGCATTTCTCTTGTCAAAAAATACCAAATGTCCTGTTAAAACACACGCGTGTCTCGCTCTATTCATAGAAAAAGACTCGCTTGGATTGTAGACTCGTGCGCCTTGTCAAAAGAGGAAGTGTGCAGCGAAAGTAAGACGGGAGTCGGAACTAAAAGCTTGTAAGTACTGAAGTTTGTTTAGTTGTTATCGGTGCTACGAACAGCAAGAATAAGAACTTGATGCTCGAAGTGCTTATATGTGATGGAAGTTTTTGAAAGTTAGTTGTACTGTACGTAATCTATAATCTCTCATTTGCTTTGCTTTTACAAATGTGTGTGATTAAAAAGAAGAGCTCAAGGGGGAAGAGTCCACTCACAGTATCTGCACTGTTTTTATTTATTAAGCTTTTATTGTTATGAACTGGAATCTGTTTCAAGAATTGCTCTAAACCTTTTCAGACAGAAAAAACACAACTAGTAATTTTACTCAACGGGACACAACAGTCAGAAAGTTGAATTAATGAAAACCTTACAGCAAAAAGAACTGTATTTACAATTGTACAACGAAATTGCATAGACCAGGTGCATTAACCTCTTAACCTAGTGAATTTTCTTCAGTTTAGGTTTACCCAAATCTAAAAGCTTTTCTACTGGAGCTTGCAGCCTCTAGGCCAGAATAGGGCTCGGCGATATGGCCAAAAAACTAAATCTCGATATTTTATTTTATTTTTTATTTTTTTACTCAGCTTGGACGATTATAATTTTAATCGATTTTATTTGAAGTAAACTTTATAAAGTCTCCTGATCTTTCATATGAAGAAAACTGCTCAGTCCTGCTCATTAATATTTCATAATGTAGCTACAATTAGGGGTTATTAGGTTATGTTAAGAAAACATAACCCTTTATTTAAAAAAATGCTATTTTTGTTTTAGATATTCCTTGTCTGCTCTCAATAGTAAAGCCTCTTAAAGGAATAGGCCACCGTTTTTACATACTGAGATATGTTCTTACCTTAGCTTTGACGAGTTCTTTAGGACCTGTCTGATCTTCCCCCGTGCCTTCAGTCACGTAAACACAGCGCAGACGGCGTTAGCATTTAGCCTCTCCCTCTCTCCACTATAGCTCCAAAACAGGTCAAGATAGAAGCTACCAAGCTCTTCCACGTTTTCCCTATATAAATAGAACTACATTGTAAGGTGCAGTAATCTTCACTTTACTGTGCGGATGCCAAATTACTCCTGGTATTATTCCTCGTCTGCTCTCAAAACCTCTTAATAAGCCATGGAGTTCTTTCTCGCCCTTTTTGGTTGTGTTTTCCTCATGTTTTACTTGCTTTTTTGTTTCACACATACCAAAAACGACATGTAGCCAAAACGCTACAAAAAGCAATGAAAATGTGACCCAAAAAAAAACAATGAACACATGACAAAAACGTGATGATATTAAGATGGATCAATTGTGTGTCCTTTCTGTTAGTTTGTTTTACGTGTGAAGAAGAAACCATCAAGAAGAACGATGCAGGCATTTTTAAAAGGAGCCACTATTCAAAGCGCCAAACCACAGAAAGACAAGGCCGCGGCAGGTCCCAGTGGAGAGAAGAAGCAAAAGGCCCTTCCCTGGGTGGAGAAATAGTAAGTTTGCAAACAATTCAAGCGTGTGCCATTCATGTTTCCATTGTTAAGCATCTGTTTTTGGATCATCCAGTCGTCCGAAATGTGTGGATGAAGTGGCCTTTCAGGAGGAGGTGGTCGCTGTGCTCAAGAAGTCTCTGGAGGGAGCAGACGTGAGTTCAGACGTTTCTGGGTTAGAAAGTATTCAAATGGTTTTGATGTAAAAATACTTTTCTTGTGCAGCTTCCCAACCTGCTCTTCTATGGGCCTCCCGGAACAGGAAAGACCTCCACCATCCTGGCTGCTGCTAGAGAACTGTTCGGGTCGGTAAAAACACTAATCGATGACTAAGCTGTACATTTTTGCGTGATTTGATGTAACTTGTCTTGTTTTATTGGCGTGTTTAGTCCAGAGCTGTACAGGCAGAGGGTGCTGGAGCTCAACGCCTCAGATGAGAGAGGGATCCAAGTGGTCAGGGACAAAGTGAAGAGGTTCGCTCAGCTCACAGTGGCTGGGACACGGACAGAGTAAGTGCACACATTGCAATCACTATCTCATCACTATCTCTCACCATTGGGAATTTAAACACTTCTTTAAAGGAAAAGGCCACCGTTTTTAAATACTGAGATATGCTCTTAGCTTAGACGAGTTAATGTGTAGCTTCCTGGTCTTTACGCGTGCCCTCAGTCATGTAAACAGAGCACAGACGCCGCTAGCATATAGCCTCTCCTCTTCTCATCTATGGATCCAAACCAGTGGTTTCGCTCGGGATAATTTCTCTCCAGGGTTGAAAAAAATCATGAGCAATTTTTTATCCTTCATGAATTAATGTATATATATAGGCTGCACATTATTTATATTAATAAAAATGTGAGATTGCAGGATGAATGTAGCTAAACTACACCTGATCTGAACAGTCATGGTACATTTTCAACAGAAATGTGTATAAACTTGTGCATAAAAGTCTCAGAGGAGACGACTTTCAGAGCGTCACCTGCTCATCAATATCAAGGCTCAGATTACGCTAATACAAATGTAAAGTGGAGCATTTTTTCAATTTTAACGGAATGTAAGAGACGGTGGCGGGACAATGTTTACCAGTTCACATCACTGCACTACGCGCCGCCCGCTACGCACACGGGGGAGGGAAAGAGAGAGGGGGGGACATAGATGAGCTCGTCCTGAGAAGAGCGCTCCAGATGGGAAGGATATTATTAGCCTTTAACCTCGTTGCATCGTGGTTTTCTTCCCCGTGTTGTTGTTAGGAAAGTTAGCTAGCAAGGCAGTGATACAACTTGTAAGAGCTCATCCAAGACAAGACGCGGTGTGAAACTTTAGAGAGAGAGAGCCCGCGCGCTATGAAAAACAGCAGAGCTGCGTCTTTGTTATCATTCCTTCAAAATGACAGACGGCCTTTGAAATTTTCCGTCAAAGTAAAAAATATTCCGTAAATGACGGAGAATTTTCGGTTAATGTAACCTCTGATCCAAACGGAGGTGAAGTTAGAAGCTACCAAGCTCTTTCATGTTTTCCCAATTTAAATATGTTTACATGAGCCTTTACATGATCCAAGTATAGTTACACAAAATTAAACATTTTCTAAGCGGATAAAAAGGGGAACTATATTGCAACGCGTAGTAATATACCTATACTACTATATTGCAAGGCATTATAACACCGTTAGGAGCACTTTGACGTCTGCACATACAATTCTATAGGATTGAAGATATTACTGTGTGAGGAGAGGAGGAGAGGCTAAATGCTAACAACATCTTTGGTCTTTTTGTGTGACTGAGCGCACGTGTAAAGACCAGACAGTTACGCATCAACTCGTCTAAGGTCAGCACACACTACACGACTTTTATGCCCGATTTTGCTCTAATTCTCAGTCTTCTCGAGTCGCGTCTAGTCGAAGGCGGTCCCACAGAGTCGGGTCGTGTAGTGTGGGGGGGGTCGTGTAGTGTGGGGGGGTCACGACTGGACTGACGTTCGAATCGTGTAGTGTGGGGGGGGTCGTGTAGTGTGGGGGGGTCACGACTGGACTGACGTTCGAATCGTGTAGTGTGGGGGGGGTCGTGTAGTGTGGGGGGGTCACGACTGGACTGACGTTCGAATCGTGTAGTGTGGGCGGTAGAAAGACGCGACCAGATTCCAGTCGTAGGAAATCAAACATGTTTGATTTTTAAGCCTGATTTTGGACGCACGGGAGAAACGTGGGTGATTTTACCGACACAAATGTGAATGACAGAGTGATATAAAGACAAAAAAACACCACCGCGCCTCCTTTTTTCACTTCTCTGTTAAACCAGCGGCACAAACAACTCATTTCATGGCCACAGCCCCACACACGAAACAGCACAACTTTATATCACCAAAAGTTCACCACAACCACCTTTTCCAGCTACATTTCAACCACGAACAGAGTTTAGCGGCTCTTACTGTGTTTGGAGACGAACTGTTCAGCTTCACCTCGCTGCTAACGGCGGCTAGCCTCCCCGCTTTCTCCTCAGTCTCCTCCATCTCCTCCGCTGTCTCCTCCATCCTGAGGTTGACGCCCGTCTCCTTTTCTTATTAAATCCACTGAAATACCTCCCGCTTCTTCCTGTCGCCAACTTTTATCTCCATTTGACAGAACTATAGCCCAGTTGAAGCTTCGTAGTAGCAGTAAGCTAGCGCTGCGGTGTTGTGACATTGTTGACACCGTTGACCAATCGGGACATGCACACGTTTCCCACACTCACAAACACAGACCTGTCTTTGCGGATTTGGGGTCAGTTTTGGAAGCCGTAGAGACGACAGACGCGCTGTGTTATAAAACAACAGCTGTTTGTCAGTATCGTGTCGTGTGTCGCTCTTATGATTCTCAGTCGTTAAGTGTGAACCCCCAGACGTTCGAAAATCGCACTGAATCCAGTCGTGTAGTGTGGACCCCCCATTCTATTTAAAATCGTTTACGACTAGACAAGTCGTGTAGTGTGTGCTGACCTTAAGCTAAGAACATATCAGTATGGAAAAACGGTGGCCTATTCCTTTAAGTTACACTGGTTTGGACCACAGCTAACAATCTACGCACTCCTGTCTTTGATCGTTTTATTGTAAACAAAAATCTGGCCATCAACAAATTAACTCAGTAATAAAAGGGCTACAATGTAAGCAAGCAAAAGCTCAATAAAATACTTTGACCACATTCATCCAATTTATCCATCAACGCCTGGCCTGTAAATGTTACTTATATTTTAATCTTTACAGTCAGTTCTGTACTCCACAGGGTACTGCGCTGTATAATATCTGCATAATGTAACATTTGTATAACTTTATGCATTGATTCTGATGTGTCGCAGTGGGAAGCCGTGTCCTCACTTTAAGATCATCATTCTGGACGAGGCGGACTCCATGACGGGTCCAGCTCAGGCCGCGCTCAGACGAACCATGGAGAAGGAAAGCCGCACCACGCGCTTCTGCCTCATCTGCAACTACATCAGCAGGTGAACAACGGCTTCAGGGCACATTTGAGTAGTGGTGATGCTCTTCTCCCAGATGAGGCGTAGGAGCCACAAAAATACTATTTACCGTCATTTCTGGACTAAAGCTGCTACTTTTTTCCCAAAACGATGCGGCTAATTTCTAGATTTTTAATATTATGTGTCATCCTATCACTGTCTTCCTCCACCTCTGTCTGCGGTGTTTACTGCAGCAGGATGCCCCCTCGTGCTATGACTAATGTGGATTTGAGTGCTAAATAAATGCGTTTAATTCTCTCACTTCTGAAATATTATGGAGGGTCCAGCGACGTGCATGTCTCAAAAGCCTCGAGTGCCGGGAAAGTTCAGTAGTCCAATAATATAATCAAAGTTCTAAGCACACTTTCACTGAAGTAAGTGTATCTGTAGGCCACCGTTCTCTTGGTAAAATTTGACCGCGCACAAAGAGATGTTTACATTTTGTTGGTGCAGCTCCGGAATTGACGGTATGCTTTTTTCCATTGGAATCATCTTTTAAATTGGAATGGTTTGTTTTTCATTGTCTTTTAAGGTCATTTTTCCGTTTTTGTAAAGCGGGAGTAATGCATGTGTTGTTTGACTGGCTGGGAGCTGGAAATCCAAACATTAGTAACAGTAAAGTGAAGCCAGGCACTTTAAAGGGACTATATACGGAGTTTAAAAATGTTAAAATTAAGTATTTCCTCCCCCTACATGTTCCAACAATGTCCTAATGTGTAGAATGAGCTCAGACCTGTTCACCACAACTGCCTCTAAAATCCTGCACTGTCACTAAAAACGGTGCTACTTCAGGTCTGAATTACCGTCATGCACGAGCTTAACATAGAAGGTGCAGTTACACGTATGACCTATGGTGGCAGTAGTGAGTATAAAATGGCTAACTTGCATCTAGCCCCTTTAAAGACAAACCTTGTTAATTAAACAGAAAACACTATATTCACTGTTCTGGCAATGATGTATATTGTATTTTTTATGTGAAATATCCAATATAAAGTCCATACATGTAAACTTGGTTATTTCTATCTATCACACAAAACACAAAAAGCTTTCAAGAGCAAACATTGTTTAAAGATAAGATCAGATTGGACCTTTTTGATCTCGCAATGGAGGTATTCACTTGCGTCCGCTCTAAAGAAACACACAGATGGTGTAAGTAGTCAGGAAAATGTGCACTCAAAGAAGAACAGGATAATGTGCTTTCCCCGTCTTGGTAGTGATGTGAAGTCATGTGAAACAGCAATGGACAAATACTAAGTGTGCCTAATAACCTTATTTGTTTCGTAGGATAATTGAGCCCTTGACGTCCAGATGCTCAAAATTTCGGTTCAAACCTCTGGCCAATCAGATCCAGCATCAGAGACTGCTGGATATCTGTGCAAAAGAGAACCTAAAGTACACCAACGAGGTACACACTTTTAGTAGTAAATCTGTCAAACATTGCCCTCTAGTGGTACTTCTGTGTCCCTGCTCTATGTAGTATTTTTGAGTTTTGTAACATTGCACTGATGTCTAATACACTAATCAATACCATAAAGTAATTAAACATATCCTATTCAGTGTCGTAGCATATTCTTTTATCATTTTGTTTACAGTTAAAATACTTCTGAATATAAATGCAGTTGTTTCTTCTCTTCCAGAGCATTGAGGCCTTGGTGCGAGTGTCAGAGGGAGACTTGAGGAAAGCCATCACTTTCCTCCAGAGCGCCGCCCGCCTCAACACCGAGAAGGAGATCACAGAGAAAGCCATCACTGAGATAGCAGGGGTGAGGCTTCGTGAAAAGGAACAAAAGCATTTCAATGGAGACATTCAAATACCGATGACTGTGTTTTTGTTGCAGGTGGTGCCGACTAAAACGGTTGACGGCTTGCTTGAGATCTGCTTCAAAGGAACGTTTGAGAAACTGGAAGTGGCCGTGAAAGTAAGTGCTTTACCGTCGCCCGTGCGAGCTGGGTGTAAATGTGTTTGGTTATTGCATTATTTGCTCAACAGGATATTGTGGATGAGGGCTACGCTGCCACACAAGTCCTCGGTCAACTCCACGAAGCCATTATCGAACGAGAGATAAGTGACAAACAGAAGTCGGCCATAACTGAGAAGATGGCGGTAAGTCTTATTTTACTATTAAGGCGAGACACGGCAGGTGAAAGTGTTGATTTTTCACGCAGTGGTCGAAGTGGAGATTTTTATCTATTTTCCTCCCTTTACATCTTAGTTTTCATGTCAGATATAAAAATGACAAAACTCACCCGCATGATGTTTATTTTATGATGTTTTGTCTGCGAGGTGGGGGCAACCCGGAAGTAGCTGCTGCGCCGCGTAGAAAGTCCGTCTTTCCCGCGGGTTTTCATTCATAAATATTGACAGATTTTACATCCACGTGTTCTGCTAAGGGGCCCCGTGATGACGCTTTCACCCAAATATGGTATTTTTCCTCCTACGAGACGCTGGTGCGGAAAAGTCGAAGAACGGGCCGAGCATGAGCACTCGCTACAAAACTTCAGGGCTGGTTTTCTCTGAATGAGAGAAAGTCGCACACGGGCAGAGCCTGAGCCCTTATAGAAGCTCCCTCAGACTCCAAACTTTACAGTCTTGGACTTAATAATATTTTGAAGTTTTTTTCAGAGGGATTTTTTAATATCTAATTCCTAGCCTGATTTATTCAGCTTTGAAACCAAAAAAAACAGACGGAATTTGAGTTTTTACAGATTTTTTCACTGATGATTAGTTTATTGAAAATCTAAACAAAATATCCCAAATCCCCTCTGAAAAAATCTTAGTTACTAATATGTCAATAAAATAAAACCATAAATTTTAATCTGGCTCAATTCATTATTTTGATTTCGTTGCCCAAAATAAAGCAATTTTGACAGAACAAATGCAATACAAATGCAGAACAAATGCAATACATTTTTTTCTCATATTTATATCTGTAATGTTCAGCAAAAGTTTCAAATTGATATCTCTCCATTTTTTTTTCTTCCCTATTCACCTGCAGTGTCTTGCCTTAATCTATCAATCCGACCGTGTGGTTAGCATCCCGTGTCTGTTCTGTTGAACCAAATCAATTTAGTTTAACAGAAAGGTTGAGGAAATTAAGGTGTGTTTAAGAGTTGAAGAGCAACAAATAAGTTATGTTTTGGTGATTGAAATTGGTGCCAAAAATATAAAGGTTTTATTTTAGGAAGCCAAATTGAATGTTTTAACCTCTTAAAGGAATAGGCCACCGTTTTTACATACTGAGATATGTTCTTACCTTAGCTTTGACGAGTTCTTTAGGACCTGCAGCAGCAGACAGCGTTAGCATTTAGCCTCTCCCTCTCTCCTCTATAGCTCCAAAACAGGTCAAGATAGAAGCTACCAAGCTCTTCCACGTTTTCCCTATTTCAATATGGTTACGTGAAGTGTTCCACTACAAAGTATAAATACACAAAATTAAACAATGTGGATTTTCTAAGCGGATAAAGGGGGGGACTATATTGTAAGGCGTAATAATACCAGGAGTAATTTGGCATCCTCAAAGTAAAGTGAAGATTACTGCGCGGATTTCGAACGAAAACTGCTCAAAACACACTTGTTTCAGCTCACCTGCAACCAACAATAGCTCTGCCATCTTTGTTTGTTCATCTCATCTGAAAACCGTCTTTGTGTCCCCTGAAAAGCGCTATATAAGACTTATGCACTATTATTATTATTATTATATCTGGAGATGGGTCTATACTGGCTGCCCACTGCTCAAAGCTAAGCTGCAGTTGCGTGTGTTTGCGGTATTTGATTTATTTTAGGATAAAGGGGGAACAATGCATATTAATGAACATTTAACAAATGTAAACATGCATGATTATAGCCTTGGGCCAAGTATAGTTAAGCCAGTTGGAATCAAATTCAGGGCTGACTTTAAGGACCTTTATTTTGTCACTGTTTGTTTAATGATTTTTAAAGCCTGAAAATAACCTGTTATAAAAAAAATATATCATGATCTTTTTTTTATTAATTTTCCCAAAACCTTTGATTTGTTTTGCACTTGGTCAGAATACGTAAGATGATAAAGAGCTCTTTCTTTGAGCCCGTCTTTACGATGAAAACTGACGCCTCGTGGTTATAACGAGAACGGCAATAATGTGACTGTGTTGCAAGAAAGAAAGACTGTTATGTTTTTCTGGTTTCCTGTTCAGGTGGTGGACAAGTGCCTGACAGATGGAGCAGACGAGTACCTACAGATGTTAAGCCTGTGTTCTGTGATCATGCAACAAGCTGCGGAAAATAACTGACGTGCAATTATATCTGCTCCAGTCTCAACCACACGAACAACTGAACTGCTGCAATTCATCATTCATCCATATATCATGTTCATGTTGTAAACTTGGCTCATCCTGCCTCATGTTACTCTTCAGTTCTCCTGTTTTTGTACAGTTCCTCACCTTTTGTAGGCAATAAATAATGTATAGTTAAGTCGGCGTCTTTTCTTCATGCATAATTCAAGCTCAAAACCATTTATGTACAAATAAACCCGTGCCTACGATGATGGTGCAGGGGAGGGAGGGGAGCCGTGACATTTCATGGGTAAACACTAAATATCTAACCTGTTTAAAGTGAATACAAACCTGAGAACCATAGAAATGACATTTTTTAGTTCATGGATGGGGCGGGGGGGGGTTTATTCATTTTATATGAAGGTCGAGGTTGATTTTGGTGACGGCTTCTGTAAGGAAAGGAGTCTACAATCTGGCTTGAAAGATGAGTGAAGGCGTGTGAGTGGTGTGGGACACTAGGCACACCAGCCCTTCAGCCGCAGTGGGACGGACCATTCACATTCACAAACAAAAAAAATGACTAAGACTTGAGTGTCGAGATTCAGGTGTTCTGAATTCAATTCAACCAGACTATTTGATACATATCAATATAAAAGCTGTGTTTTTTTGTAGACTATTTTTCTCTTAGGTTTGCTCTGCTGTCTATATCCTCCTGGGACCTGAACAAAAAAGGTTTATGTATTTTGATTTCTTTTACTTGAGTGAAAGGGTTAAAATAAAGTTTTTTAGTTAATTTATCTTTTTAAGTGGGACACCTTTTAGTGGGACAAGGCCTCGTGGAAGACCCAGGACACGCTGGTGGGACTATGTCTCCGAGCTGGCCTGGTGTCGCCTCGGGGTCCCCCCAGAACAGCTGGAGGAGGTGTGTGTGGATCGGGAAGTTTGGGCATCTCTGCTGAGACTGCTGCCCCCACGACCCGGCCCCGGATAAAGCGGAAGAAAATGGATGGATGGATGGATGGATTATCTTTTTATGGTATGACCACTGTAGAGGACACTGACAAAAATGAAATATGTTAATCATAAACTATTTTTATTTTAATGTATTAATAAATCTGACGTTAATATCAATATAATTTTTGCGAGTTAATATATATTAAATTAGGTTACATTAAAGCCACACCGCGTAACATTTCACCCAATAAATAAAATTGAAATACAAGCATTTATTTCATGGCAAATATTTTCCTCATTGAAAAATGCCTAAAAAATGTACAAACAAACGTGAGCCTTTGCTGTGAGCTTCTCAAGTCTCCTAAAGACATGACTGTATGTTTACCGGGAGTGGGTTCGTCGCCATGGAGATGTTGACCAAAGGCAGCAGAATTTGAGATTAAAACAGGTTAGGTTCCCATCCAAATCCATTCTGTGATTACCCACCGCAAAAATAGCATTTTCTGTGGCGAGCTGGCCAATGGGAGGCAAGGCAAGTTTATCTGTAGAGCACAATTCATACACAAGGCAATTCAAAGTGCTTCACAGTTGCATACATATAAGAAAACAAATACAATCAATAAAAACATCAACATAGAATTAATCAATTACAGTAAGAGGCAAGAGTGCAGATACTCGCTCTGTCTTGAGCACTATTTTTAAAGGAATAGGCCACCGTTTTTACATACTGAGACATGTTCTTACCTGAGCTTTGACGAGTTCTTTAGGACCTGTCTGATCTTCCCCCGTGCCTTCAGTCACGTAAACACAGCGCAGACGGCGTTAGCATTTAGCCTCTCCCCCTCTCCACTATAGCTCCAAAACTGGTCAAGATAGAAGCTACCAAGCTCTTCCACGTTTACTCTATTTAAATATGGTTACGTGAAGTGTTCCACTACTAAGTATAATTACACAAAATTAAACAATCTGGATTTTCTAAGCGGATAAAAGGGGGGACTATATTGTAAGGCGTAATAATACCAGGAGTAGTTTGAAATCCGCGCAGTAATCTTCACTTTACTGCGCAGTAATCTTCACTTTACTGCACAGTAATCTTCACTTTACTGCGCAGTAATCTTCACTTTACTGCGCAGTAATCTTCACTTTACTGCGCAGTAATCTTCACTTTACTGTGCGGATGCCAAATTACTCCATTCTGCCAAATTATTACATGTTTTGTGTTGATGGCAACAGTATAGTCCAAAATGTTACGCAGTGTGCCTTTAAGATTTCATCCCAGCTTAAAATCACCTATAGTTATGGTTTGGAGTTATGAATGCATGTGAATGAATGTGTTTGGGATGTGAGTGTGTTACAGAGCAGTGATGGCTCTGCTTCAGAAAACAACGCGCTCACACACAAGACATTTTCTTAATAATCCCTGAGTTCTTCACTCATAATGGACACGAGCGCTGCAGCACAGACCCAGACCTGCTGTGTCCTCAGCCGATGGTTCCTCCTCTGAACCTCCTCTGTTCTTCTCTAACACTGGACCTTCAGCCAGGGGCGGACTGGGACTGAAAAACGGCCCTGGACTCTGGACCAGCCTGGCCCGAACTAGCGTAAATGCAACACTCCCACAAATACATATTTAACCCTTAACCGAGTGCATTTTCTCCAGTTCGGCTTTACCCAAATCTAAAAGCTTCTCGACTGAAGAGCAACAGTGTAATGCCTGATTTGAAAGCTAAGACTTACAAAAGTGATTGAAACTTTTTGTCACGTTGTCGCCACATTTTTGTTGCTTTTTCGTCACTTTTTTGTCGTGTATTTGTTGTGTTTTCGTCACTTTTGTGTCACTTTCGTATTGTGTTTTTGTGGCTTTTTTGTTGCTTTTTTTTCATTGCTTTGTTGTGTTTTCGTCTCTTTTTTGTCATGTTTTTGTGGGTTTTTGTTGCTTTTCCTGGCACATTTTTGTTCCGTTTTCATCCTCATTTTCGTGGCTATTTTGATTCTTTTCTTTTAAGCTTTTAGATTTAGGTAAAGCTCGGTTAAGGCGGGGGATAAGAGGAGAAAATGGAAAGGCCAGACTGGTGCCCCGAGAGCCAGTGGCCCTTCTGTGCTCTTCCAGAATGGACATATGGCCAGTCCGCCCCTGCCTTCAGCTCATCTTCTCAGCTCCAAGTCTGAATCTACTGTCAGTAATTAAGACTGCGGAATCTACGGGTCAGTTCCAGTCGACTGAGGAACAGTTTCGTACACAGGGCCATCAGGAAGCCACCCCAACACATGATATAATGTTAGAAAACCCCTGGGTGTCCTCTGTACATCACCATAGGATTCAGACAGGCTCAAGACCAATGCCCACTGCTGAGGAGATACATACACGGGCACGGTCTCTGGAGGATAAACGGTCCCAAAGTGGCAACATCATATTTTTGGTCGTTTAATTGCTAATCCAAGTGATAATTTGATGCGGGAGAGGGCTGCACGACGCCTGCCTCCCTCCGTTTCCATGGTGACGGAGGGAGGGGTGGACCCCGCCGGAAACGCTGTCTGCAGTGCCAGCAGAAAATGAAAAGGACTCCGAACTGATTAAAGCCCATCTTTTATCAGAGTCGGCGGATAACATCTTGCACTTATGAGTCCGAGGGGCCGCATCATGTCGGAGTCCGCGTGGAGGCCGCCGGTGGCATGACTGGGGGACTCGCGTGTCGGCAGTTTCTTCCAGTTTTGCAGCGAGAGTGAGGGGAGCATCGCACCGGCTGAGAGCGCACTGGGAGCGGACGGGGGAGACGGACCACCGACCGTCAATGCTGGCGATCAAAACATTTCGCCGGCGGCACCGCAACGATGGGACTCTGTCACGGGATACCTTAAAGTGTTAGGTACCGAGCCGTGTGCCCGTGGATCTGTATCGATATGGCTAAACGGAGGTGCTCTGCGTGGCTCGCAGTTGCCTGATAACACAGTTTCAGGCCTGCTTTTTCCATCTGGAAATTTCTCATCAGGGAAAGCAGGCCAGCTAGCATCGCTAGCTTAGGCTACTCCGCGCTGCACTTTTGGCATTTGCCGTGCACGTTTTTCAATGACTACACACTTGACTCTCTCGTCTTTGTGCTCGAGGACTCTTTAAAACCACGAGGTATTTTATGGGATTCACGTCGGCAGAGAAGGAGCGGGCCTAAGCCAAAATGGTGAACTGGAGGCGGCTGCTGCGAATGTCCAACCGCTCGTTTTTGGCCTTCATATTCTTCTTTTCCATGTCCACCACCTGTCTCTACTTCATTTATGTGGCTCCGGGAATAGGTCAGTCCACACTGGTATCACTATCCACTTTGCACTAACAGCTTTATGGGCTGCGGTTAATGTGATTATATGAGGATTATGATGCCGCTGCTCGGCTTCTGTCCGCAGCTAGTGCCGCTTTTCACCGCTGCTAGCGGCTAATTAGCCTCCTGTGCTAGCCAAATAAAGCACCTCACCCCGTGCGAATGTGGAGAGTCTTATCTTTCCCCGTTGATTGAACTAGAAGCGTCTTCATGTTGCTTGTGTTTGTTTACACATTATAGGTCTGATTATGTTGGGGGGGAAATCCAAAGCCTCTAAATGAATGAATGAATGAATGAACTGTATCCAAAGCTGAGATCCCCTCCTCAGCGGGGTCAGCCCTATGTTCCCCGGTACTTATGTTCCCCGGTACTATTGATTAATTTTAGGCACCAGCCCAAGTGGCTAAGGCAGGGTTAAGCTGATTGATATGTTTATGACGCTTTACTCATGACTTGTGATCGGTTGATGTACCAACAATGGACATAATTTCATATCTCGATATTTATGGCAGATTTCCCGATATCGATACGATGCGATATAACTATGGGTTAGGCGAAAAACTAGAAAACTAGAATCATAATACGAAAGAGTGCAGTTTTATTGATGAAAATCCTTCTCATTTATATCTTGCTTTTTCGATTTTTGTAATATCTTGAATGTTCATATCTCGATATCAATATGATAACGATATATCTTTCAGCCCAAGTACCAACTCGCCTACGAATAAAAAATCACACCCGGGGAACCAATCCTCAGCACTCACTCCCCATCAAAACAGATTGTATTTTAGGGCTGCAACTAACGATTATTTTGTAATCGATTAATCTATCGACTACTTTACGATTAATCGATTAGTTGCTTGGCTATGAATGGTGTAGGAAAATTGTATTTTTTCCATTTTTTTATCACATAAAGCTAAAGTGGATCCGCTTGAGGACGTGTTGATGGAGTAAACGTAATGTAAGTGTTTGTTGGAGGCTCTTGGTGCTAATTCTGCTTCTGATTGGATGAGACACAAACAGATATTCATGAAATTTACAATGTACAAAGTTCACTACATACACTTGCTATAAAAACAAAGTATGTTTTCATCAAAAATACTACATTTTCAACTTTTGCTCTATTTGAGTCTGTGTGAACCAGAAAACGATTAATCGATTACTAAAATAGTTGTAATCGATTAGTTGTTTCAGCCCTATTGTATTTACCTTTTAAATTCATGTTTTGTTGAAAATATTTAAAATATATAAAGCTGTTTACAGTGACTGCCAAAGTCAAGTGTCTATTGAGATGGAGATAAGTTTTAGATTAAGACTTTTTCAATGCAAACCTCTACAGAAATAGTTTGCTTTGATATGAAATAGTATATTAATATTATTCATTATATATAAAGGTTAGCACTGGTCATGTTTTGGTCCTACTAAAACGATAATGACATTAGCTACAAAGGAAGCAAAAGCTGTAAAATCCCTATTGTACTCAATGAAAAAGAAATAACATAATATTGTTCTCTAAAGATGTTCTATCAAGGTTAATGATCTTCTATAAGAGCTTTGGGCGTCTCTTAGTCTTTCGCTGGTGGAGATAACTTGCAGCAGTCACATGCCATGGACTGGAGGGATGCGTCTGTGCCGAGCAGATTTTTATGCTGATAGTGAGGGCTTTTCCTGGCAATCGTTTGGTTTATGCTCTGCTGGATAGAGCGGCCCGGTTATTGGAATTTCTCTTGTGTTAGCGAGCCCGTATGTCAGGCCACAGAGGAGATAAGAGGGCAGAGAATAGATCAGAGCTTTCCAATTTACTATCAAAGAGCGGTGAGGCCAGCTATACTGTCAAGACTTCCCAGTACCCGTTGCCCACCCCTGGTCTGATGATTTAGAATTAGTGTTTTGTCCTTGTAAACCCTCATCACGTTTATTTTACTTTCATTCTATATGTGGAAGTAAATCAGGCCAGTCAGTGTTAAAGCGAGTGATTTCACAAGTGATTTTAACAGCCTTTTTTGACTTCCTGATTTCCTCAAGAGAAATGTCTATGCAATTGCAGTTATTTTGCTGCACTAGCTCTGACTCAGGCTCATCTGTTATAATCACGAGTAAATCAAAATCCAAACATTTGTTCCAGTTTATAGTTATTTCACGGCATGTAAATTCGAGTCAGCAGATGTGCCTCATTTCCTGCACTTGCTTTGTAAAGACCAAAAATATCCCTGGCCCTGCTCACCGGTGGCAAGTTACTGGCAGCGATGTTATACACGCATCAGATAATAATTGATTACAGCGTGGCTCACATCAGGCCTCATTCATAAATAATGAGGGACAGATGGGTCATAAATAGGCTCCTGGTTACAGTACATGGACATTTGGTAGATGGCCGAGAAATGGGGAAGCTTTGCGCGACTCGTTGTGTGTTCAAAAGTTATCCTCCTGGTCACATTACATCAACATCAACACCAGAGCCAGACATATGATAAACTTATTTCTGGCTCACCATAAAGAAGTCAAATTCGCCTTTTTGTTTCCCAAGTGAGTGAACCTTTTCAAAATGGTGAATGTGAGAGGTTTTACTGTGGCTCATTTGCACTGGCCATTTATCCACATTTTTGACCAGATGTTTGGTTAAGCTGGCTACTTCAGTTCATTCAAAGATCAAACATTTTTCAACATTATACTGAATAGTTTTTTACTCCATTAAAATTTCAGTTGTTGCAGACAGTTCTTTGTTTGATCAATAGATGGAAGCCAAAATGGCTCTAATGAACAATTGCATTAAGCGCAAACGTGTTGTAATTGACAGGTTCACCTTTCAGACTGCAGTCCGTGTGTTAAGGTTTTCCATTCAAATCAATCTTTACTTTAACAAAAGCCATAATTGTAATCTGAAAGTGAATTATGTAAATTCTTCGTGTGAATCAAATTATTTTAAACCATCTCTGTCATGAAGCCGTCTTCTGGTTTTCTTCTTCACTCGGCTACAGTGAGTTACAGCCGCTGCATTTGTAGAAGAATCATCTTTCTTCCTTATTCTATAGACACATCTAAAATGAGTTCATTACTTGAACTGTGGTGATGATTTGCTGAAATACACATGTGAGAGTGCATTATAGACGACACAGGGAAAAGTGTTGTGTTTAATGTCCTGCTGCAGCAGTGACTGCTCTGCTTAAGCACCGTGTAATTGGTCTCATGTTTGTTTCGATGTCGAACATGGGTTTACCAAACCACTCATTCCATCTGAAGCTACTGTATGTTTCAAGGTTTACAGTTTCCATGTTTGAGATCTGCAGCTGTACAGTGATCTTAGCATTTGCTTGATACTCAGAAAATCATCGGTTTGAGCTCAGCCTGAGCACATATGGACTGTTGATGTGTCTTTAGGCAAGACACAAAGCCTCTGACTGTTTTAATATGTTCATTTGCATATTTCGTTACATAATGTAACCAAATATGCAAATGAACAGTCCTGAAGCAGCAGACAGATAGTTGGCAAGCATCTTTCCAAGCTCGATATCCGGCCTGTCCCCTTGTGAATGTCTGACCATGTCAGATTTTGGAAGCTAAGCAGGGATGGACCTGGTCAGTAACTGGGTGGGAGAGGGAATGCCGGGGCGGGTAGCCTCGGTGAGTGCAGTGTTTTTGGCTGATGATGGTTGGCACAGGTCATGACTGCAGCCGCGCCTCGATCGGTCTGCCCCAACGGCACCTATAGATGAAAATTTAAGGAAAATTTGTCCATTGTAAGTGGCTTTGATCATGTCTGTGGAAGGTACAAATAAATTTGCTTACCCGCTTTCCTTCAAGGAGGCATCCAGAACAGCCTGAGCCACCTCCGGCTGCTCCCTATGGAGGAAACTCGTATTGAAAGCTTGTATCCCCAGTCTTGTTTATCCAGTAAATTGAGAGCTTTGCCTTTCGACAACAGCGGTCCCGATAGTGATCTCATCACCACGAACCTGCACTCCATCTATCCCTCACTCGTGAACAAGACATCGATATTTAAAAATGAAATGACTGATTACCACATTAGCAATTTACAATAATTTGAGTCAATTAGTCGCTGCATAACGCTGCCTATGCATAACAAAGCCTTTCATTTAGTCTCTACACTACAGATACTTTTTTCCCCTTTCATTTGTCAGTGTGACTGCTACTGTAGTAGCAGGTCATGTTGTGTTGTAGCCTGCGGTTCCGCTGGCATTGGCTTTGTTTTTATGGCATTTTTTACGGCGCTGATGTCCTGATGCGGACGGACAACAGCCGTTTCCTTTCACTGCATCCAGCGCTCACTTCTCCTTTACTTCATTCATCATCCTGCCGGGAATTCAATTTTAAACACCACCATTTCACGCGCCGCCGCCTCATCCTCCCCTTCTGATAAAATCGACTGTCGACAAGTATGAGAAGGAAGTCTGCTGCTTATTGCTCTGTAGCAGTCGCCACTTTGCTGATTTTAGACATTGTAAGTTGGTAAACTGCAGAAACAAAGTCAAATACTTCATTGTGCGAGTTTCCTTGTCTCGTGTTTTTGCTGATGCGCTTGGTCCACATGTTCTTCTCACACACTGGGGCAGCGTGTTGTCCGGCCTGCTGTGACCCTCTCGCGTGACCGAGACGTATCTTTACTGTTCAGAGCGACGCTTCCCGTCTGCTCTGTGATAAGAGCCTTATCGTTCTCCCGCACATTTGCATTAGTCCAGTCACAGCGCTGTAATTTATGAGCGCGAACATATTTCCCGTACGATATGACTCGCATGGTCAAACATTATCGGCCTTGGCAGATTTAAAGGTTAATTTTCAAGGTTAATGGTAATTGGGTTGTTGTGCCTTCGTTAAGACTCAGTCCACGCAGGTCATGTGCTGGCCTTTCTGGATGAGAGACTGTGTAGTAAAATGGGTAATATGTACTTTTGATACATCGACCCTCACTTTTTTACGCTTTTGCCAATTCATGTTTTAGACTTAAGATATACAGTTGCATGTCGCTAACGTCATTTAAACAAAATATGATAGAATGGGGATCGCAAAGGAAAAATAAATCTTTTACTACACTTCTGCTGGGTAGCATTATTACTATTTTCAGTTTATACTTTGCCAAAAGTAACTCAAAACAGTGAAGTCAGCTACATTTTTGAAACAGTAATATAGATTACAAACGTATTACATTTTTAAAGCTGTAACTACTCATATACAATATATTACCATTTTAAAGTAACTTGTCCAACACAGGTTGTGTAAAGTAACATATGAATTGCAAACTTAGTTACAGGATTGCAATAATAAAGATATGTATTAAAAGACTGATGGTTTCCACTCCATGTCAGATAGGTGACTGACACATAGTAAGTGACAAAGCATCAAATCGAGACAATCCGAGCTGCTCTTTCCTGGCTGCCCTGTCGTATATAAATGTGATTGAGAATATTGCTTGAACCTTAACGAATGCTGGTACTGTTGGCGTTGAAAAAGCTTAAAGTATCAAAAGTTTGTACCAGGAAAAAAAAAAGAACATTTTAGAAACCAAGTTTTGATCAAGGATGTTCATCAAAGGAAGTTAGGTTGTTTCAGCTCTTTTATTGAATACATTTAGATTATTGCTCTGTTTTATGGTTCTGTGTGACAAATATTTTAGTGTAGGTAGGTAGGTATTGAAAAAGTTTTGTTAAAGTATAGATGCATCATAAACCAAGTAGGGCTGAGCGATAAATCAAATTAATTCGTTTAATTCATGCTTTTGAAAACTGATATGTGGAAAAATATGTGTGTTTTGTTTCATGTTGCACGATGGAACTGTTTATGAACTTGTTAGCGATCCCTGCTGCTTTACCAAGGTTGCGTGTTGAGTTTTCGTGGTGCAGAATGGGCGTTTGTTTTTTCGCTGGTCTGATCCTCTGCCGTTCATCTCCTGAGCCCAGAGCCTGAGGGCTTTACACCTGAACGATTCCTACATCACCGCATAAGCAGCGCCTCGTGTCTGTGCAGGTCGAGAGATTATCAGAAGCATTTCCTGCGAATGTCAGGCTCCTCCACATCCCACACACAGTCTTGCTTGTACTTGAAATGTCAGCGTCCAGCTCCGCTCCGTCTGTCCCTTTGTCAGAGGTGTCCCGCTGCCCGAGGCGCCGTGTGCAGCAGTGACAGGCTCCACATGTCCCCTGTCAGCGGGTCGTCCCGCTCACACCTCCCTCTCTCTCTGCACCTGAGCCCGGCTGTGGTTCGTGGAACTCCCCGGAGTCTCGTATGGGATTTTTATCGATGCGTCAGGAGGAAACAGAGGTGCTCTCCCGGTCTGTTTTTAGCTGGCTCAGAGCGTATGAAGGATGGGATCGCTGCTGTCTAGACCTACTCCCGGCAGACATGTTTTAGCATGTATTTATGGCCTGTGCTATTCCAAGAGAAGGGCTTTTATACTGGTAGCTTTTTGTTTTTCTAATGAATAATAAAAGATTACACTTGAAAATGCTCAGTAACTCCTCAAACTCGCACATCAAATCCATACTTTTTACTTTCCTCTTCGTTCTTCTACATTAAGGACAAAAGGCTTTTCATCATCGTTTTCTCTGCAATGATTAAAAAAACCTGCAGCAGAGTTTCCGCGGGACTCTAAATAACATTAAGGTGGATGTATCATACATATGGGACGGGGCTTTCTGTGTGGAGTTTGCATGTTCTCGTGTCTGCATAGGTTTCTTCCAGGTACTCCAGTTTCCCCTACCACTAAAAGCATGTACAAAAGTACAATAGGTGAATCCTCCAGCCAGGTGATACTGACCATCAGCTCGGCTCCACATCTGGAGCTGGGTCCCCGGGCGCTGCACTGCTGTCGCCCACTGCTCCATACGGTTTTCCCCTATGGCATCGACGGGAGTCAACTGCAGAGGACAAATTTCCCTATGTGGACAATAAAGTGTACCTCAACCTTAATATAGACCTAAAAAAGTAAATTTATGTGCCTTGGCATTGATTTTTGACATTATGATATGAAATTATATTTCTGTAAGAATTAAATGGTGACATTAAAATACAGGCGTTAGAGCTGCTGGCAGCTGTAGGAATAACTTATCAACCTTTCAGTTTCAATTTTAGGTGTGGTTTACAGCTTCAGTACGGCGTGATGAACACACTCAGAACCGATATAATATTGGATTATGGGTTTAAAAAATGTGAACAGTTTTGACGCTTAGATGAAGAACAGAACGAAGCGCTGACGCCGTATAAGGAACGGCTAGTTTAAACTGGATTACCCCAGGTTTACTCAAAACTGTGAATGGATACAGTGAAATACTCTAGGTTTGACTTGGGAACAACAAAGAGAAAAAGTCAATTTTGCTAAACTAAATTTCTTGGGAAATGACATTGCTAGATTTGTTTTACTACAAAAAATATGATCACTTTCAGCTGCAGTTTTGGCTGAACTTGTACTTTTTTTGCTTAGAACTTGCTTTATTTGCTTAATAGTTATTTGCTTGTAGTTACTTTTGAATATTGAATTTCCATCCTCTGTTTGATTGAATGTTTCCTTTCCTTCCTTTCCATTGAAACACCATCAAAATACCTGTAAACTCTAAACCATGTGATCTTTGTGTGGACGCTCTTGCCCATTTTTGTTCTTCCCTGAATTGTATTTGGTGAAGTTGATGCCTAAATGTTAAGAACTGTAGACCTCCATTGTAGAAGCTCCATTGGTTTAGTTTGTTTGCCTCTTTGTGCTTATTTTCCTCGTGATTTTTCATGAAATTTAGAAACCGTTTATCCCATAAGCATCAACACCATCAGAAAGTGACGTATAGGTACTCGGCTGTGAATTTAATCATCCAGGCTAATGGCTCCATAGATTGTTTTTCCACCTCTCGCCTTTCCTTTCAAAACACCGCAAAGATAAACAATCCGAAATTACGTCTAGAGACTGCGTTAGAACAAAGGAATGGCTCATTTTACTAGAGCATCAACGTCAATGACTAAAAACTGAAAAGTGAACCATTCTGTCTCGATTTGAGCTTTATTTACCAGCGACATTTAAATATGCAGTGTCTGTTAATTCATCTGTCAGTCATGGCGAGCTGTGGATGTTTTCAATTTCTCATCTTTTTAACCTCATTTACGTCAATCATCACTTAACGGACATTGAGAGCTGTGAGTGGGCTGCCAATGTTATGGTGGCAGCAAGTTTTTTCTGCAATGGCGTGACGTGGATCATAAATTATCACATGTAGCCATCTTGTCTTTGGTATAACGGAAAAAAACAAGCAAACTGGCAGATGTAGAAAGGAGTGGGGGGGAAAATAATTGTTTGTGATGCCTAGCGCTATGATTACTAAAGATTATTATTAGGGATTGAGGTAGGGGGGTGTGTGGGTATTTTACCATAATGGGTATCGATCTGACTGTGATGGAGACTTCCTGTTTCTTGGAAAGCCTTAAAAAGAGCTCTCTCAGAACCTCCGATACCTCAAGGACCTGAGAAACATTGCGGTGAAAATCGGCCACAAGTTTTTATTTCCTCAGAGGCTCGGTCTGTATCTTTTACATATTTTTTGCTTTTAATTTCGGAACCATAAGAGAAAGAGACTTCTTGCCTTTAACCCGCTGATTTCTGTCTTTCAAACAAGCTTCCTCTGAAGTACCTACTAAACAGGAATGTCCTGAATAAGTCTGTCCTATGACTCTAATTAAGCGCTCCCTTCTGTCACAGTTCAACACGGACACATTTTACAGTTTTGAACCATCGTACACAGGATTTAAGACATGACATTTTTTTTAAAAATTGCCTATTTATATCGGCATCAACCAATCAAAATCCCCTCAAAAGACACATTGGTCGACCTAAATTAGGGCTGCACGTAAACGATAGTGTTCACTTAACTATTTCAACAGTACAATGAAATAAAGATTAAACGCTTAGTCAAAAAGGCCAAATCTGTGAAAAAATGTTCTTTCAGGGTCATTTTCTGTCAGGGCTTCAGTAACGGCTTTGATTAGGGTCAGTGCTGGGGACATTCTTCCACTTGACTTTTTTGTCCCATAACCCTCAGGATCTTTTAAGAAATTAAAAATGACAGAAGCAAAGCAAAAATATGTCAGTTTGTGTCAGATTGAAGACCTGAGTGAGTTTCTTTGCGTGGCTTCGTGCGCTCTGCAAATGTTGTCTAATATTGAAATGTGTTCTTTTTGTGGTTCCTCAAAAAGTAAATTACAATGTTTTATCTCAAAACTGTGCCCGGATATTCTTTAGTGCTTCGAGTTGCACTGTTCTTTTAATAATAGAAGTGTGTGTGTGTGTTTGTGTCTCTTGCAGCGAACACGTACTTCTTCATGGTGCAGGCTCAGGGCATCATGTTGAGGGACAACGTCAGGACCATCGGACAGATGATCCGATTGTACACCAACAAGAACAGCACGCTCAACGGCACCGGTGAGGCTCACACACGGCCGCTAGAATCATGTGATGTACTCAACAGAGACGAGCTCCACACCTTTAAACCGCACAACACCCCCCAGTTCACCCCCAACGGGCTCCAGCACCACGTTAACACAAACCTCAAAGAGCCACAAAAAAGTAGGATGTCAGAAGAGGACGGCGAGCGCGTGGTCTGTGCGGAGCATCACACGGCCACGTCACAGTTATTTTAGACCGCGCATCTGTTAGTATTAGGGGTGTAACCAGACAGTCTTTTTGACGATGCCATACATATTGATTTGAGGCCAAACAATTTGATGTGAATATATTGTTTTTTTTGTCAGAGCAATATAATTTTCGATACGATATTCCAATATTTTTATCATTGGATTTTCAGCTGAACATAAATACAACAGAATACATTTGCATTGGATTTTATTTGAAAATTCGCTTCAGATTTGCTGATTGTATTTTTTTCCACTGTTTGATAAAAACAATCACAAAAGTGCAATAAATAGCTAAGACACAGAGCTGCATATCTTTTTTTGTTATGCCATTTTCTTTTCTCCAGTTTATTTTCATGTAGAGCCCAACATTTTGAGCGAAAATAATGCGGATTGAAGACATAACATCAATATATCAATTAAATCGATGAATCGTTACACCCCTATATATAAAAGATGGCTCAAACTTACAATTCACTATCAGAATTTGCATTTTTTTCTGCAACAGCCACAAAAAAATCCACATGGTCCAAATACAGCGATAGTTTTCCCTCGTGAAGGTAAACCTTTCGTCCATTTGCTCGCGTTCTGGTCCTCTGACGGCTCCTTGTGTGTTTTTGTTTTGCCCATTGCGCAAGTTTGTCGCTGATTTTACACTTAAATTCACCAGATTGGCAGATCCTCTTTCCATGCCGCATGTCTCCCTGTTCGTTTGTCCGAGTGTTCCCTGGGCTTGACCTGACAGGCGCTGCAGAAAGAATTGTCCAGCCCTGACTCATCACATGGATCTTGCAGCTTTAGTTACCGTAAACTCTGTAATACTGGCCTGTATTCCATTAGCGGCCGGGTCTCTAACAGAGGCCGGGTTTGCGGCTGGCGGAGGCAAATTAAAGCTGGTCTCTAAAACAGGCCGGGGCTTTTATTAGAAACTATAGTGGTAGAAATATTCCCCATGTTAGGAATTTGTCTCATACTGGTGTAAATGAAAACTCACGTGCAGGAAGTAAACAGGGCAAGCGACAAATGTTATGTGACCCTCCAGGGTTTTAATAAAGTCACCATCGCGTCTTCAAAGCACGTCCAGCTGCTCCGTGTGCAGGTCAGTCCCACGCCTCAAAATAACTCCTCCCATCAGCGCGAGCGTCTCGTCTTCTCTCGGGTCAGTCTCATGATCGATCACAAACACAAACGCTCCGTCTAAATTCGCCTTTTACACAAGATAACAACAAATAATCCGGTCCGCGGTAAAAACGAAACAGAAACCTGCAGTGACGATGATGTCAATGTACCTGTTGTCCCGACAAAATAAAAGGCGTCAATGTTCCAGCCGCTGGGAGAGGGTTTGAAATGTTCATTAATAAATAAACCTAATATTTTAGGTGCAAATGGACACAAATCTCGTTTTTTTTTGTTTTCCTGGTCGTCCGTTTTGCTCAAATAGAAATAAAGGCCTGTCTCTAATTGTGGCCTGGTTCCAATAAAGGCCTGGTCCTAGATGCCCTTGAGTAAATAAAGGCCCCGGCCTATTTTAGAGCATTAACGGTAATCGCAATCAAAACAAAGTCTGCTCGGGCTGGGAGACTTTAATTCATAATCTGTATTTTTTTCTGTTCTTAGACTATCCCGATGGCACAAACTCCAGTGAATTCCTGGTCCAGCCAACGACATACCTCCCAGAGAACTTCACCTACTCCCAGCACCTGCCCTGTCCGGAGCGATTACCTTCTATGAGTGAGTTCACCGATGTATGAAACAATGCGCTAAACACAAGCCAGGCCGTCAGAGAAAGTCGACACTTTTTATTGACCCGCAAGGGAAATCGCTTCGTCATTGAATCTCAGTGACACTAGTAGAAATAAATATTCCTTTGTCAACTGTTGTGGTAAAGGAGAAGTTAAAAACGTTTCAACTCACTCGAGGATTGATTGGATAAACTGCTGCCGTGTCGATCGATTTTGTGACAATGGATTGTGTTTAAACTCTCAAAATCCTTCTCATCTTCTCCGCAGAGGGACTTATGGAAGTGAACATGACAGAGATCCCCATTGAGGAGATAGAGCTGAAGTTCTCCAAGTTTTTTGACATAGAGTTTGGAGGTCACTGGAAACCAAGAGACTGCAGGCCTCGCTGGAAGGTCCGTGTCTCCAACTTTGTGAATATGATTATGAAGCGAGTAATGTATTTAAATCCGTGAATGTCATTTTTACTTGGGTCAGGTGGCGATTCTAATTCCATTCAGAAACCGTCACGAACATCTGCCAATCCTTTTCCAACACCTCATCCCCATGCTGCAGAGACAGAGGCTGCAGTTTGCCTTCTACGTCATTGAACAGGTGGGAAAAACACAGACATAAAATAGTCTCGATCTTGTAAAGTTGTTTCAATATTTTACAAAGCTAAATTATTACTGGCTCTTTGATTCAAGGACAACAGCTCATAGGTTTGTTTTTTAACACGCATTGTCAAGGCCGTGGGAACTCTAGGTTCATATTAATAAATGGGAAATAAGCACAGAAAAAGCTTTGTTGAAGCTAGGGCTGTGCAATTAATCGAAATTCGATAACGATTTCGCTTATTACACTAGACTATCACAAAAATAGCATAATCGAGAACAAACGATTATTAAGGATGTTCTCCTGCTCGTCCATCCAAAGCGCAAAAAGTCCTGCGCGGTTTGTGTGAGGCGTCTGATCAGCTGAAACACCAGCGCAGCCTGACAGAACTGTAAATAATATAGTACTCATATTTTTTAAACCTAACTCTTGATTTAAAGCCACTGTTAAGAGCTCACCTTGTGCTGAAAGGAGAACAGCTGTTTAGAAGCCTCGATATCCTTTGCTCAGGCCCTGGTTTTCTTTAGTAGAAAAGTCTAAAACTCTTCTTCAGGAGCAGATCAACGGAGCTCAAACAAACTCTTATTACTTCTTGCTGCTGAGATGATTGTTTCTGTTCCCTTCGCATTTCACGAGCTAAAGGCTCAGGCTTTGGTCTGACATAAAAATATTAGCGCTGTGTGATGATGTCATCAGGCCGCGCGGCTCTGTTGGACAGGTGTGAGGGCTGGCCAGCGGGGGGCAGGTGTCCCTAAAGGATTAGTTTAGAAACTGAACTTTTTTTTTTTTTTTAAAGAAAAAGAAAAAAGGGGTTTATTGTCCAACGAAAATATAGTCCATAGTTGTTTTTTAAAATAATTATAAAAATGAATAAATAAAATAAAGATTTTTTTTTTTTAAGGGAACAAATAATCGTTTGAATAATCGTGATTTCAATTATTACTAAAATAATCGTGATTTCAATTATTACTAAAATAATCGTGATTATTATTTGTCTATAATCGAGCAGCCCTAGTTGGAGGCAATCTCCAAACCCCCAAACCAAAATATGTTCCCAAGGCTCTGCATAATATGGACCTTTCAGCATGACTGCTCTTCTCACCAGACATACACTGATCTAGTACTTTTATTGTAACACTGATCAATATTACATGCTAGCTGTTTTTGAAAATGACAGTTCTCTATTGAATAGACTTGTAAGTGCCTGCTAATTACAGCGTTTAGGTGGAAAATCCTCATTCACATTCTCTGTCCGTGCGTGCAGAGCGGGAGCCAGCCTTTTAACCGAGCCATGCTGTTTAACGTGGGGTTTCTGGAGGCCATGAAGGACCTGGACTGGGACTGCCTCATCTTCCACGACGTGGACCACATCCCTGAAAGTGACCGCAACTACTACGGCTGCGGACACATGCCACGGCACTTCGCCGCCAAGCTCGACAAGTACATGTACATGTGAGTGCAGACATTTACCAGACATTTTCGCAGTACATATGCAGAACGTCCTGTGGACCCCCACTCTCTCCCAAATGTTTAGTAGTAGTAGAAATGTATTGTCCCCGTGGGGAAATTCATTTGCAGTGAGTGGAAAACCTTCTCTGATAGATCAGCTGTACAGAATAGAAGATCTTTACTTAAAAAGAAATAGAAAAATCACTGTTGGTCACTTTATATTGTTGGTTTGTTTAATTTCAAAATGGCTTGTGGTACAAATGACTGCCTGGTCCTGTTTTTAGACAGGGCAGGGCACCTGTACCTTAGACCTGAGCAGGGGCGGACTGGCCATATGTCCATTCTGGAAGATCACAGAAGGGCCACTGGCTCTTGGGCCACCAGTCTAAATTCTCCCCTTAACCTCTTAAACCCCCGCCTTAACCGAGCTTTAGACAAATCTAAGAGCTTAAAAGCTAAGCATCAAAATAGCAACGAGTGAGCCAGAAAAGCAACACAAATGTGACAAAAAGGTGACTAAGACGTGACGAAAACATGACAACAAAGCAACGAAATAAGCAATGAAAAACCGACAAAAAACTGACGAAAACACAACAAAAAGCCACAAAAAAAGTAATGAAAAACCAACAAAAACATGCTGCAACAATGTAACAAAAGGGTACAATCACTTTTGTAGGTCTTAGCTTTCAAATGAGGCGTTATGCTGTTGCTCTCCAGTCGAGAAGCTTTTAGATTTGGGTAAAACCGAACTGGAGGAAATGCACTCGGTTAAGATGGGAGGTAAGAGGTTCACATATGTCTTTGTGGAAGTGCTGCATTTACGCTAATTTGGGCCTGGCTGGTCAGAGTCCAGGGCCCTTTTTCAGTCCCAGTCCGTCCCTGGACCTGAGGGAAGCAACTCAAACTCTCTAAACAGAGGATGTTTTGAGTCTGATAATATTATGTCTGCTTTATCTAAAGCTCGAGCAAAATAAATGTCCTGTTAACAGAGACCACAAAACTATCCTAACTTTCCAGAAACTTGACATGAAGCTTAGGCGTAAATTCAACCTGGAAGACTGATTTCACCGTCACCTTCCTCCAGCCAATGATCGTGTCTGCGGGAGTCACACCTCCTCCACCTAAGCCAATCAGCGCAGAGCCACACCTCGTTGCAGCCAATCGCGGCCCTCGCTCCCGCAGTTAAGCTCCAGCGTTCTTTGCTCGTTAGCTTCCCAACTGTGCTGCGACCCGCCTCCACCCCTTCACTGCTTCTTCTTTTCAGAGCTTCACAGATCTGCCATACCACCTCCAGTGTCCAGACTCCGGTGGAACACATCCCTAACTCTAACCTACCCATCCATACTGGGTTTGATCCTCAAAAATATGTCAATAAATCCTTCTAATCGCTGCTTTTGTCTATTAGTCTATCCAGGTTGAAATAAATATAAATAAAAATAAGCATAGGCAAAATTACCAATACAAATTCATGTAGGTTTTCCTCCACATGAAGAATAGGAGAAATATTCCTCCAAACGATCAAGGCAAAAGTCCTGTTTAAAGGAGAGTATAAAGCCAGAGAAAAATACTGAGCATCTTTATTAGAAATGGCACAGACACATGATAAAATAAGAAACTACTTTGACTCTCTGATTGATTGCAGGCTATATCATTTGAGTTTGAAAGTATAGCATCATGACAATACAAATGCACAAAATGCTTAAACTCATTATCTCTTTCAGTCTTCCATACAGCGAGTTCTTCGGCGGTGTGAGCGGGCTGACAGTGGACCAGTTCAGAAAGATTAATGGCTTCCCTAATGCGTTCTGGGGCTGGGGAGGAGAGGACGACGACTTGTGGAACAGGTCAGTCTGATGTGGTATAACCGCGGCGGCTCTGAGGTGTTTACTGATGGAAAGCTATTACCAGGTGCAGCTCTGTCTTCGAAATTAGGTTTGTCAAATATCCTCCACGAAACAGACGCTCACAGTCTGCTTTGCTATTTTGAACTTGTTAAACTTATTGGGCTTTTTTTTGCAACTGGAAATTCAATTTGGAGCATTTGGTCAGCAGGTTTTTCCTCAAGATAACCTCACAGAATGTAGTTTGTTCATCCGGCTGGAGAACATTGCGTCATGTGGCTTGAGTTTTCGGCTCTGTGTTGGGAAACCTCTGCTGGGACCTCACTTCAGCCTGGAAGTTTTATGATTTCTGTCTTTATTTGGTGACTTGGGTGACACTAGGCTGAGTTTGTATTAATCAAGTTCAAGTTTATTTGTCATATGCATCAAGTACAGGGTGCCAATAGCAATGAAAAGAGTTTTGCCCTGGCGCTCTCTCTGCTGAACAAGAAACTAATCTACATATAAAAACGTCAATACAACACAACACAACATCGAGCAATAAAATGCACAGAAACCTCAGCTCTCCTTAAAGGAATAGGCCATCGTTTTTACATACTGAGATATGTTCTTACCTTAGCTTTGACGAGTTCTTTAGGACCTGTCTGATCTTCACCCGTGCCTTCAGTCACGTAAACACAGCGCAGACGGCGTTAGCATTTAGCCTCTCCCTCTCTCCTCTGAAGCTCCAAAACAGGTCAAGATAGAAGCTACCAAGCTCTTCCACGTTTTCCCTATTTAAATATGGTTACGTGAAGTGTTCCACTACAAAGTATAAGTACACAAAATTAAACAATGTGGATTTTCTAAGCGGATAAAAGGGGGAACTATATTGTAAGGTGTAATAATACCAGGAGTAGCTCGAAACCCGTGCAGTAATCTTCACTTTACTGTGCGGATGCCAAATTACTCCTGGTATTATTACGCCTTACAATATAGTTCCCCCTTTTATCCGCTTAGAAAATCCACATTGTTCAATTTTGTGTAATTATACTTTGTAGTGGAACACTTCACGTAACCATATTTAAATAGGGAAAACGTGGAAGAGCTTGGTAGCTTCTATCTTGACCTGTTTTGGAACTATAGTGGAGAGGGGGTGAGGCTAAATGCTAACGCCGTCTGCGCTGTGTTTACGTGATTGAAGGCACGGGTAAAGATCAGGCAGGTCCTAAAGAACTCGTCAAAGCTAAGGTAAGAACATATCTCAGTATGTAAAAACGGTGGCCTATTCCTAAGGCTGATGTTCATGAGCCTCACCGCCTGAGGATAAAAACGATCTGTGAAACGAGATGTCTGAGTTTTGAGGCTCCGCAGACGTCTCCCCGAAGGTAGGTAGGAGAAGAGGGAATGTGCAGGATGGCTCGGGTCCCCCATTATACTGAGAGCCTTTTTCTCACAGCGCTTATCGTACAAGTCCTTTATCTGAGGCAAGGAAGACCCAATAATCCGAGATGCGTTTTTTTCAGAAGGGTGTGGTCATGTGTGAACAAACTTCCCATCAAAACACTTTCAATCGTACATCTGTAAAAATTTTGGAGTGTCTCTTTTGACAATCCATATTTCTTTTGACACCTTAAAAAATATTGTCTCTGCTGAGCTTTTTTAATTGCACAGCTGATGTGAAGAGACCAGGAGAGAGTTTCACAAACATGAATGCCCAGAAACTTAAAATTCCTCACAAATTTCAACAGGAGTGTTATTGACGTGGACCGGCGTGTGAGGTGATTTCTGCTTCCTGAATGAATGAGCTCTTTAGTTTTTTTCTACATTCAGGGACAGATTGTTTTGTTTGCACCACGTGATCAGGGAACTCACTTCGTCCCTGTAGTGCAGCTCATTGTTGTCCAGAAATCAAACCTATGATCGTGGTATCGTCTGCAAATGTAAAAATGCTGTTTGTGTGATTGTTTTGTGACTAATGAATGCTGTCTTCGCCTCAGGGTCCATTACGCGGGCCTGAATGTGACGCGCCCTGAAGGAGAGATCGGGAAGTACAAGTCCATCCCTCACCACCACCGAGGAGAGGTGCAGTTTCTGGGCAGGTGAGTGTCTTGTCGTCTGTAGTGACGCTGAATTACAAGTACGTCAAGGATTTGGATCAGGCATGGGCAAACCAATCACGGTTCGGCTACAGTTCTCAAATAGACTGCAATCGCCTAAACGTATTTTCAAAAGCAACTAGGGTTTCCGCAGGGCATTAAAAAAACCTTTAAAATCAAAATCAAGGCCTTAAAGCAGGGGTGTCAAACTCATTTTAGGTCGAGGGCTGAAATTCAGCTCCCACGGCGGGTCACGGGCCGCATATAATAGAGAAAATCTTTCCAACAAATGAATAATAATAATCTGTGAATTGTTCGAAGCCCCAACTTGACTGTAGCTGCATTAATAACAACGGCTTGCACTTGTTATTATTCATTCACTCCACACTTGGTGGTGGTAAGCTGTTGTTGAAGCCACAGCCGCCCTGGTGCAGACAGTCTATTTACCACTTGGCTATACTGTATCTGTGTTCATATAGTTCTGATTATGTCAGTGCCCTCTGCTGGACATGTGTGGAACTCTTTCCTTTTTCTAAATTTAATACGCCCCTTAGTTCATAACTAGGGGGCGTAACTACTCACAGGAATGGGCTAGAGACTTAGTTTTTTTTATACAAACTCTGGAATTCATGCTCTACAGGGCAGGGGCTGGATTAAGTCATCTCGCAGGTCGGATCAGGCCCATGTGTTCACACCCCTGCCTTACAAGGTCATTACATTTATAGAAATAGAACCACATTTATTTTGTCCTCCTTTTAGTGGATCGTAAACATAAACAATTGTGTGAAAAATACATTTCATGAACTTTTAGGCTATTTTTTAAGCATTTTTGTGAAAGTGATGTAACAAAAATATTTGGAAAGTTACGAATGAGTTTGGACCACCACTGACATTTTAATTTTGTGGTTTCCTCTTTCATTATTTGAAAAAAAATAGGTATAGGGCCTTTAAAGAAGAACCAAGTAACTTAATAAATCCTTTGCGTAGTCCCACTGGGGGTAATACAAGTCTTTATGGGATGATCGGGGGGTCTTTCATCTCCCTCTGGTGTTTCGGGCCAGAAAACCACAATTGCAACTCTCCCTTCTCTGGGTCGGAGGCGCAATACACACTAATGAAATCACAAAGACGGAGCTAACAGGCTAACGGGCAAAGCTATCAACGGGCTAGCGGCACTTAAGCAGTATTTACAGCCAAGTTTGGGTGACAAAAATGATCTCCATTGTGTGATCGGGTTGTGACACAATGTACAATATCCATCTCTCTCTATGTCTTCTCTGTCAGCGTAGTATTTACTCTCACGGACGATTAAAGCAGTACTAAGTAACTCATGCCCCTAGAGGCCATAAGCGCCACTGCAGGTGTCGTAGCATGTTGCGTTTTTTTATTTATGAATTGTCTGTGAGAGCAAATGCTACGCTGTGTAGTGTACGTTTTAACACGTTATATAAGGAATTCACTACTTATTTGGATCGTGACTAGCCATTCAAGTATTGTAGTGGGTCCAGACAGCATCCCAGTTGAACCATCATCCTTCCTCTGTTGGATGAAATGTGTGCAATCCCGTGCAGGCGTTAGCTCTGTCCTTGAATGTTCCTCATCTGTAAACTTTGCTGTCGTGTTTGCCGCAGGTATAAACTGCTGAGGTACTC
This sequence comes from Gobius niger, assembly GCF_951799975.1. Classification (NCBI taxonomy): domain Eukaryota; kingdom Metazoa; phylum Chordata; class Actinopteri; order Gobiiformes; family Gobiidae; genus Gobius; species Gobius niger. The sequence goes on from NC_136868.1 coordinate 5,285,814, forward strand.
CAAAGAGCGGCAGCACTTGGACGGCCTCAACAACCTCCACTACAGCCCCGTGGTGACGCTGAGCAGCCTGTACAAGAACATCAGTGTGGACCTGTCTCCAGAGCTCGCCCCCATCCAAGACTACTGACCCCTTTACCCCGCTGCCCCCGCACCCCGGCCCGCCTCCACGCGCCCCTCCCGCCCGCCGGAGCGAGGAGGGAGCGCAGGACTGACGCAACATGTAATGCTGCCAAGAAAAAAAATCCAAAAGAGGAAAAAAAAAATGAGGAATAAAATAAGTAAAGCCAAGAGGCGCAGGAGACCTCTTTACAGTGAACAGTGCTGTGTGTTGAGTGAGCGAGTGAATGGGCGACTGCATGTCTTTGTCCGTGCCGGCTTTTCCCCAGTCCCCGGTCCAGTCCTGGTCCAGTCCTGGTTCTTTTGGACTGTCTGAGCTCCAGTGTTTCCTGAAGCCTTAACGCACTGCTTCACTTCACCGTAGAAGCCAACACAGGTTTTGTCTTCTTTAGTTTTTTATACATATCAGTTGGTTAGAGGCCGCTGTACTCCGAACAGGATCTAGGTCAATAGAGATATTTGTGATGTAAATTTTTATTTTGATAAATGCTATTTATTTTCTGGTTCCAGGAGCCTCAGTGAAGCTCCTGGCCGTTTGCTGTTGTTTCGCTGCACTGCTGCTGATCCGCATGAATATGTATGTAAATAACAGAACACATGTAAATATGGCCTTTAATGCTCGGACATAATCCAGCGATATTCCAGTGAGTTTGACTTTTATTTTGGCAGCTACCTTCTTTCTGAGGATTTCTGTGTGAGTGGTTTCTTCCGCACAGGAAGAGGTTTGTTTGGCTTAAAAAAAAAAAAATCCAAATCTGAAGATTTGACTTTATCTTTTGCATGCCTTAATTTATTTTGTTTACCAAATGTTTTGTTTTCTTTGGAACATAAATTATTTCTTCTGTTCAAGATGTACATATATATATCTATCTATATTTTATTTTAGCCTTTCTGCGTTTTCTCTTTGAGGTGCACTGTGTGAAGAGGTTAGCTGCTCCAGAGTTGGGCTGCACTTTTGGGAAAATACATTATGTGAATGTTGCAATAACTAACCAATAACCTCTGTAAGCCCAAAAATATGAATTTACTTTCTCTAATATTCCAAAATGCATTGTGTACTGTAGGCATTTTAAATATTGCAGCTTGACTCTTGTATCAACAGGGTCAAATGTTAAGTCAATTAGTAGGAACAAGGTTCTTTGCACAATTGTAATTGTAGAAAGCATTTCTCTTGTGCATCCCCACTCTGGAGCCGAGGAGGCTGCTTTATGACTTTTGTACAGGGAGCAGGGTCGGCCATGTCTGCAGGCGTTGTGCTGTAGGTGAATGGTCAGGTGTAAATGATTTTTTTATTCTGAAATAGTTGAGTTTTTACTCTCGTTTCTCTGGAGTAGTCGCTGTTACCGTGTGGGGACTGAAGCTGGGCTTGTGAGGCGCGTGACTGAATGTGTGCCGTTTCTTCAAATGTTCAAAATGCTGTGTGCAAATCCGAGAGGCCAGAATGAGAGAACTGTAGCAAACGGCACGAAGGACGTTAACGCTACTCATGTTCTTGAATGGCACTGTCAGAAAACAGAGGGATGTTTCCACTGGTGTGGGATAGCACGGTTTGGGACGGGTTGGTATGGCTTACGTTTCACAAAAGCATCAAGACGACTTTCTACTTTAAAGAAGGCAAAGATTAACTTTATTGTCCCCGCAGGGAAACCTCTGCAGCGGCGGGTTTGGTTAGGCTCGAGCTGCAGTAGCTTCAGGAGTAGCTCGCTGGAGGAAAATCATATTGTAATATGAAAAGTTAAGAGGTACAAAGGCTTTTTTGGATACTCTTACCCAAATTAACTTTATAAATATTAATGGCATGATATTTTATTGCTAAAGTATTGTCAGTGTTATCAAAATTCATCCTCTAAATTATCGCAAACTTAGTTGGACTGAGCTCACCACTGAAGTCAATTAACTCTGAAAATTTAACTCCAATTTTATGGATTTGTAATTCTAAAATTCATAAATTTAGCTGTGAACCTCTTAAAGGGACTATACGGAGTTTAAAAATGTCAAAATTATGTATTTTCCTCCCTCTACATGTTCCAACAATGTCCTAATGTGTAGAATGAGCCCAGACCTGTTCAGCACATCCTGCACTGTCACTCAAAAAGGTGTTAATTCGGGTCTGAAGTGCTTAATATAGAAGGTGTAGTTACGCATAAGGCCTGAGGTGGCAGTACTGAGTATAAAATGGCTAACCTCCCCCTGAACTGAGCACATTTTCCTCCAGTTTGGCTTTATCCAGAATATAAATTGTCTTGAAAAAAACAAAAAAGTGTCAAAATAGCAACAAAAACAAGCATGAAAACGCAACCCAAAAAAAAACGCCACAAAAGAGCAACAAGAAAGTGACAAAAAAGCGGGAAAGTGCACCAATAAAATGACAAAAGTGCAACAAAAGAGCAGCAAAGAAGTGGCAAAACACAGAAGAAAAAGGACATGAAAAAAAGTGACGACAATGCGAGGAAAAAGATCCGTTTCGATCAGTTTTTTTTTAGGTCGATAAACTCCTGTCGAGAAGCGTCTAGATTTGGTTTAAGCTGAACTGGAGAAAATGCACTCTCTAAGGAGGTTCATAGCGGCTTTGCCTATTAATCTTCAAGTTTACTGCTCTCCCAGCGTTATCGAGGGAAGGGGCAAACGTAGAAGACAGATTTCTCTATGGGGACGATAAACAGCACAACTAAACGAATGATGCTTTGCGATACATCATAGTATAAATGTTTAAATCGTCGAAATCCAAACCTTTCCACACCGACCCGACTCGTAACACCAGTGGAAACGAGGCTTAGGGCTGTGAAAAGTCTCATTTCTTTAAAGCTTTGAGCACTCAGAAGGTTATGTAGGTAAAAAAAACAAAACAAAAAAAAAACACGTAGGCAGATTATTTTTGACCAGATATGTGTTCACTGTTATTCTATATCTGTTACGAAGTTTCGACCATGAAGCGTTTTCTTGTGTTGACTGTACAATCACATCTTTGGCCATCGGCGCCCTGATCTGTGACTTTTTTTTTTTTTTTTGATAACTCTCTTGGTTCCTCTTTATATTATAGACCCATTAGACAAACGCACACGAGGGTGGGGAGTGAAATGTGAAACTGTGGTTAGTCTACCAAAGAAATCCTGTGAACAAAACCATTCAAACATGGACCAAAATAGCAATACAATACTAAACAGCTGCAACTTGGCTGGGTTTACAATGCTCCTGTTCAATTATGGCCCTACAACAAATGTGAGTGGAAAAGGCTGTGAAACTGGCCGCAAATAAATAATCAAAACAAGAGGGAAGAAATGAAACAAAGGTTGGAAAAGGTCCCATCTTTTCCGAAAAATGGCTCCAGTGGCCCGAAGAATCTGGTGATTGTCTTGGTCCGGTGCTGTTTTTAGACTTTTAAAGTTTAGAGGACCTTGATTCTCTGGAAAAGTGAATTGGTTCTTGGGGTCAGGAAGTCTCTTAAAGGAATAGGCCACAGTTTTTACATACTGAGATATGTTCTTACCTTAGCTTTGACGAGTTCTTTAGGACCTGTCTGATCTTCACCCGTGCCTTCAGTCACGTAAACACAGCGCAGACGGCGTTGGCGTTTAGCCTCTCCCTCTCTCCTCTATAGCTCCAAAACAGGTCAAGATAGAAGCTACCAAGCTCTTCCACGTTTTCCCTATTTAAATATGGTTACGTGAAGTGTTACACTACAAACTATAATTACACAAAATTAAACAATGTGGATTTTCTAAGCGAATAAAAGGGGGAACTATATTGTAAGGCGTAATAATACCAGGAGTAGTTCGAAATCCGTGCAGTAATCTTCACTTTACTGTGCGGATGCCAAACTACTCCTGGTATTTTTACGCCTTACAATATAGTCCCCCCTTTTATCCGCTTAGAAAATCCACATTGTTTAATTTTGTGTAATTATACTTTGTAGTGGAACACTTCACGTAACCATATTTAAAACGTGGAAGAGCTTGGTAGCTTCTATCTTGACCAGTTTTGGAGCTATAGAGGAGAGAGGGAGAGGCTAAACGCCAACGCCGTCTGCGCTGTGTTTACGTGACTGAAGGCACGGGGGAAGATCAGACAGGTCCTAAAGAACTTGTCAAAGCTAAGGTAAGAACATATCTCAGTATGTAAAAACGGTGGCCTATTCCTTTTAAAGCTACAACACAAATTTTCTCATTGATTTGATTTCAGTGCCAGGGATTTGTTTCAAGGTTCACGCTGATGATGTTAGAAACAGGAAACACGGAGCTTCCACAGATTGAATCAAAGTTGCTGTTAATACTGCTATGAACTTCACAGTCCTGCGTTATGAACCAGCCTTTCAAAACAAGGCATTGATCTACCATGTGTTTTTGGCTGTGTTTGCAAAAAAAATAGTGTAGAACTCAGATTGCGGCTTCTACCGATACTTGCATTGCCTGCTGTTACAATAATGATGGTGGCTGGTTCATTCAATCTTCCAGCATCATCTTCTTTGACGCACTTTTCCGGCGCGACCCGGCATGAACAGGACCATTGTAAGCCTTCAGACTCGACGACACCCGTTTCAAAACCAGGCAAAGCGTTTCCCCTCTTTGTTCCGTTTGTCGTCGCAGATTTCAGCGTGACAATTCCTTTTCCGAACGATCTTCTTTCCTGATCAGAACATGTGGCGTTTAAATGGCCTCGCTGGAGTTTCTTTGTAGTTCTGTTTTTAGATGTTGTTTAGAATATATATTAAAAAAAAAAAGAAGAGGCTTTCTCTTTGCAAACGCTACCGCGCTCCCGTCGTCCTCTGAGCCACAGTATTGAGGGAGTCGGCAGCGTGCAGCAAACGGGACGAGCCGCTGTTTGTTTACACGCGTTTATTCATGTTAGGAAAAGCTTTATCGTTTTTTTTATTTTTTTTATACACGGGACGGTGACACGGGACGAGTATGCGCTTGGCTTGAATTTGGGAGTCCAAAACTGTGTCGCCTTTCCTTTTTCGGGTCGGTTTGGACGAGTGGATACGCGGTCGTCGAAGGAATTTTCTCGTTGAGTTTTCGTGTCTGTGGTGCGTTTCCTGGGTGAGCAGATAGGGGGCACTGTGACCTCACTCTGTAGCATTAAGGACGGTTGGGTCATTCGCGGGACGGCAGCTTTCAATGACGCCGAGCCAATTCCTTCACACTACTTTTGGCTGTTTGAAAACACCCTTTCGTTTATAATCGGTGTCCAAATAATTGTAGTAGACTCTGTGCATAAGGGGTGACTTCCTGTTTTGATCCTGCACACCAAAATAAAAGCACCATCTTATTCATTAGTTCAGCAGTTCATTAGTTCAACTCTTAACACACACTTAAAATGTGTGTATTTAATTGTTTTCTTGTAATGTTGCATGTATCTGCTGAACTAATGAATGAGACGAGCTCTAAGCTTTTATTTTGGTGCACTGGATCGAAACAGGAAGTCACTTCTTGGGCGGTGTTATGACTTTAAGGAGTGACTGCCTGTTTTGATCCAGCACACCAAAATAAAAGCACCGTCTTATTCATTAGTTCAGCAGTTCATTAGTTCAACTTTCTTAACAGACACACTTAAAACGTTTATAATCGGTGTCCAACTAATAGTAATAGACTCTGTGCATAAGGAGTGACTTCCTGGTTCGAGCACACCAAAATAAAAGCATCATCTTATTCATTAGTTCAACTTTCTTAACAGACACACTTAAAACGTTTATAATCGGTGTCCAAATAATAGTAATAGACTCTGTGCATAAGGAGTGACTTCCTGGTTCGAGCACACCAAAATAAAAGCATCATCTTATTCATTAGTTCAACTTTCTTAACAGACACACTTAAAACGTTTATAATCGGTGTCCAAATAATAGTAATAGACTGTGCATAAGGAGTGACTTCCTGTTTCGAGCACACCAAAATAAAAGCACCGTCTTATTCATTAGTTCAGCAGTTCATTAGTTCAACTCCTAACACAAACTTAAAATGTGTGTGTTTAATTGTTTTCTTGTAATGTTGCATGTATCTGCTGAACTAATCAATAAGACGAGCTGTGTGCTTTTATTTTGGCGTGCTGGATCGAAACAGGAAGTCACTTCTTGGACGGTGTTCTTATAGACCCTTTCGCTGCTTACATCATCAGTGACATGAGCTGGAGGCAGGAAGTGATCAAGAGAAATAAGATTAAACTCCAACTAAAGTCGATAAAATAAGGTTCATCTTTTATTTTCAACAACAGTGAGACATTTGTTTATCGTTACTATGACAACAGCTGCAATGGAAATACATAGGAATCTAGCTTCCCGCCTCCAGCTAAGCCCGGAGTGTTTACAAACAATTAAAGGGTCTATAATTTTAAGTCAATTGTATGGCGCTTTACCATCTTGACAAGACTCCCATTGCGCTACAGCCACCGCTGCCCTGGGGTAGTCTGTCGGGCATGAGGCTCCCAATCTGCGCCACACACACACACCACACATACAACTTTATGATATTAAGACCGTCTGAACTCCTAAATAAGTATCTTTCCGACTAAAACTCTCTGTATTCGCCGTTACCGTTGAAAAGCTGCCGTTTCGCAAATGGCCTCACGCTGAGATCAGTCGTACACGGGCTTGGCGGTCCGCAAATTCGGGCATATACAGTTACATATCGTCTACTACATTACCTTTTCCATGTCATATTTGCTTAATCTTCAATCCCACATACAGCAGTAATGCCTTAACTCGCTCCCCTATTACTGTTTGTATCGCCCCCCCATGTGTATACTCCATATATTATCATTTCATCCATTCAAGTTGCTTAGCCATGTAGAAGCGAGCTGCATTTAGCATGGCTTAGCTCTGTGGAAGAAGCAATATTCTGCCAAGACTTAGACGCCATTTTGTTTTTCGAAGGCCGTACACTAAAGGATGTGCCATTATTTGAATTTACCCACTTTCATATCAAACCCATAGTAATAGATAGATTTTTGATGCTGGAAACAAACTGACTTAGCTGTAAGAGTAGAAAAAGTACATTTATTTAAAAAAAAAAAAGTGTGGATTTTTATGCGTTACTGCTCACTATGTGCACCTTTTATTTTTATTTTCTTCGTAGTAACACAATAGTATTTCACGATTTAAGGCTGACATATGTTCACGTTCGATCGGATGGAGGGCAGAGGCTTCAAAAACGTTTGGTAGTGACACGATTTTTTGAAGGAAATTCCAAAACTGGAGATTCACAAATGTTTTTCCCTCCCGTTTTATTGTTAGTGATTGAGACCATTTAAGGCTTTAAAAAAGTCTTTCCAACTTGATAATTGTGCCTGCGTGATTGAAAAATATCACCACTTTTTATACTTTTTTTTTGTTTTGACGTGTGTGTTTTTTTTTCACCTCAATGCATTTTTGCCGACAGGAGGCGTTTTACATTGTGCCACTTTTCGTTTCACGAGGATAGTCCAGAAAAATGGTGGAGATATGAACCATAAATCGGGTCAAAAAACATCTGCGAAAACGCTTTTTCACCCTACCATCGACTTCTGGCCTGCCCTCCAGCCCAATCACAATTCGGTGTGTCCAAGGGGTAGGCAACATCAGCGAAAACCTTCTCGAGTCCAATTAAATTTAGCAAAAAAGAAGAAAAAGAAAAAACTCTTGGGGGATTGAGGATTACAGAAAACAGATCAGTTGCCCCCAGGACCAGGGGGGCCAGGAAGAAGCACAGTTTCTAATATAAATAATAAAAGTAGGAAGGGGGCCCATGTGACTTCTTCTTGCCCTGAGCCCCATCAAGTCTGTCAACGGCCCTGCATTAAACAAAAAAAACACACTAGAATTTGTTAATTTTTCGACCCTGTTGACGAGGGGGGGGGGACGGTCCCACCCTCTGCTGAAACCAAGTTGCCTACCCCTGCTATCCGTCTTCAGAAACCAGAAAACTGAAACGACGGGAAAATGCTACTGAATTGGTGTACAGCTTCATACGCTTGTCACTTCCTATTTTGAGCCACGTCAGCCGCCATATCTGAACCAGTGTTTGTGCCAAGTGCTGTTACATAAATGGGACATTTAATATATTGGCGTAAAAAGAAGAGACAAACAAGTGTAGGCTTAAAGTAATTGCCAAAAGCTACCGTACTAGGTGTTTGCATTATAAAGTTGTGTCAAATTGAAAATGTCCAAGGCCTAACACCGTAAAATATTCGTTACTGAGTAAATCGTGCAGTATTTATTTGTGCCTTTGCCATGGGTTTTATGTTAAAGCAACACAGCATTATTTAAACTTGAGAAATCTATCATCTTCCACCTATTCCATAATCAGGGGGCATTATATGAATTAAAGAGCTTCTATAGACACAGACGGCATCTCGTCATAGAAGGGGGCGTGGCTTCGCCGAGGGGGAATATAGAATCTTTAGAGAAACACAATTTTCCACTCTTTTTTGCCATTTTCTGGTGGAATATGAACTTATTTATCACACACGAATAAAGTCAAGTGTAAATCGGGTCCATATGGATATTTTCTCACAGCAGGTTGTTCAGTAGAAGTGGAAAAACAGCAGTTGTAGCAAGCGCTAGCTAGCCGTTAGCATTAGCCCGATGCTAACATGTAGCATCAAGTTAGCATTCTCCGTTATCCATGTATTTATGGGCTGTTGAACCACTTTGCTCCTCCCCATGTCTTTGTATCATTATTTAGTAGAAACTATGTTCATAATTCAGCATTTGTTACAGAAGTTTTTGAATAATTAGAGAAAATTTAAATTTTTTCAAAATTGTTTTCCCCCTTAACTGTTTTCAAAAATGACCATATATGGGAGATTCCAGAGATTCTGTCTGTATCTTATAGATATAGGGAGGAGCAAAGTGGTTCAACAGCCCATAAATACATGAATAACGGAGAATGTTAATGTGATGCTACATGTTAGCATCGGGCTAATGCTAACGGTTAGCTAGCGCTTGCTACAACTGCCGTTTTTTCACTTCTACTGAACAATCTGCTGTGAGAAAATATCCATATGGGCCCGATTTACATTTGACTTTATTTGTATGTGATAAAGAAGTTCATATTCCACCAGAAAATGTCTGAAAAGAGGGAAAATTGTGTTTCTCTAAAGATTCTATTTTCCCCCTCGGCGAAGCCACGCCCCCTTCTATGACGAGATGCCGTCTGTAATATGAATTAAAGAGCTTCTATGTAGACTTTGTGAATGACTTTTCCATATGAACTAAAGTCACGGGGGAAAGGTTTTTAGTTTCAAAATGTATGAATATGTAACAACGCTCAAATTGGTATAAATCCGCTGTTGTTTATCTAATGCTGTGTTGTTTCCTGAGCAGAACGCCAATGTATTTGTGTTACGAGAATGGAAATTGTTACAGCTCCTGCGGGAAAATAAGGTTCTTGTATTTCTCCCCTCGCGGTGTCGAAACGAACGCTTCCCCCATCACTGACCATTTCGAACGATGTGCTCCTCCCAGTGTTTTTAGTTTCCACGAGACACTCTGAATGTGCATCTGTCCATATCAAGCGATAACAAAATGGTTTATCCTGGCAAAATATAATCTCACGTCGAGCTTCTGTATTGCTTTTGGTCATTTAAAGTGCAAGTGTCAAGGTTACTTTACTACAACAATACTCCAGTGCAACTTTGTAATCCGCGTTTGATGTATTACTCGGCAAATTGAGACTTTTTTTTGTTCTTTTTTTTTTAGGAACGCACTCCTTGGTCAACAATGTATTCACAATTTTGCCAACTTTTATTGTCGATTTGCCTAAACTAAAGTGCTTGTGAGCGGCCGACCGTTGAATTGGCCCCAGACTATTTGTACATACAGTATTTCTGTTTCAATGGTTCTCAACTGCTGAGCCAAATAAAAGTACTTTCATTTAATAAAACTACGCTGTAAAATGTAAAATTGTTTCAGCTCAAAAAACTAATTCGAAGGGCTACCAAGATATAGATACAGACGGCATCTCGTCATAAAAGGGGGCGTGGCTTCACCAAGGGGGAAAATAGAATCTTTAGAGAAACACAATTTTCCACTCCTTTTAGTCATTTCTGGTGAAAAATTAGCTTTTTTATCACACATATATAAAGTCAAGTATAAATCGGGTCCATATGGATATTTTCTCACAGCAGATTGTTCAGTAGAAGTGAAAAAACGGCAGTTGTAGCAAGCGCTAGCTAGCCCGATGCTAACATGTAGCATCAAGTTAACATTCTCCGTTATTTATGTATTTATGGGCTGTTGACCCACTTTGCTCCTCTCCATGTCTTTGTATCTTTATTTAGTAGAAAACTATATTCATAATTCAGCATTTGTTAAAGTAGTTTTTGAATAATTAGAGAAAGTTCACATTTTTCTCAATTGTTTTCCCCCTTAACTGTTTTCAAACATGACCATATATGGGTGATTCCAGAGATGTCTGTATCTATATAGACACAGACGGCATCTCTGAAATCGCAAAGTGGTTCAACAGCCCATAGATACATAAATAACGGAGAATGCTAACTTGATGCTACATGTTAGCATCAGGCTAATGCTAACAGTTAGCTAGCGCTTGCTAAACTGCCGTTTTTTCACTTCTACTGAACAATCTGTTGCGACAAAATATCCATATGGGCCCAATGTACACTTGTCTTTATTTATGTGATAAATAAGTTGATATTCCACCAGAAAATGGCTAAAAAGAGGGAAAATTGTGTTTCTCTAAAGATTCTATTTTCCCCCACGGCGAAGCCACGCCCCCTTCTATGACGAGATGCCGTCTGTATCTATATCCAATAACAAGTTTTCAATGTGGTCGATATGAAATTTGAGATTCACTTCATTAGACCAGTGCAGTTCAATTGACTCTGTGACTCTGTAACTTCAAATATAAAATAAATGAAATATGACTAAATAAAAATGAAAACGAGAGACTAAAATCATCCAAAGTCGATTAAATTTGTCTTGTCAACTAAAACTAGACTAAAATTTAAGAGATTTTTTTGACTAAATCTTGACTAAAATTAAACTACATTTTCGTCAAAAGACTAAATCAAAATGTCAAAATGAACACTGCTGAAGTGAGAAACTGAAAACCATTATGTCAACCTAAAAACACAATCGAACTGAAGAAGTGAATCTCAAATTTCAAATCGACTACATTGTAAACTTATTGGTTCAACATAAAATTTCTCGTAAGCCGTCGGAATTCGTTTTTTTTTAGTTGAAACAATTTTTACATTTTACAGTGTATAAACAACTCTTTGCAACATGAGGCTGTTTTAACTTGTAATATCAGAACACCGTGTTTTCTTAAGAGTTCTGTTGAATTATCAATTGGGAAAAGTATTTCAAATCATCAAACGAGTTATCTGAAGTATGTTTTGGTCACTACTAGGGCTGGGTACCATTACACGATACTTGGAAACAGTGGAAGCATCGAAAAAAGTACAGAAAAAATATATCTTTAAAGACCAAGGAGGGAAGTGGTTGTTCCAGCTCAGACAAAAGATACTAAGAAAGTATTTTATGGCAGAAATTAACATCGTTCTGGTCCGAGATGATGTATATTTTAGTGTATTGAAGAAAAAGTATTGTTCAAGTATCTGTATGGTAAACCAAGTGTTGTTAAAGTACCGGTATCCCAGCCCTGGTCACTTTAAAGCCACTGTACATGTATTTTTCTGCCTGTTACATCACATGGAGTTGCATTTCCTGTATCTGTATAAGCCCGGATACTTTTTTTTTTTTTTTTTTTCTTTGCCAAGCTGAAAGTGAGAATTTTGAACTCCACTGAGCCAAGCGGATGTAGCACCGACCTGCTCACTCAATGGACTGGCTTTTTTTTTTTTGTATTATTGTTTTGTACGGTGAACGTCACGTGGCTCCGTTGTTAATCATCTGCCTTTTAATTTTTTTTATTATTTTTTTTTATCGTTAACAGGCGGTTCCAAACGTCTGGTCCGGTGTTGAAGCGTTTTCTTTGTAAAGTTTTCTTTCTTTGTCGAACAGAAGACAAAAATAAACACTCATTGCCATATTCTGGGAAAAATAAAACTTCTGGCTTCTTGTTTTTATTCTGTAATTAAGGGGAAGAGATTTGTGTTTAATGTTTCAGAGAGCGTATAGGAGACTTATTGCTTTGGTGGTTGTTAAAAACAGTATCAGAGGTACAAAATGTAACTCTTAACATGCATTTTGGGATGTTTTCTAGTTTGTATCTTTAAAAATTGTCAGCAATATTTGGTTTAAAAGATGTTGGTCTTGAAAAATAAAAGTTGCTCATTTTACCCCAGGAGCAGAGTATAATGAACCAGATCTTGGAGTAAATTGAAATGAAAAAGTGGCAAAAATGTCACAAAAAAATGACAAAAAATGTATAAAAAAATGACAAAAAGTGACAGAAAATGACAAAAAAAATATGACAAAATTTGACAAAAAAATTACAATTTTTTTTTTTTTAAATGTGACAAAAAATGACCAAAAAATAGAACAAAATTTGACTAAAAAAATAAATTAAAAAAACCCATAAATACCAAAAAATTACCAAAAAAATTACCAAAATGTGACAAAAAATTACAAAAAAGTTACAAAAATGAGTTGAATACCCAACAAAAAAATGATGGGGAAAAAAATCTGATGACGTGAGGAAAAAAGATCCTCTCGGTTCAGGCGGGAGTTAAGAGGTTAATCTTACTTCTCTTGATCACTGTTAAAATAATATTACTGAAAATCTGGAAAAAAAGCTGTGAAAATAGCGACAGAACTGAGACGAAAACAATGAAGATGTGACAAAAAAGTGAGAAAACTTTGACAAAAAATAAATTAAAAAAAAGACAATAAATGTGACAAAAATGGGACAAAAAATGACAAAAAAATTGATTTTAAAAATGACAAGAAAGCTACAAAATGAGTTGAATACCCCCCCCAAAAAAAAGATGGAAAAAAATTTGATGACGTGAGGAAAAAGATCCATTTAGATGAGTTTTGTAGATCTTAGCTTTCAAATGAGGTGTTACACTGGCCTACAGGATTTGGGTAAAGCTAAACTGGAGAAAATGCTCTCGGTTCAGGCGGGAGTTAAGAGGTTAACATGATAAAGTCTTACTTTTTACATTTTAGTGTTTCCCATTAGCAATTTTATTTAAAAAAAAATGTATATATAAGAAATATTTTTCTTTTCATACATAATCTGTAGATGCAATTTTGGTTCTAAAAACACCAAATAATATAATTTAATATTTAATTTTAACTTGCTTGTCCCTACTAGACCCACAACCACCAATAAACAATGCAAAAACTATAGAATTGCTCATTAAAATGTTCTGTACTTTGTTATTTATTGTTTCTTATGAAGCAGAAGCTCAATTTGTCCCGACATTCCCGGGTCAATTTACCCAATTTTTTCTTCTTTGAAAACACCAAGATAGTTTATTTAAGAGGAAATCTGCTTTAACTATTAATATGCTTTTATACCAAACAAAATAACCAACCATCATGAGGGGGAAAATGGATCAAGATGTATCGTTTGTGATCAGGCCAAAAATTAAAACCGCTTTTTTCATTAAAAAAGGGGTTATTTAACAGACAATTTTGAGATGTTTTTCTTTTTTTTCTTTTTTTTTCTTTTTTGTCTGGCTAGATCAAATCTATAATCTCACATAAAAATAAAAAGCCTACTATAAACAAAGATGGAGTCCAGTATGGCCCCACAACCCTTAAAAATGTGTTTCAGGATTTAGCAGGCACAAAAAAGGTCTGGATGCGCCACTGTCAGTGTCGAGCTTTACTTTCTGTAGAATTGTAGACTCGTAGTAGTAGTAGTAGTAGTAGTAGTAGTAGTAGTAGTAGTAGTAGTAGTAGTAGTAGTAGGCGCGCATTAAATTGCCTTCTGCATGAAATGTGTGGTATAAACAGGGCCGGATTTAAGTAAAATGGACCCCGGGGTTAAAGTTTTTTCATGGCCCCCCATATCTCTCTTTCTACAATAAAAAGATAAAATAATGTTTTTTCTTTTATTTGAAAATGCAGAAGTAACAGAAAAAGTAGTTACACATAATGACTCCAATTTGAGCTCTGTGGCCCTCGTGGAAGAAGCTTTGCTACTGTCAGACTGGTGGGGGGACACATTTAAAAGGGGGTCTGGGGGTCCTCCCACAGAGATGTTTTTTATTTTATTTTAATGGTGCAATTTGATGCATCTCATGCATTTTAACAGACCAATAGGTACATATTTTTTCCCAGCGTCAACTCAATGAAAATGGCTCAGACCTTGTTTAGAACTGGTTTAGTCTTGGTTTAGTCTTGGTTTAGTCCTGGTTTAGTCTTGGTTTAGTCTTGGTTTAGTCTCGGGTACAAAGTCATCTGATGAAGCCTTACATGTGAGAGAGTCTGCAAAGAGAGAGGGAACTCTGTCCTTTTCTCCGTAAGCCCAGGGGCCCTTCAGCCTGTTGGGCCCCTGGGCTTAGCCCTTTTAAGCCCCTGCATAAATCCGGCCTTGGGTATAAATTAACTTTCCTTTCCTTACCTTGCTTAGTACTATAGTTTAGTGTAGTGTCCCAAATGCGTTCTCTCCCCCCTTTTTTTCCCACGTTATTTATCTTCTTTTAGTTTTTTCAATTCCCCAATTTCTTCCCAAATTAAACCAATTTTCCCCCAATTTTTCCCCGCTTTTTTCATTTTTCAATTTGACTTTAATTATTATTATTTATTTATTTTAATTTGGATGACCAACGGCATCAAAACTTGAATACAAAGATTATATATTTCTTTTCAGTACCTGCTTTCTATACCGGAAGTACCTATATCAGACTGGTATCACGGTACCCAGCCCTTTAATTGTTCGGGCTTAGCTGGAGGCGGGACGTTAGACTCCTATCTATTTCCATTGTAGCTGTTGTCATAGTAACGACAAACAAATCTTCTGAAATCTCATTCCTCTTGTTCTTGCACTTTAAGCCACAACAGGACCACATTTTTTGGTTGTAGTTTTACACTTATAATCGCTAGTTTTAGTTTAACCCCTTAACTCCCACCTGAACCGAGCACATTTTCTCCAGTTTGGCTTTACCTCAGTCCAAAAGCTTCTGGAAAAAAGCTGTGAAAATAGCAACAAAACTGAGACGAAAACAATGATGGAAATGTGACAAAAAAGTGAGAAAACATTGACAAAAAAATGACGAAAAATTGATGAAAAAGTGGCAAAAATGTCACAAAAAATGACGAAAATATGACAAAATTTGACAAAAAAAATGACCCCAAAAATTACAAAAATGTGATAAAAATGGACGGAAAAATTACAAAAGTGTCACAAAAAATGACAAGAAATTGATAAAAATGACAAAAAATGTATTTAAAAAATTGTCAAAAAAATGAAAAAAATTGACAAAAATGACAAAAAAATTTTTTAAAAAATTGTCCAAAAAATGACAAAAAATTGACAAAAAATTGACAAAAAAATTACAAAAATCTGATAAAATTTATGATTTAATTTATTTAAAAAATTGTCAAAAAAATGAAAAAAATGTGACCAAAAAATTGACAAAAAAAATTACTAAAAAATTACTACAAAATTACTAAAAAATTACTAAAAAATTACTAAAAATTGATAAAAATGACAAAAAATTTATTAAAAAAATTGTCCAAAAAATGTTACAAAAAATTGACAAAAAATTGACAAAAAAATTACAAAAATCTGATAAAAATGGACGAAAAAAGTGACAAAAAATGACAAAAAAAGTTACAAAAATTAGTTGAACACCCAACAAAAAAATGATGGGAAAAAAAATCTGATGACGAGAGGAAAAAGATCCTCTCGGTTCAGGCGGGAGTTAAGAGGTTAATCTTACCTCTCTTGATCACTGTTAAAATAATATTACTAAAGAATCTCATTAAACCTAAAGGCTGAAGATGTTTATTTTCCGTGTAACATGACAGAAAGTTGCCTGCAGAACGTTATAAGTACAGTTTTATGAAATGAAGAGTCCGTTCGAGAGGCTTTAAATACAAAAGTGTGTGTGGGCCCGGGGGAGCGGGCGGGCGCGGTCAGTGGCTGGCGTCCATGGTGAGGGCGGTGGTGGTGAAGGAGAAGGGGCTGAGCAGCAGGGCCAGGGTGTAGTGACGATGATGTCCGTCCACGTGCGCCTCGAACACAACCTGCAACAGACAACGGACTGTGTCACTTCCACAAATACATATGTGAACCTCTGACCCCCCCGCCTTAACCGAGAGCATTTTCTCCAGGAAAAGCTTCTTGACTGGAGAGCAACACTGCAACGTCTCAAGCTAAAATCTAGAAAAGTGATGGTAGCTTTTTGTCATGTTGTCGCTGCATTTTTGTCATGTTTTTGTTGCTTTTTCGATGTGTTTTCATCTCTTGTTTTTCGGTGTTTTTTTTTTCATGTTATTGTTTTTTCATCGCTTTTTTTCATTGCTTTGTCGTCACGTTTTGTTGTGTTTTTGTCACTTTTTTTGTTGCTTTTCCAGCGCATTTTTGTTTTTGGATGCTTTTCTTTTAACCCCTTAACTTAGTCCCACCTGAACCGAGCACATTTTCTCCAGTTTGGCTTTACCCCAGTCCAAAAGCTTCTGGGAAAAAAGCTGTGAAAATAGCAACAAAACTGAGACGAAAACAGTGACAATGTGACAAAAAAGTGATGAAAAATTGATGAAAAAGTGGCAAAAAATGTCACAAAAATGTCACAAGAAATTGACAAAAATTGACGAAAAAATGTCAAAATATGGACCAAAAAATGACAAAAATGTGATAAAAATTTGACAAAAAAATGACAAAAAAGTGACAAAAAAATTACAAAAAGTGACAAAAAAATATCAAAAATGTGACAAAAATTTGATAAAAATGTGACCAAAAAATTACAAAAAATTACAAAAAAATTACAAAAAACTGACAAAACAATTACAAAAAATTGACAAAATTTTGATAAAAATTTGACCAAAAAATGACAACAATTAGACGAAAAAATGACCAAAAAAATGACAAAAATGTGACAAAAAATGACAAAAAATGAGTTACAAAAATGAGTTGAATACCCAACAAAAAAATGATGGAAAAAAAAATCTGATGACGTGAGGAAAAAGATCCTCTCGGTTCAGCGGGAGTTAAGCGGTTAAGCTTTTAGATTTGGGTAAGGCTTGGTTACGCCCGGGGGTAAGGGTAAGGTAAAGTCAGAGGCCAGACCGGTGGCCCTAGAGCCAGTGGCCCTTCTGTGCTCTTCCAGAATGGACATACGGCCGGTCCGCCCCTGCCCACAGGAACAAGTGCCATGTTTGGAAAGCTCAGACACTTACACTTCCAGAGCTCAGATGAACTCCTCCACATACAGTAATAGAGATGGTGGATTCGATGCCTCATATGCAAGAGAGGAGCGCCATCTCATCTCATGCATAACATCACCACTGAGGGGGTAGCCTATGCTTTATGCAGGAATTTGGCAGAAATCTCAAACACATCTTCATCGCTCTCTTACACTTTGTTGGTTAGAAAATGCAACATTAATCTAAAACAACAGAAAATAAATATTCAGCCGAGATTCACACAACCGCCCCATGAGCCCCTCCTCTTGCTCCCCTTCGCTGTGCAGCTGTTTCAATAAAGAGAAATAGGATAGTCCATGCGGCTTGTGTGGCGCCTAGTCTAAAGGTGGTACAGCAATTTAATTTAACCTCTTAACTCCCGCCTGAACCGAGAGGATCTTTTTCCTCATGTCATCAGATTTTTTTTCCATCATTTTTTGTTGGGCATTCAACTCATTTTTGTAACTTTTTTGTCATTTTTTGTCACATTTTTGTCATTTTTTGTCATTTTTTTGGTCATTAAAAAAAAAAAAAATGTCATTTTTTTAAATCACATTTTTGTCATTTTTTTGGTCATTTTGGTCATTTTTTAAATTTGTATTTTTATCAAATTTTTCTCACATTTTTGTCATTTTTTCTTCAATTTTTTTGTCATTTTTTGTCATTTTTTATTTATTTTTTTGTCAATTTTTGTCATTTTTTATTTATTTTTTTGTCATTTTTTTAATCACATTTTTGTCATTTTTTGTCATTTTTTTAATCACATTTTTGTCATTTTTGTCATTTTTTATTTTTATTTTTATCACATTTTGTCACATTTTTGTCATTTTTTCGTCCATTTTTTTAATCAATTTTTTGTCATTTTTTGTTATTTTTTTGGTCATTTTTTTAATCACATTTTTGTCAATTTCTTGTGACATTTTTGTGACATTTTGCCACTTTTTCATCAATTTTCATCACTTTTTTGTCAATTTTTCGTCACTTTTTTGTCACATTTCCATCATTGTTTTCGTCTCAGTTTTGTCACTATTTTCTCACCTTTTTTCCAGAAGCTTTTGGACTGGGGTAAAGCCAAACTGGAGAAAACGTGCTCGGTTCAGGTGGGAGTCAAGGGGTTAAAGCTCATTTAATGTATTTAACCAGGAAGGTCCCACTGAGATTAAGAATCTCTTTTTCAGGGGAGTCCTAGCCCAAGAGGGGAAACCTATTGTACATGTTTTAGAGGAAAGGGAAACCGGAGGAAACCTGGAGGAAACCTATGCAGCCACAGGGAGAGAATGCAAACTCCACACAGAAAGGCCCCGTCCAGGTGGGAATCGAACCTGGAACCTTCTTGCTGGGCAGTAGGTACAGACAGCTGAGGGGCAGAGGAGGAGCAGAGGAGGAGCAGAGGAGGAGCAGAGGAGGAGCAGAGGAGGAGCAGGGGAGGAGCAGAGGAGGAGCAGAGGAGGAGCAGAGGAGGAGCAGAGGAGGAGCAGAGGAGGAGCAGAGGAGGAGCAGGGGAGGAGCAGAGGAGGAGCAGAGGAGGAGCAGAGGAGGAGCAGAGGAGGAGCAGGGGAGGAGCAGAGGAGGAGCAGAGGAGGAGCAGAGGAGGGGCAGGGGAGGAGCAGAGGAGGACCGGAGGGTGCGGGAGGGAGGAGGCACATGAAGGAGCTCAGTAAGACAAGGAGGGACCAGGTCATTGAGAGCTTTGAAGGTGAGGAGAAGGATCTTGTATCGATGTTTGATGGGGAGCCGGTGGAGCTGCTGAAGAACTGGAGTGATGTGATGAGTGGACAGAGTTCTGGTGATTATTCGGGGAAGCAGAGTTTTGGACGAGTCTGTATAGTCTGCGGAGTGATTTTTGAGTGAGGAGTGAGAAGATTACTCAAAGAAGTAATACTGTCCCTGTTCTCAGTCAATTTTTTCTATTATTACAAAAAAGTATGATATTCTAGCAAGGTGACAATACACAACTATTATACCTTAACTAAGGATATAGGCGTTTTGCGTGGAATTAAAGATGCTACGTTATAAATATGATAAACAAATACTATAGTGATGAGCAAAACAAATGTAGATTATTTCACGAATGAGGGGTAACACTTTACATTACGGGCCGGTAGATCCGTGGTACTTACAGTGGTAATTACTAGCATTTACAGTGGTAATTCTAGGTACTTATTGTGGTACTAAAAGTGGTAAGTACTAGTAATTAGGGTTAGGGGTTAGGATTGGATAGTTGATGATAGTTTCTAGTTACAGTGATACATCCATGGTACTCTTCATTACTAAGAGTTACCACTGTATCTAGAAGTACATAACTTGTAATTCTCACTATAGTATCCTTTAAGTACCACAATAAGTACCTAGAATTACCACTGTATCACTGTAAGTACCACAATAAGTATCTAGAATTACCTCTGTAAGTACCAAGGACTTACCAGCCGTAATGTAAAGTGTTACCGAATGAGGAAATCACCACAAACGGCCTTGGTTTGTGTCAAGTGTATTGTTTATATGCTTGTAATGCTTTCTAATGAACAGCAGGTGGCAGTATAGATGTTTCTGATGCGCTGGGTCCACGTGGGTGTGAAGAACTTGACCTGATTTGAATGATGTTTGCATGTGATGTCTTCCCACCAGTGTTAATTTCGTCGACTAAAATATTGAGTCTTAATTTTAGTCAAAGTGATATTTTTGACGACTAAAATTGGACTAAAACTAATTTAAACGTTTTTCATGAGACTAAAACTATGACTAAAATGTCCAGATATTCTAGTCGACTAAAATAAGACTAAATAAAAATGAAAAGGAGAGACTAAAATCATCCAAACTTGTATTGAGCGTCTGAAAGAGCCTCAGATCATGTAAATTCTCTGCCAAAGGATCAGTCGACTAAAACTAGACTAAAATTTAAGATATTTTTTGGACTAAAACTAGACTAAAATTGAATTACATTTTCGTCAAAAGACTAAGACTAAAACTAAATTAAAATATGATGTCAAAATTAACACTGCTTCCCACGTGGTCATCCCCCCCGCGCTCAAAGACAAACAAACTGGGAGTAAATAGACTTTTGGTCCGGTGCAACAGAGTCAACAGGCAACAAACTGTGACGACTAAAGCAAATACAGGCCATGGTCGCTCCATAAGAGACACTTTTCAGACACAAACACTCTCTGTGTGGCTTTTAAAGGGAAGACAATCTGAATGCACGAACCCCTAAACCCCCACCTTCACCGAACAACTTCTCTCCAGTTCAGCTTTATCTAAATCTAATAGTTTCTTGACCCGGAGCTTGCAGCCTCATTTGAAAGCTAAGATTTTTCCTCACATTGTTGCCACTTTTTTGTCACCTTGTTTGTCACCTTGTTTGTTGCTTTTCTTGCTGTATTTTTGTAATTTTTGTCTCTTTTTTGTTGTATTTTTGTTGTTTTTTGTCTTTTTTTGTCACTTTTTGTTGTATTTTTTTTCCCTCCTTTTTGTTGTTTTTTGTCTTTTTTGTCACTTTTTATTGTATTTTTGTCTGTTTTTTGTTTATTTTAATTTATTTATTTGACAGGGACATGTACAGGAGCATTAATCAGCATATGAAAAGATGCTGTGTACCAGACTTTAGCTCTTGGAGCTAATTTCCATCTGCAGTCCCCGAGACAGACAACTGTTGCACTCATGTTGCTTTTTTGTCATTTTCTTGCAGTGATTTTGTTGTTTTTTGTCTCTTTCGTCTTTCTTTGTCGCTTTTTTGTCTTTTTATTGTATTTTTGCCTGTTTTTTGTTGTATTTTTGCCTTTTTTTGTCTCTTTTTATTGCATTTCTGTCACTTCTTTGCTGCACTTATGTTGTTTTTTGTCATTTTCTTGCTGTGTTTTTTTTTGTGTCAATTTTTGTCTTTTTTGTTGTATTTCTGTCTTTTTTTTGTCTCTTTTTTATTGTATTTTTCTCTCTTTCTTGTTGCACTTATGTTGTTTTTGGTCATTTTCTTGCTGTAGTTTTGTCTTTTTTTGTCAATTTCTGTATTTTTGTCTCTTTTCATTGTATTTGTGTCTCTTCTTTGATGTATTTCTGTCTTTTTTGTCTCTTTTTTGTATTTTTTGTGTCTTTTTTGTCACTTTTTTATAGTATTTTTGTCTCTTCTTTGTTGCACTTATGTTGTTTTTTGTCATTTTCTCGCTGTGTTTTTGTCTTTTTTGGTCAATTTTTGTCTTTATTGTTGTATTTCTATCTTTTTTTGTCTCTTTTTTATGGTATTTTTGTCTCTTCTTTGTTATATTTCTGTCTCTTCTTTATGTCGCTTTGTTGTCATTTTCTTGTTGTTTTTTGTCACTTTTTTGTCTCTTTTTGTCACTTCTTTGTTGCACTTATGTTGTTTTTTGTCATTTTCTCGCTGTGTTTTTGTCTTTTTTGTCAATTTCTGTCTTTTTTGTCTCTTTTTTATTGTTTTTTGTCTTTTTTGTCACTTTTTTGTCTCTTTTTGTCACTTCTTTGTTGCACTTATGTTGTTTTTTGTCATTTTCTTGCTGTGTTTTTTTTCTTTTTTTGTCCATTTTTGTTGTATTTCTGTCTTTTTTGTCTCTTTTTTTACTGTATTTGTGTCTCTTTTAATTGTATTTTTGTCTCTTCTTTATTGTATTTCTGTCTCTCTTCTTTGTGTCGCCTTGTTGTCATTTTCTTGTGTTTTTCTTGCTTTTTTTTGTGTCTCTTTCTTGATTTGGGTAAAGCCAAAGTGTAGAAGCTCCATGCGTGGGTAAAGAGATGAAACAAGGTGTGAAACGTGAGCTGGGAGCGGCGACTTCACACAGTAATGCAAATAAAGTCGACAAACAGGCCCTAAAGAGCAGCTGCATTGGCTGAACACAGTTATCAGTAATGGGTCATCTTTCCTCCCGGGTTCTGAGGACGTGCAAGACTCTGCAGGCGCGGCTGATGTGTACGTACAATATGCAAATATCATAAACACACTGGGTCTTTGTTTTGAACCAAAGTAATGGTGGGAACATGTTCAGGAAATACATCAGTTACAGAATGTTGTCATGTTGTTCTAGCGCAGCCCTTCCCAAAGAGGAAACTCCCCCCAGGCAATGAGGTGAAATTATCCAAACTAAAACCATTAACTTCTTAACCCCTGAACTCCCACCTGAACCGAGCACATTTTCTCCGGCTTTACCCCAATCCAAAAAAGCTGGAGAAAAAAAGTGTGAAAATAGCAACACTGAGATGAAAACAAGGATGAAAATGTGGAAAAAAGTGAGAAAAAATGGCCGAAAAAGTGACGAAAAATTTACAATTAAAAAAAAAAAAATAAGACAAAAATTGACAAAAAATTGACGAAAAATTGAGAAAAAAATGACAAAAAATGTACAAAAAAATGACAAAAATTGACAAAAAATTGACAAAAAAGTGAGAAAAATTTGATGAAAAATTGAGAAAAAATGGACGAAAAAGTGAAAAAAAATGACAAAAAATGTTCAAAAAAATGACAAAAAATGACAAAAATTTGACAAAAATTAAAGAAAAAAATGAGAAAAAATTGATGAAAAATTTAGAAAAAATTAAAGAAAAAATCGACAAAAAATGTTCACAAAAATGACAAAAATTTGACAAAAAGTGAGAAAAAATGGACGAAAAATGTTTAAAAAAAAATGACAAAAATGGACAAAAATTTGACAAAAAAGTGAGAAAAATTTGACAAAAAATTGAGAAAAAATGGATGAAAAAGTTATAAGGATTTGACAAAAAAATGTGAATAATTTGACGAAAAAGTGACAAAAAAGTCACGAAAATTTGACAAAAATGAGACGACTGCCCAACAAAAAAAGTGATGAAAAAAAATCTGATGATGTGAGTAAAAAGATCAATTTAGCTTTGTAGGTCTTAGCTTTCAAATGAGGTTTTACACTGGCCTACAGGATTTGGGTAAAGCTGGACTGGAGAAAATGCTCTCGGTATTCAGGTCAGATAGTGTTTTCGAAACACCCGTCCAGAAAGTTTTAACGTTTTGACATTCCCAAACGATGAGAGGATTGAGCTTAGCAAGAGGTGGAGAGGTGAGGAGTAGAACCACTTTTATTTGATAACCCGTTTAAGGACTGGGTCATGTGTGCTTTTAGTTGGAGGATTTGTCTAGTGCACATGATTTAAGTTGATGGAGGTCGTCAGAACACACGAGAAGCCCACTCATATCGGGACAGGGAGGCCATGCAATGAAAACAAACGGGAGACCTTTTGCAGCAGGCCTGTTCACCACTCTGCCGCTCATACTCACGTCTGCGACCTCGTGGAAAGCAGTGAGGTTTTTGCTCTTCCAATAGGCTTTAGTGCCGAACTCCACTTTGTAGACTCCGGCCGTGAACTGTGCCTCTGTGATCAGGTTATGGATCTCTCCGCTCTCCTCTGTCATCCTGAAGACACAAGACCAAAAGATAAATACAGTGTACATAATTAAACAGTAAGTTGTCTGCATTGCATTAACGCAACAGTAATATTTTACAATAACATACTGTGACGTGAATTACAGTAAGTCGTTGTAATTCACACCACAGTAGGGATTCTGTTACAGTGACTCATTGTAATTGCAAGTTTCGTGACTGCCGTTGTTGTCATTGCAGTATTAGTAATTTACAGTGTCAATATTGTAATTGACAGTACAGTAACTTCATGGACAGTGGACTCAGACCTGAACTTAAACAGCCACATCAAAGCAATAACATCAGCAGCAGCTTTTTACCATCTGAAAAACATGGCTAAGATCAGAGGAATAGTGTCAAAACCAGACTGAGAGAGACTTATCCATGCATTTGTCTCAGCAGGTTAGACGACTGTAACGGCTGCTCACTGGCCTCTCTAAACGAGCTATCAGAGCTGCAGAACATCCAGAACGCTGCTGCTCGAGTCCCGACAAGAACCAGGAAATACGACCATATTAGTCCAGTGCTCCGGTCTCTGCACTGGCTTCCTGTCACTCAGAGAATAGACTTTAAAACAGCTCTGCTTGTTACAAGTCTTTTCATGGTTTAGCACCAAAGTCCATCTCTGACATGTTAGAGTCGTATGAACCATCTCGGGCCCTGAGAACTTCAGGGAGGGGCCTCCTGGTGGTTCCCAGAGTCAGGACTAAACACGGTGAGGCTGCGTTTCAGTTTCATGCAGCTAAAATCTGGAACAGTCTTCATGAGGATGTGAGACAGGCCTCAACTCTGACAATGTTCAAATCCAGGCTGAAAACAGTTCTTTTTGCCCGACTGAAAGTATTTTATCTGCACTCTTGCCTTTTACTGTAATTGATTAATTCTATGTTGATGTTTTTATTGATTGTGTTTGTTTTTCTTGTATTTATGTAACTGTGAAGCACTTTGAATTGCCTTGTGTATGAATTGTGCTCTACAAATAAACTTGCCTTGCCAGTAGGTTACTGTAATCTCTATGATACTCCTTTTACAGTGTACTATGTGCCTCTAAGACAGACTCAGAGGCCATTTATTTATTTGATATGGACATCACAGAAACATTGGACAAACAAGATGCAGTTTTAAATGCTAAAGGAGAACTCGGAGGCATGATTCCATAATTAAAGGGACTATCCAGAGTTTAAAAATTGTAAAATAATCTAATTTCCTCCCCCTACATGTTCCACCCATGTCCTAATGTGTAGAATGAGCTCAGACCTGTTCACCACAACTGCCTCTAAAATCCTGCACTGTCACTCAAAAAGTTGTTACTTCGGGTCCGAAGTGCCGTCATGCACGAGCTTAATATAGAAGGTGCAGTTACACATATGACCTGAGGTGGCAGTAGTGCGTATAAAATGGCTAACTTGCATCTAGCCCCTTTAAAGCTTCTTGTGCTTTTTAAAAACAGTTTTTTTGAAATATATATTTTAGGAGTCATATTTGACATTTACTGAGACTAGATTCAGTTTTTTTATTTTTTTTCTAAATTTGTTGTAAACTGGTATGGTAATAAGTATTGCAAAATATACAATAATACTTTAATTTTTGTTCATTTTGTTGACTAAAATATTTAGTCCTAATTTTAGTCAAAGTGATATTTTTGACGACTAAAATTGGACTAAAACTAAATTAAAAGTTTATCATGAGACTAAAACTATGACTAAAATGTCCAGATATTTTCGTCGACTAAAATAAGACTAAATAAAAATGAAAAGGAGAGACTAAAATCAGCCAAACTTCTATTGACCGTCTGAAAGAGCCTCATATGTAAATCCTCTGTCAGAGGAGCAGCTCTGAGCTTTGTTCATGTGGAGCAGCTCCATGAAGCAGAGGAACAAGATTAAATATGATTATAATGAATATTATCAATGCAAAGTCGATTAAATTTAGTGAACTAAATATACTTGCAATTTTAATCGACTAAAACTGGACTAAAATCAGATATTTTTTTTACTAAATCTAATTAATTAATTACATTTTCATCAAAAGACTAAAACTAAATTAAAATATGCTGTCAAAACTAACACTGTGTTGCATTACAGTGTCACTACAGTATTATTGTTACAGCAACACTGGAAAATATTACAGTAAGTTACGGTTACTCACTGCACGATTATACAGTAAGTTGTCTGCATTGCATTATCGCAACAATAATATTTTACAATAAGCTACTGTGACGTGAATTACAGTAAGTTATGGGACAATATTACAGTAAGTCATTGTAATTCACACTACAGTAGGGATTCTGTTACAGTAACTCATTGTAATTGCAAATACAGTTTCAAGACTGCAGTTTCTGTCATTGCAGTATCATTATTATTCAGTGTCACCGTTGTAATTGACAGTACAGTAACTTTTTGGACACCAGTTGATCTCTGCGATGCTCCTTTTACAGTGTACTATGTGCCTTTAGAGTCAGACAGACATTTATTCATGCATTTATGTGATATGTACAGAAGCATTGGACAAGCCAGATGCATAGTTTAAAACGTTAGAGGAAAACTAGCCCCTTTAAGTCATAGTTAGTGTTGTATGTTGTTTTCACTTGACCTTCGTTCAGGAAAGTCAAAGACGTGTTACCCCGAGGCGACGGGAGCCCAGGTGCCGTCGGTTCCCCTCCTGAACACTTTGAGGGTCATGGGTCCGGCCGGGGTCCCGTTCACCGCGTCCAGGATCTTCACCGTGAGGGGGCAGGTCATGTCTGAGCCGCCATGTTTCTCCTGGAAAAACAAAAACAAAACACAACCAAACCGCACTTTTTATCATCAGATTAGGGCAAAGGTTTAGCTTGAAAAATGTACATCGTTTTTCCCTGTTTCAACAAGTTTGGTGACGTGTATTGGACTATTTTACTTCCTTGTAGACCTTTTAATTGTTTGTTTACATTCCGGGCTTAGCTGGAGGCGGGAAGCTAGATTCCTATCTATTTCCATTGAAGCTGTTGGCATAGTAACGATAAACAAATGTCTAACTGTTGTTGGAAATATCAGATAAACCTCATCGTCTCAAATGTCATTCCTCTTGTTCTTGCGCCTTAAGCCACAACAGGACCACATTTTTAGTTGTAGTTTTACACTTATAATCACTAGTTAAATCTTATTTCTCTTAATCACTTCTTGCCTCCAGCTGATGTCACTGATGATGTCAGCAAACTCAAACATTCAATGACCATCGCCGTGCAAGCATACTGTACATTTTGTTCCCTCTTTTGTGGCTTTTGTGTTTCTTTTTCATCACTCTTTAGTTGTGTTTTTTGTCGCTTGTTTACTGTGTTATGTGACGGCCTGCTCATTGTCAGAGCTGCAGAACATCCAGAACGCTGCAGCTCGAGTCCTGACAAGAACCAGGTAATACGACCATATTAGTCCAGTGCTCCGGTCTCTGCACTGGCTTCCTGTCACTCAGAGAATAGACTTTAAAACAGCTCTGCTTGTTACAAGTCTTTTCATGGTTTAGCACCAAAGTCCATCTCTGACATGTTAGAGTCGTATGAACCATCTCGGGCCCTGAGAACTTCAGGGAGGGGCCTCCTGGTGGTTCCCAGAGTCAGGACTAAACACGCTGAGGCTAAAGCTAAAATCTGGAACAGTCTTCACGAGGATGTGAGACAGGCCTCAACATTAATGACATCTGTGTATTTTGCTGATGACACCAGCCTCTATTGTTCTGGACAAAATGTTGAACAGTTAATGCATACAGTTAAAAAGGAACTAGAATTACAAAAAAGATGGTTTGACTATAATAAATTATCAATGAATGTGAATAAAACAAAATATATTATATTCGGTAATAAGAGAATTGATAATCCAACAACACTAAAAATCAACCAAATGGAAATTGAGAGCGGTGTGTCATACAAAATGTTTGGGAGCACATGTTGATGATAGGCTGAATTGGAAAGTGCATGTAAATTATGTGAAATCAAAAGTATCAAAAATAATTGGCATATTGTGTAAAATCAAAGCAGTTGTAAATCAAAAATCACTCCATTTATCATACAATGCTCTCATTCTTCCACACCTAAATGATGCTGTGGTACTCTGGGGGAATAATTATAAAAGTACAATCCAACCCATTTTTATCCTACAAAAAAAAGCGGTCAGAATAGTCAGCTATGCAGATTATAATGCTCCAACAAATCCTTTGTTCATTAAATTAAAAATACTAAAACTACACGACTTAGTTGATCTTGGCACAGCTATTGTTATGTATAAGGTTCATAACCATAAGCTTCCTGAATGTAAACAAGAAAGGTTTAAACCCAGAGAGCTATGGCTATAATCTCAGAGGAACTCATATTTATCAGAAAAGAGCATTTGGAACAAACACCAAAGCCAGATGTGTCTCAGTCAGAGGAGTAAACGTCTGGAATATTCTGAACGACACCTTAAAAAAACTCAACATCCTTAAACGCTTTCAAAAAAATGTTCAGTTATGTTAGTTATAAGGCACTAGCGCTAACTCACATATAAACTCTCCTGTGTTCACTATATTTTGTCTTTACATTACATTATTGATTGATGTGTGACTTGTGCAAATTAATTTTGTAACTAATTGATACAGAAACATAATCATTTTGTCCAGATGGTAAAACTGCTGTATCTAAGTTGCTATTAAGTTGCAATAGGGTTTGGCTTTAGATCAGTGTTTCACTTCAGCCAAAACCCTTTTCAGTCATTGTTTCAGTGTTTTCATGTTTTGTAGTCAATCGTGTCTGTGTGAAGATACTGACTGAAATAAACTAAACTAAACTAAACTAAACTGACCATGTTCAAATCCAGGCTGAAAACAGTTCTTTTTGACATTTATTTAGAAGATTAAATACTCTGGTCTTAAATCCTTATGGGAAAATGTCAGAAAATTAGACTTGCAAGTGAAAAGTGCCAGAGCGAACTGTCCCAAAATCTGAAGATTGAAAAAATATTGAGGGAAAGCCGTTATTTGAATATTTGTACTATAGAGCTGCTTCGATCGATCTGAGCCCTGACCGAGTTCCATGGCCCACGGCTGAGTGTACTCTGGATGTACTGTGCTGAGACACACAGGTCAATAAACTTTACCTGACCAAACAGCACATTTAACCCTGGCATGGGGGGACAGGAATTAGACACGCACAAACAAATGAATATAATGGCTGAAAGTCCTGTTCCTTTACAGCAACAGAGCCTGTGTTATTGAACTTTTTAATAGTTTCCCAGACCTTTTAAACCACCTCCTGAAACATAGGACCTTCCAAGCTTCGTAACATATTTGTCCAGGACTAGATCAAGATAAATCAGGGCTAAAATGTTAAAATGAAAGGCATGCATTAAGCTATTTCTACTGAACCACGTGAAGAACCCGTACTTAGGCTTATGACCACAATAAGCTCTAAAAAGTGATATATATTTGTATTGTACTCACCGGAGGGGCCGGGGCGGCGTGGGTCGTCGGCAGCAGACCGAGGAGCAGCACACAGAGGCTCAGAGCTCTCATCCTGATGATCTCACTCTTCTCTCTGCGCACTGGCCTTTATAAACGTGCGGACCTGGTACAACCCCAGTGACCACACGCCAACGGGCAAACAGTCCCCGACACGGACAGTCCTCTCATTTCTTAGAACCGATGCACTGGATGCATTTGGCCGAAAAGCACTGCAGTGTCTTCCCTTCTATTCCGTGTCCTGTCCGTTCTTTTTCTGTTTCTTCTGTTTGTTACCCTGACGAAGACGGAAGTCAGATTCCACTTCACTGACACGTGCAAGTTTGCAAGCCAAGTTTTTTTTTGTCATAGTTAAAACAGAGGATCGAACCTCCCCACGTTGGCCCAAACTCAAGCTTTTCTATGTACAAATAGTAATGTTGTTCCTCACGTAGATCAAACATGGTGGCCTTGTTGTCCCTCAAATGAACTTCCAAAGGAATTGACAATATTTGATGTATTTAAGAGTGTTTAAATCTCTTGTCATATTCGTGGTGGGTCAGGACACAAAAGTGGGTCCATTTTATGTGGCAAGCAATTTTGCTGAAAAAGGCAAAGAACTTGGTAAATCTGTTAAAATGACTTGTTATGATCGTGATTTCAGCTTTATCTGATCGCCCCAGTCGAGGGAGGGGCCAAATGCAGAACACACATTTTATGACACATAGATGATCATAACCTTAAATCTGTTTAGCCCAATATGTCATGCACAGAAACACATATAGAATGATTATTATGTCCAAGACGTTTATTTTGAATTGAAAAATAATAAAATGTATAATATTGTCCATATAAATCACAGGCATCAGAAGAAATTCTTTACAGCAGTTTATTTCAGATTGTTTATAATACAATGATTATAATTAGTAAGAAATACTACACATTTTGACAGACAGACAGACCTTTCAACCAATCAGAGGCGCAGGCTCACCTGCCCAAACGCCCTCGAGCTGATACACGTGTTTTCATTGGACAGAGCGCGTGTCTGTCAAATCTAGTTCAAAAACCCGCGAGCTAAACACAGCTGTGATGTTTTATATGTTTTATCCTTAAAGGATGAAACTGCGGAGAAATGAACGACATCAGTTTGATCAGGACATTTGGCAGCACGTGCTCCAGAGGAACTCTGACAGAGACGCAGGACTTTGTGGAGAACAGCAGCGGAGCCGAGGCCCGACTTTGCCGGGATGACGCGAGGATTTTCCCCGCATCAGACGCACTGGAACCCGGCCGGACGTACGGGAGACACGGAGTCTGAGACGAGCACGCGGCTCTTGGCCAATCAGAGTGCGGCTCTTTGCATGATTGGATCTGTTTAATACTATGCGTCTCTTTGCAAAATAATTGGTAAATATTTCCCATAAACTGTAACAGTCTTTGACCAAAAATCCAACCATCGTCTACAGACCCTGTTTCATCTCTAAACACATGAATGAGAGTCTGTATCTCTCTCCTTTTCGAGGCAGTGTGTAAAAGGCGCCCGTGCGGCCTCACTCACAGCGGGATGTAGGTTAAACAACAGGCAGGCAGATCGTGGCTCTGGGACCTGCTTCTGTACTTTTCAGGTTTCTGATTAGCTACTCTTTATTTGATGTAATTTGGCCTCATATTCACAGAAAAAGATCAAAATTAGGAAATGGAAAAAAGCGGCGCTCTTTTGAAGCTTGTGATGCGAAGCGCGACATCGTAACGCGGAAATACGCAAAGTCATGACTTTTCTTTCACATGTGACAGTAACTGTAACAAATGCAACTTAAAACAGACTCTCAGATCCTCCAGAGGCTCCTGGTTAAAGTTTATGAACTTTGTGCAGCCTAGAGTCCATTCTCTGCACAGTCCAGTCAGGACGAAGCTGCACTGAGCCACAGGCCAGGGGCGAATCAGAGAAGGGGGCTCAGTGGGCAAGTTATAGTTTATTGGGATTAAATAAAACGGTCTCATTCTAGTTAATCACAATAAAGTACCGCCCCGGGATCTCGCTAATGGTCAGTGCCTTTGTGGCTCTTCACAGGATCAAGGTTGAAAATTTCGGCTCTTGGTCTCTGACTAGTTGGCCCCCCCTGCACTAGGACGTTTGAGGACAGAGATGGAAGTGACAGGAGAACTTATGGAGTTGGCAGTGACGCATATGGAGGAGAAGGACTCAGGAAGACATCAATGGTAAGTTGTGCTTTGGTGTCGCTGTTGTTGTGAGTAAAATGGCGATTACTGAGCCTACCATTTAATATAATTTGAGAGTGGTGAATGGTCGCCGCTGCTGCGGTTGGCGAGGTGTGATGCATAATAGCGCAGAGCGCACTTGGAGAGCCTTTGGCACAGCTGGATGTTCCTCCACAGGTGTGGCAGGGCTGAAGCTCTGGGGCTGCTTTTGGTCCTTACATTTTGCACGGCGGGCTAATTTTGCAAGTTTGTGATTAATTTCTTTGTGGGTGAGTTTTGGAGTCGATGCACCACGTACAATAAAGTAGTTTTTGAATTGGGTTAAATGTAATGTACATACCCTCAATGGGAGCTTGGGGGCGCTGTTTTAGAAGGCGTCTTTCATGGTCGTAATTCAGGGATAAAACAAACGACCACTTGCGTCATGTGGATTATGACGACTTTCAAATCAAGTTTAGAACATGCATTTTTATATTTGTTTGGATTTCGAAGTGCGTGAATGTATTTGTAGTGCTCGGTGGTGATCGGAGCAGGCACCGAATGCCAACAGCAGCATTAATCGATGGGGGTTTGTCGCTGCAGAAGAAGTAACCTACAAAAGCACTACATGAGAGGCATTCTTTCCACTATTACCTGGAAAACACAGCGGAAAAGTTCTAAGCACTCGAGCGATCACGTTTGGCTCATGATCCAGAGAAATCTTCAAACCGTCTGCTCCATCGGCACCAAAGGGTGGAACGAATTTTGGAAAATGGCCATGTTTTTCTTGAGGTTGTTTGTTTGACATTTCAACAGATGCAAGTTGTTGTACCCTGTAGTTAAGGTGTTATGTTGCTAAACAGGTTGGCGCTGCCAAAAGAGCACTATGGCTCATCTCACAGCTCCACGTTTGATATTTGCAGCAGCTCATTATTGTCTCTGACTGGTTTGTCCAGCAACGTGCAGGAGTAGAAACCAAAAGTCTATCTTTAACCAAGGTGGCTCCGATATCACCAAGTAATAAAGAGTTCAGGGCCAATGTCAAAGTTGTTTGTCCAGGACCAATGTACGGGTTAGGGTTAGGCTAATTGTCTGGCTGGCACATTGGCCCTGGACTCTTAAAGGGGGGGTATTATGCAAAATCGACTTTTTCAAGCTTTACATATTGTTATTCTGTCATTCCCTCATTAAAAACATGCCTGAAGTGTTGCCTTGGCACATTCACGTATTTTTGAGTAATCTGTAAAAACTCTGATGGTGGCCATTTTAGGGATAGGTTTGCCTGAGTCCTCCTAGGAACGCCCCCACCTCCTGGAGACGCCTCCGAGCTTTCGTCACCAGCCGAGTAACCAACCACTGCTCCTCAGCAGAACCCCCTCCCCACTGATGCCACACTGATGGGTCAGAGGTTCTTAAAGAGACAGAGGCCTATTTCAAGACTTTTGCTACAGCCATTTTGAGAGAGCAATTTTATACAAGGCAGTTATTCTAATTTACTGCATTTACAGACCAACAGAAGGTTTGGTCATCATTGTAGTGGGCTATAGACTGGTGCTATGCGATTGAAAAAAGCATAATACCCCCTCTTTAATTACTTGGTGATGTCAGATCGACCATATAACCAAAATGGACGGATGCTTGGGGGGTATAAACACCTTCACAAATGAGCTGTACCGTGTTTGATGCACACTGCAGAAACCAAAGACCTACAAACTTCATGAAGCCGCCAGATTAGCTCAAGAACAGTGCGTGTAGAGAGAGTTTCATGGCCAAGCAGGTCCATCCAAGCGATTGCCACGAGAACAGAACTTATGCCGCTGCATTGTGCCAAGAGTCAAGTTTTTGGAGGGACGACAGGACAAACGCAGTGTCAATTTCGTCGACTAAAGTCATCGTTTTCGGTTGGAGAAGCTCCATGAAGCAGAGCACCTTGATTAAATCAGAGACTTGTGTGGGGAGCCTCACCAGAGTTGAATTTGTTACAGCTGCAAAGGATGAACCAGTGTCACTTAAGTTCATACGTGAGTCACGGCAGGTGCTGATTTTTATGACAACTGTGATGACTAATAAATCAAAATAAATATATGGCAGCTGTTTGCGTGACACCGGGGAGTCGTCCCGTGTTCGCTTGAGGGAAATCACGATTCACGCATTCCAATCAATCACTCAGAAAGTCAGACTGAACGATCCCACAGACTTTATTTAAAAAAAAACAGCACATAGAGAAATGACTTATACATGGAGTGAGACAACAGGTGTAAAATGGCAGACTTAACCCGCGCTCCGGAGAGGTCCGGCTTGGTCTGGCAGAGTTTCGAGTGTCAGGGAACTGTTGAAAAGTTGAAAATGACCAAACAATGCTGCAATTTTAGACGATAAAACTAGCTACAAAAACAGGTGTAGATGAAAGATTTCCACCAAAACACTACAGAAGGCATCCATGTCCCGCAAGTTAATAATCTTAAATCAAGTGACATTTTCTTTCAAATAAATTAAGAGAAATATTTCATGGTGAAATATTTCTGAAATATTTGAGCAGGTAAGTACAAACATCTACCATAGGAACAAGTCTTTTCTCAATTAAAAATAAGAAAAACAATCCAATTAAGGGGAGCAACTGAAGGCAAAGGCAGTTTTTCAATATTTTGAGGATTTTTTTCAAAGGGATTTTTTAATAATAATGCATCGGTTTTATATAGCGCCTTTCTGGACACTCAAAGACGCTTTACATTGCATTATTCATTCACTCCATTCCCGGTGGTGGTAAGCTACTATTGTAGCCACAGCTGCCCTGGGGTAGACTGACGGAAGCGAGGCAACCAGTCTGCGCCATCGGCCCCTCCGACCACCACCACCCGCTCACTACATTCTCTAGGCTTCCTGGTGTTACTAAACGGTCTCCCATCCAAGTACCGACCAGGCCCTTCCCTGCTTAGCTTCCAAGGTCTGACGGGATTGGGCATCGCAAAGGCGGTATGACCACAATCATTTTTTTTTTTTTTTTTAGCCTGATTTATTGTCAAAAAATGTCAAAAAACAATGCAAAATTAATTTTCCCCCAATTTTTTTTTTTTTTTTTACAGATATTTCCACTAAAACATTTTAAAACTCCTTATGGTCCCTTTAAAAAAGATTGCATTGGCCGATTACTATTGCCATATCTTTTCTTTGCAGCGTGTTATCTCATGTTCTAAAACACTTATGCATGTTTGACAAATGTTCCCTTGTTGCCAACTTTAACTGTGCCAAACCAAACCGAACAACATCACAGGGCTCTTCACAGTAAAGAACGTTTGTTACAAAACATCCAATGACTCACAATCCGTTTTTTCATAAACCAAAAGTGATGATAAACGATTGATTCCAAAGATCAGGTCATTAAATCTAAATGAAGTCATGTCCTAACACACCTTGTCATTTTTAAAAGCTCTTTTTTTTGGCTTGTCACAGTCGTTCGTGCACGACACAAGTTTCTCAGTGCATGCGCTTCTGGGAGGGAGCTATTGCGGTGTTTTTTTTTATTACCACCATTACTTTTTATACACTCTTCATAATCATAAGACGCTTCGTTAACTGTCAAATTAAGAATAAAATGCTTCAACAGGACTACGCCTTAAAATTATGTTGGATTTAAGGGATGACGCTTTGGAAAATCAACTCGTGTGTGATTTCTGCCAAGTATATAATATTCTCTGACAATTACTGGAGGGTTATTGTGTTGTTGATGTTGTAGCAATCCGGCTTCGATTGTACGCGATGTTTAAGGATTTAAACAACTGGGTTCTGTTTTTTCTATAAGTTGAAAAGCTGCTGTTCTTGTTTAAAAAAGTATAAGAAAAAAACATCACAATAATAGCCCCCTTACAGAGTGTTCAAATAAAGGCTTCCACTCTTAACCTCTTAATCCCCGCTTTAACCGAGTGCATTTTCTCTTAACAGATGCTTTTTTTATCGTCTTTTTGTTGCTCTTTTGTTGCATTTTCATACTCGTTTTGGTCTCATTTTTGTTGCTATTTTGACACGCACGGTTCAGGTGGGGGTTAAGAGGTTTTTAACTGCACCAGCAAAAGAAAAAAATCACACAAAAAAAAAAATGCGATATAAAAGCTATTAACATGTATAGAACTATCAAATACATTCACTATGTACAAAAGAGCACGTACAGTAGCTGGTTGGGACAGGCCACACCACACCTACTTTGCAAAAGACTCTTCCAAAAAAAAGAAAAGAGTCTGTGAAATAATGTACAGTGGCAATGCACTGTCACTCGTAAATCCACCCTGCCTTATCTTTTAACCAGCTGGACGTGTCTTGTCAAGTTTTCAAAAGAAAAATGCTCGACCATCCCAGCGCTTGGCTTAAAACTATTGAAAACACCTGAAGGTAAGGAGTACGGTAAAGCTACTGTTTATATAGGTAGAAAACACACAGCCCCTATATGTGCAATGCCATAAACATACAATGTGCATAGATCTGCAAAATCTTTAGATAGTGCATGAAACTTGGCTTGAGTCCCGCTGAAACCAACTCATTAATCTTCTTGACAGCATGAAGAAGTTCCACAGAAGTGATACACCCATGAAGCCCAACAACACATGACTACAATATATGCAAGGAATGGCCAGCATGTGAAACGACTTGGAGGAAGATCACAAAGATTAAACTAAGTAGAAAAATAAGCAGGGCAAGAGTTTAAAGCCGTCATGGCTGAAATCGAGGCCTAATATCAACTTCTTTTTTTTATTGTTCAGTGGCTACTGTGGATAGTCTTTTTTTTTGTCACTTCAAAGGTTTTGTTCATCACAATCGAAATAAGTACAGACTATGGGTGGTTGTGCATATTGATCTTTACAACAAAAACAAGGTAAATAGCCTTAAAAACCTTAACACTGATACAAAGTCAGAGTAAGTGCTGTATGTTATGATATAACATAGAAACCAACCCTGCAACCAAGGCACCTAGTGATTAGAATAATTGGTCTACTGCATGGCATTAAATCATCTGTTTTTCTTTCTTCAGTCAGTAATTAATTTAATGACTTACTAACTGCTTGATTTCTAGTTTTTGTCTTGCTTATATAATGATGTGTGTTGGTGAGTCCGGTTTGTGAGTCACTCAGATTTTGTGGCCGTTATTAATTAGTTCAGTGGAATGCGACGCACGCAGTGGATGTTTTTCAGTTGAGGATGATTTGCATATTGTCATTTGGGACTTCCTGGCGTTCGTCCAAGGTGCAAGAATACCTGGTTAGTTAGTAGGAGTAGCAGCAGTTTGTGTACCTCGCCTTTATTTTGTAAAAGGGTAATTCATTTGCCAAGACCCGACTTTGCCCCAAGGGAAGTCGGCATTATCCACACTTGCAATTTTTTAAAAGTTGGATAGTGGATTCTAGACATCCCGTTGAACATTCCCAATGCTACACTGTTTCACTACATTTATATACAAAGATAAAAAAATAAATGTTCTTATTTGGTAGCTCAGACGGTCATCATGAATGTGCACCGTGAGTCAAAAATGATCTCGATTTAAAGACTGCTTTTTGCGCAGCCATTTCACTATTTGCCATTATAAAGTGCCCAAGAAACAAGCTGGATGACAAGCCTTCCAGCTCAACCACAGCATTAATAGTTGTGGCTTTTAAAGGTTTATCTTTTCTTATCTTTACGACTGATTGAGATTGATGAAAGGGAAAAAAAACATCACCAAAACGAAGACACAAATAAACAAGTTAGAAAATGAAAATGGCTCAGTGGAAGAGTAAGGTCGTCACTTTCCGTCGACTCTAAATCTAATTTTGTTCTGATAATTCCTGACTTGGGGTTGAGAATTCATTGTTAATCTTCATGAACATTTTGGGCATTTGGGGGACTTGGGGGTGTTGCTGGTTCTTCATTTTCACCTGCATTTTGCTCATCCTCCGACAAATTGCAATCTTGACCCTCCAGCGGTGATTCTTCATCTTTTTGCATTGTCTTCTGATATTGTCTCTTGCTCTTGTCCAGATATTGAACCAGACTTGTTATCGGAATCATCCTGATCACTGGCAGCTCCTTCCTTATCCACCAGATCTGCCTCATCTGTCTCTTCTAAAGATGGACCAACTTCTTCAGGAGCACCATCAACCATTGGCTGTTCTTTCTCCTCCGCATCTTCAACCAATGGCTCGCTCGGCACAGGAGGATCTCTTTCTTCCGATGTAGCCACCAAATCGTTCTTCCCTTCTTCCATAATCTCAAGATCAGGTTGTTCAATACTGTCCTTTTCATCTCTTTGCTCTGTTGCCTCTACATTGTCTTGATCAGAATCAGGTGCATCAATTTGACTTTCACCAATGTCTCGATCTTCCTCAGGCTGTTCTTCGCCAGTTTCCAAACTTGTATCATCCGATTCCTCAACAATACTTGCTTCTATGTCTTCATTCTCAGCAACAATGTCCTCCAAAATGTCATCTCCCTCATTGCTAGGAAGTTCCATCACTGGTGTACCTTGCGTTGATGTGATTTCCTCCTCATCACGGTCTTCCTGAACACTTGAGTTTGCATCTTCTCCAGCGGATGTGTCTCCCTCCTCACCAGTTGTCATTGGCTGATCTTCTTGATGACTGGCCTCCTCACATGCTGCGACAGTGTCTGTGGCTTCGTCGGTTTGCTCAACCTCACTCAACAACTTCTCCTCTTGTGGTGAATCTGTGCCTACAGTCTCCAGCTCTTCGTTGTTTTCTGGTTGGTCCAAGTCAACTATTTGAGATGTCGTTTCTTCTACTGTGTCCTCTGTAGCTTCTGTTTCATCTGTGACTACATCTGATATATTAACTTCGGCCTCTACTGCTGAATCCTCTGCTGCTTCTTCTTCAAGATCTCGACCATCAGCACTTTCTTGCAAATCACGTTCAGTAGCCAAAGACGCCTCTGTTTCTTCAACTGTTTGTGTATTTTGTTCAGCTTCTTCTGTTAAATCTTCCGTGGTTTCAGTATCCTGGGTGACTTCACTTTCTTTCAAATCATTTTCAGGAGATATTGGAGCATCTTCAGCTTTAGAGGGACAGGACTCTTCTTGTTCAGTATCTTCTTGCTCTACCGCCTCCTGGTCAGATATTGTTGCATCTTGTGCATCTGGTTTTGGTTTGTCCTGTTGACTTTCTTCTAAGATAGTTTCTGGATCTTCGTTGCTTTCCAAACCTTGTGTTTCAATCACAGTTGGCTCTGCTGGGTCATCAGGTGCACTAAGTTCCTCTGCAGGTGTACTCCCTGAAGATGTTTGCTCGTCAACTGCATTTTCCAGCTTAATCGAGACTGGATCATTTTGGCTCAGTGCAGCAGTATCTTCATCTATTTTATCCGATACTGACTCATCTGTAGCTGTTTCTTCAGTATTTGTGGTAATAACGACATCATCAACGGAAATATCGTCCAATTGTTCCTGTTTTGGGTCCTTGTTTGGTTCCTCAGAGTCTGCTGGTTCCATGTCTGTGGATGCTTCAATTGCAACCTCAGCTTCAACATCTTGAGAGGTGGTATCTTCCGGGCTTCCGTCCTCTACTAAACTTGTATCTATATCTATAGTATTTTCTGTGCTCTCTGAGATATCTGTTATCAGCACTGCTTGAGGCTTGGTAATATCTGTTGTAGACAATTCAGGTGCGTTTTCAATTGGTTGCTCAATTATAGGATCTGCCATTAGTTCCACTTTTTCAATTTTGTCTACAATAGTGTCTTCTAGAGGTGTGGGTGGCTGTAGTTGTATATGTGGTACATTGGTAGTAGGGTCAACCATCGATGCTTCTGCCCGGCTTTTTTCAATGTTTATCTTTTTGGGAACATTCTTACCCTTTTTAGCCAATGTTCCCGAGAAACTTGGTTTGCTTGTGTCTTGTTTTGATGATGGCTCATTAGATTGGGGATTGACAAAAGTGTGCTGTACCAATGGTGTTTGACTTTGGATGATATGTACCCCTTTTTTCGGAGTAACCCCGACACCTGCCCCCAAAACCGCAACCGGTGATGGGCCTGGTGAAAATACTTGTGATAGTCCAGCTGGCTGCGACTGTACCACCCAACTCCCTCCCAATGGTTGGTTCACTGTTACTAAACCCCGAGTGCTAGTTAAAGGGTGACCCGACAGAACGCCGAAGACACCAGAGTGGGCTGCGTGGCCAAAGACCCCCTGAGGAGGAGCAGCCTCTTTCTCCAGGACATCATCTTCGGGTGAAGTACCCTCAGGGGAGCCTGAATTTGAACTATCTGCCTCAACTGCAGTAGACTTTGTATCTGGAATCAATGCAGTAGGTTTTGTATCCGGAACCAATGTATAGTGGCCTGCCGGATTTGGACCGACTATTTTCCATCCTTCCATCCCAGCCATGCCCGGGGAACCAGGACTACCTGGAAGTAAAATTGTCGGACTTGTCGGGCCAGTTGTGGGGCTACCAGGGCTTCCAGAGAAAAACACTGTGGGGCTGAGTGGACTTGAGCCAAGAGAGCCAAGAGAACCACTTACAAAGCCACCACTGACTCCTGTACTGCTGATAATGGTAGAGGCTGACTGGGTTACTCCGCCAGCCTGACCAGCCAACTGTGGACCACCAACTAGAATAGGTGGTCCACAGGTGGTCAACCCACTACCCTGACCAGCCAACTGTGGACCACCAACTACAATAGGTGGTCCACAGGTGGCCATTCCACTACCCTGACCAGCCAACTGTGAACCACCAACTACAATATAACCGGGAAACCTTGGGGAAGTTCCGCCTCCTGCCATCATGACAGTGCTCTGCATATTTGGCTGCATCGGTGGCTGGACTATGTACTGTAATGGCATAGGGTTAGGGGCGTAGATAAGTTGTGGCTGTTGCACATAAATTGTCTGGGGAGAGCGTGGCATTGTTGCGAACTGGCTAATGTTAGATGTGCCAGTGTTAGATGAACTGCTGCTATTGGACCGGTTGCTTATGTTGGTTGTTTTGTTGATGTTCGATGTTATGTTGGTCACCTGTTGGCGTGGAGACTGTGGTGGTGGTGGGCTAATGCTACTAACATTGCTAACTTTGTTCACCTTGCTAACAGAGTTAACAGTTGACTTTGAAATGTTAGAAGATATCACCCTCTCTGTGCTCACATCCACATTCTTCTCAAATTTGGGAATGAACGGCTCGACACTTCTCTTAATGACCTCTGGTTTAACCTTGTACGTCGGGGTGGGTGGAAGGTCTGGCTTCGGGGGGACACAGATGTCCGCGAGGATTTTGAACTTGGGTCCCAAATCGTCAAGGAACTGCAGGTCATTGTCGGACTCCAGGAGGCTGCAACAGCCTACCGACCCAGCAGGAGAGCCGTGACCCTCATCATCATACACCAACAGGGCATCCTTTCCGGTGATAGGTTGTGCCGCTTTCTGTGAAGAGACATTTAAGACAATTGTGTTATTACTGTAAACATGTATAGTCTGCTTCCGTTAAAGTGACTTGCTTGACTAGTTGGGATAATCTCTGGCAATGAAAATTTAAGATTTCCAGATCTCCAAGTACAATCCCTACTAATAAATCAATGGAGATTTTTCAAAAGTTAAATACCGATGTGATTCTGCTGGATTTGTTCACATAAAGGCATTTGGACAAGCTTCCTTTGGTGACAGTCCTGTGACTTTTAGAATCCAGTTTAAAATGTTGCTCTTTGTTTTTAAATCTCTTCATGACTTGACACCTTCATACCTAAAAGACTTGCTGAATTTGCACACTCCTAGCAGATCATTGAGGTCCTCGGACCAGTTGCTCTTAGACTTTAGCCCACGGTCCAAACGAAAAACCAGAGGAGATCGAGCCTTTGCTGTTGCTGGCCCTAAACTCTGGAACTCTCTGCCTCTGCCAATCAGAATGGCCTCCACTGTTGACAATTTCAAGTCGTTGTTGAAAACGCATCTCTTTGCACTGGCTTTCAATCCAAGTTGAGCTGGACATTTGATAATGCTGCAGTTTTTATTTTTTGTACATTGTTGAAGTAATATGTTTTTTGTGTGTCTGTATTTTTGCACTGAATATGGAAAGCACTTTGGGGCAGTACTCTTGACCTTGACAGCGGTCTAACCTCCCCTCATTAAATCCATTACTTAGATGTGGCCCCAGGTCTTACCTACCTCTGATGTGGATAAATCAAACATGAGCTATCACTTGAAAGTACTCATCACAAATGTTATTTCTCCTCATGATTAACAAAAACAACATCGACAAATAATAAAAGCCCGACCACTTTTTATTAAAACCAAAACACCTGAATTAGAGAAAGTTCTAACCTGTATGTAGTACTCCTCCAGGAAGTCCTCAGGGAGCGCCATTTCCTCAAACAGAGCACTTTGATGGTCGTACATTGTCCATTGGTTGTTGACAAAGAAACCGCCATCTTTGAACTTTGGATCTCTGTCGGGGTTGTTGTAGTCTACGCCCTCCGCGCCCCTGAAAACCTGGCCGCCCATTCCCATTGTCATGTTGGTCTCGTCGTAGCTTGTTAATGTTCGTATGTGCTCTTCTTTAGTCATCCCACCAGTCAGCAGATGGTTTCCTGCCTCGACCCTTTGTTGGGTGCCCATCACTATAGGAGCGCTGTAAAGTGGAATATCCTAAAAAGAAAACAAGGTAAACCATTATTTATAATCTACCGTGAACGTTGAAGAGTATGACATTACAAAATCGGTAAAATGATTCACAATTTGAGTATTTATTTCATTTAAGTATTTTTTTCAGTATTCGGACAGAACAGAACAGGGTGAAGGAGGGGAGAGACATTCATCAAAATTTGAGCCGACATAACTTTGGACAGAACAATGATACGCAGCCTTAATCACTTGACCATCAGCTGCGCATATTTTTGTTTGATTTGTTTTTGACTGGTTTAAATGTGTTTTTCTTTGGCTTTTCTTGCTTTTGTTTGGCTATTTTATTGCCTTTTTGTCACATTTTTGCATAGTTTTTGCCACTTTTGTTGCACTTTCATCACTTTTTTTGTCAGGCTTTTTTGCGTTTTTGTCGCTATTTTGACCCTTTTTTTTCCCTAGAAGCTTTTAGATTTGGGTAAAGCCAGACTGGAGAAAATGTGCGTGGTTCAGCTTAAGAGGAAGTGATTATATAACATAAGTAATTCAATCTAAACTATTAAACTCCGACATAGTGGTGCAAAACTAGTATAATCAAGAGTATTAATCTTAAAGTACAAGGCTTCGGTTTTTGTTTTATTTTTCAGGAAATCCAATTTTAATTTCAAGAGCGTAGCAAGAACAGGTTGTAAAATGAAAAAAATTTACACAATTGAATACATTTATTTGTGGTCCATTGGTTCAGTGGCCTAATAGTAAAAAGCTAACTTTACCTTATCCTCGCCTTGGCCCTCCGTGTGGTATGAAATCAGGTGTTCCTTCGCCTCGAATGGCAGTTCACTAAATTTATCTGCGAAGACGGCGTTGGGTCCACCACACTGACAGAAGACCAGCAGACAAGGGACAACTGTGGAAAGTGTGCACATTAATCAACGTTTCTTTATGAGCACCTGCAGGTATAACGCCATTAATAGACTTTGCTTGCTGACATAAGTATATCTCTAAAGCCCTTTTTGCAGACGCATGTCAATTCTCTAAGCAGATAAAAGGGGCCGACTATATTGTAAGCCGTAATCATACCTTCGGAGCACTTCGACTTGGTTTAATTTTATGTGACTATTATTGGATCATGTAACAGCTCACGTAACAGTATTTAAATATGGGAAACGTGGAAGAGCTTGGTCGCTTCTAACTTCATTCCCGTTTGGGTCCATAGAGGAGAGGAGGAGAGGCTAAATGCTAACAACATCTCCGGTCTTGTTGCGTGACTGAGGGCACGCGTAAAGCCCAGACACGTACGCAGCAACTCGTCTAAGCTAAGGCAAGAACATAGCTCAGTATGCGAAAGCGGTGGCCTATAGATACAGACGAATCTTTACAATCTTTAGAGAAACACAATTTTCCACTCTTTTTTGCCATTTTCTGGTGGAATATCAACTTATTTATCACATACAAATAAAGGCAAGTGTAAATCGGGCCCATATGGATATTTTCTCACAGCAGATTGTTCAGTAGAAGTGAAAAAACGGCAGTTGTAGCAAGCGCTAGCTAGCCGTTAGCATTAGCCCGATGCTAACAGGTAGCATCAAGTTAGCATTCTCCGTTATTCATGTATTTATGGGCTGTTGAACCACTTTGCTCCTCCCCATGTCTTTGTTTCTTTATTTAGTAGAAACTATGTTCATATTTCAGCATTTGTTAAAGACGTTTTTGAATAATTAGAGAAAATTTAAATGTTTTCAAAATTGTTTTCCCCCTTAACTATGACCATATATGGGCGATTCCAGAGATTCGGTCTGTATCTATACAGACGGCATCTCTGGAATCATGTTTGAAAACAGTTACTTTAACAAATGCTGAATTATGAATATAGTTTATACTAAATAAAGATACAAAGACATGGGGAGGAGCAAAGTGGTTCAACAGCTCATAAATACATAAATAGCAGAGAATGCTAACATGATGCTACATGCTAGCATCGTGCTAATGCTAACGCTATAATGCTCTACTCAACAATCTGCTGTGAAGAAACATCCATATAGACTCGAAAAACTGTGTTTCCCAAAACATTCTGTTTTCCCCCTTGGCGAGGCCTCGCCCCCTTCTATGACGAGATGCCGTCTGTATCTAATGCTTTAATTCAGCCAATGCTCCCATGTTGTCCCCCAATGAGGGGTCTGAAATCAAACCTCCTTTCCTCCAATCAATCGTTATCGTAATCCTGACCCCTGACTTCATCACTAACTTTAAGTCCTAATATCTGGCCAAGAAAATCACATGAAAACTTAAAGTATCTGTTAAAGAGGTATGTTGAGAAATATTTAAAAAAGTAATATTTTCAATGTTGGTTTCATGTCGTCTTTGTTCAAGAATAGCCGAATTTTGTTTTGTGCATTTTGCTGCGAGGAGAACCAGTCAGCAGTGGAGCCCTTATCCAGATACATTCATGGTCAGGTTTACTGTTGTGCATGTTTTCAATTACTTAAAACGTTTGTATCCAGAAGTGTGAACTTACAGAACAACAGGCAAACGGCGCAGACCATGACCGCCACGGCGGGGCCACCAAAGTTCGACTCCTGGTCTTCGTCACCGGTCGCGGCTCTCATGTTACAGTCAGCATAATCTGTGCCCTTACAGTCGCACACCTCCACCTTGAAGATCTCCGGAGTGGGACATGCCAGGCCCTGGGCGTCAAAAA
The DNA here is from genome assembly GCF_951799975.1 of Gobius niger. NCBI lineage: Eukaryota > Metazoa > Chordata > Actinopteri > Gobiiformes > Gobiidae > Gobius > Gobius niger. The sequence continues at coordinate 5,330,498 of NC_136868.1, forward strand.
CAGCCACCTCAATCGTATACGAGCCGCGCCAGAGTATCTCCTGGGAGACTAATGACGCTGTGGTGTCTGAGGACGAAAAACAATGCTGGTATTAGGAGAAGAAGTGACCAGAAAAGAAAGAGCCCATTTCGAAAATGAGACTTAAAGGGGCTGGATCATGCAAGTTGGCCATTTTATACTCACTACTGCCACCTCAGGCCATATGTGTAACTGCACCTTCTATATTAAGCTTGTGCATGACGGCAATTCGGACCCGAAGTGACACCTTTTTAAGTGACAGGATTTTAGAGGCAGTTGTGCTGAACAGGTCTGAGCTCATTCTACACATTAGGACATGGCTGGAACATGTAGGGGAAGGAAAAGACATAATTTTAACATTTTTAAACTCCCTATAGTCCCTTTAAGTTTGCTCATGTCAGCTCTTAATCTCTTCACCCTCGCCGTAGCCAAGTGCATTTTCTTCAGTTCAGCTTTACCCAAATTTACAGCCTTCAGGCCAGGGTAATGAGCTACAAAACTCTTCTAAACTGATCACTTTCTTTGCGTTGTTGTCACTTTGTTGACATTTTTTCCTTGTCTTCTTTGTTGCATTTTTGTCAATTTCCCCCCCAAATTTTCCTCACTTTTTGTCACTTTTCTGTTGCTCTTTTGTGGCTTCTTTGTAGCGTCTTCGTCACACTTTCTTGCCTCTCATCCATGTGGCCTCTACTGCTCATGTAGCACCACTTGTCTGTAGAACTCGCGGAGCGCGCTTGCATCCAGTTTGTAGTTAAAGCTGAAGAACTATTTGAAACGCTTTGCTATGGAGAAACAGATGCCACAAAATGCATCCAATTCCCTTTCAGTCATTTGTGTTTAGTCCTGGTTTTGTGGAGGTCATCATGGCAAAATCAAGACTATCTATCACTAAGACATGAACAACGAGAATGAAACAATGTCTGAGGCAAAGAAACCCGTAAGTAAAAACAGAATCTTTAGAAATTTAGCACCGCCAAGATTCCTACCAGAGACGGCCTCCACCTTCCACAGGCCGCGGGTGTTGTCAGGGATGATTTCAAATCTGAAGGGCGGACCGTTGGGGTCCATGTCTTCATCCTCGGCAGTTACATTAACGGATTTCTTGTCAGCACAGATGGAGTCAGAGAGTGTGAGGAGAGTGGGGCAGTGGTCGTTGGAATCCTGGACTTTAATGGCAATAGTTCCAGTGGAAGTCTTTGAAGGCATGTCTGATGACAGAAGAATTCCATTATTGTTGTAAAAAGGAGGAAAATACACAAGCTTTATATTTGGACCCAATATATAATGAATGCAGGTCATCTGAGGGGGCAAGATTTGGAAGCCCCACGACACTGAAAAAAGTTGTCAGAAGGTCAACTGAGTGAAAATCTGAGTGAAAATCTGTGTAAAGTATCTGCCAAAAACATTCAGTGTATCCTCCAGCCATTGCAAAAACAAACTATGCTACGCCTTTATGTAGGATTATCGGGTTTAAGGGTTTGTTTGTTGAGCCTGATGCTGCTAAACTAGTTGTACGGGAAAGTAAAAAGGCATGGGTATGCGGTATGCGACGAGAGGTCGGTCAAGTAATTGTTTTGTTTTGAAAGCTTGAATCAAACTTGAATGCTTTTTTTCCCCTGCAGCAACTTTAGTAGAGTAATGTCAATATGCTTTTAAAAGTTTCTCGTCCTAAAACGTGACAAATGTAATCAAACAATGCTTACAGTATAATGTTTCTGCAGTACTGCTTATTTCATGATGCTTTGCCTTTGGTGGTCGGTTTTTATGTGCTTTTTAAAACGCTCTCCAACTTTTTTACTGTTTTCCTTTACCTGGTATTTCATAAACTGGACAATTTCCAAAGCCACACCTCGTGGATTTAGTCGTTAAACTGGTTCTGTCAAACGTGTAGCGTCAGTAAAACAGGCAACGCTCTCGTCTTATCTCTCCATACGTGTATGAACACTTTTGAACTTGACAATCCATTTAGTAAAAGGGGGACAAGAGAAACAAGGATTTTGACCGTGAGAAGAATAGATACAGACGGCATCTTTGGAATTGCCCATTAGTCCGACGTCTCATTATTACGAGAATGTCCCATTGAGTAGGGGTTGAAAAGTAAGATTAGGGTCAGGCAAGAGTCCACTGACCTTAAAGGGATATTGCAGGAATTTTTTTTATAGGGCCTCATTTCGTAGTTATCCAGAGTGTTGTTTATTTCTGGAGACATTTTTTTTTTTTTTATTCATGCAGTCCTTATATTTGAAGAATTTAGTGGCGCTAGCACATTTCTACGGGGCCAGCTGGCCTGCATTGAACGCAGTCTGACCCACCCAAAATAAACACCCAAAAAATCAACAACACTCTTGATATCTAGGAAATGAGGCCCTGTGTCAAAAATCCTGAAATATCCCTTTAAGGTTAGGGCCAAGGTAAGCACCTCTGCTTAATGGTAAATTTTCCCAATAATGAGATGTCGGACCAATGGCATGGCACCGGAATTGCCCATGTATGGTCAAGAGAAAAATCAACATTTTCTCCAATCACTCCTTTAACAAATGCTGATTTTTTAGAGAGTAGAGTTTAATGCTAAATAAAAATACAAAGACATGCAAAGGAGCAAAGTGGGTCTACAGCCCATAAATACTTAAAAACAGGACAATGCAAACATAACGTTCAAAGTTAGCATCGTGCTACATGCTAACGTTAGCTACAACTGCAGGTTTTTTTGCTTCTACTGAACAATCTTCTATGAACAAACATCCATATAGATCCGATTTTGACTTGACTTTATTTGCATGTGATAAATAAGTTTATGTTGTCTGTATCTATGGAGGAACTAAAACACATGGTTTTTGCATGGATTTTCCCCAACCACAAAAAAAGAAAGTATTATAGTCCAGTACTCCCCAGAAAAAAAGGAGATTCTCACAGCAAACTAACATAAACAGTATCCGTGTGCCCATATAGGCTACGGTAAACTTATTAAAGGGTTAGGGTCATGTCCACATTAAAGGCTTCCTTTTTACTTTTTGGTTTTGTTTTGGTTCCCACATTATCAGAACATTTCTAAATCTTAGCATCTGTCTCTTGTCATGTCCAAGTTAGTGCTAATGGAGCTCTCTACAAAGATGAACAGAGTCATGTCTATAATTTTTCCAAATATTGGAAGTCCCACATTTTCAAGTTATGCTCTGATTTCTTGCCCTTTTTTAAACATGTAGAAACCCATAGTTTAAATGGAATATTTTAATTGTGCCCCATGTGCATAACGGCTGTGGTGCTTGATACCTTTTGTTATGGACACAATCTTGGCATAGTAAGTGCCGTTGATCAAGAAGGGCGACTCTCGGTCTGGAGCCTTGTTCAGTCTGATTTCTGCTGTTTCGTCGTCAATAGTTATCCAATTATCAGGATCATAGGCTTTGGCGTAACTGCAAAAAAGAATATCACAAAGAAAAGCAGGGGATTTATTCAGGCTGTGTCTATTGTGGTTTGTGAATGAAACTATGTATAGATGGATAGTTGGCAGCACATCAAAAAACAACCCTCTTTTTTTAGACTTTTTCAAATGGCATTAAAGTGTATTGGTCGATATGGGCTCCTTTTGAGAATTGGAAACATTATTCTTACAGTTTTACATTAGAATAGGAAATTAAACAGATCGTCCTGCTGTTGGACCTCTTCTATTTACAAAAAACAGACATGGAGAGGAACAAAGAGGTCCAGCATTTGTTCTACGTTGTATCTACGTTTACATATTTGCAGTCATCGCCAGGTTACTTCGCCTAAAGTGATGTCACCGAGAACTATGAAGTGACCACGGCAAGTTTGTGGCACCTACTTGACATCCTCCGCGATCTCTCCAGTGTCGGGGTCGATTGCAGCGTAGGTCACGATCACGTCATTCAAGGACTGTTCCGGGCCCTCAGAAACTGGCACGTCTTTGGTATCGGGCTTGAACTCTGGTCCCTCGGGCACGTTGTTCACTGATATATGTATGGGAGTGCCCTTCTTCTTGGGCCTTGGCCTTTTCTTCTTTGGCCTTGGTTTCCTGGGTTTGCCATCGGGCCCTAAATGGAGTTCAGGGTGCAGTCCGAGTTCAGGGTGCAGTCCGAGTTCAGGGTTCATTCCAAGCTCAGGGTGCATTCCGACTCCAGCACCTGGTCCTGGACCCGGTTTGAGTTTCCCCTTTGGTCCTCCCCCGGCCCCAAGTTCAGGGTGAAGCCCTAGATCAACGCCCAGGTCAGCGTCCAGGTCAGCGTCCAAGTCAGCGTCCAAGTCAGCGTCCAAGTCAGCGTCCAAGTCAGCGTTTAAATCAGCATCTAATCCCATGTCTAGTCCGAGGCCCATTCCCATGCCCATTCCCATATCCATCCCAGCGTCCAGTCCAAGATCCATTCCCATGTCGAGTCCCATGCCCGCACCCATGCCCCCACCCATGCCCCCACCCATGCCCGCCTTGACGTCCACATCCATCAGGGTCGCTTTGCCCCTCACTAATGGTGCCACGTTGTCAAGGAGCACGTCCAAGTCCAGATTCTTCACTTCTTCAAAATCCAACGGCTGGTGACAAGGAGGTATAAGAAAACTGTGATTTGTATCCATTTATAGAACAACTGATTAATTTCTTCAAGATCTATTAAACCACTCTGCTGTTGTCTATAACTTATAAGTGAGGAGTGTTGTTTAGAGGTTGGTGAATTGACCCTGTGCTGTAGTGACTCTCTGAGATTTTAAATATTTGCTGTTTAAAATCTCAGAGCCATCCCCAGGTACTTCGAGTTATATTTGGCACATTCGCAAAATTAGGACTGAATTACTGCTGTTTTTCATACAGCTACATTACACAAAATGCCAATGCTCATTTGCCCAAACATGTTTTAAAAGCCTAAATGAAGAGAGGCAAAATGACTGTAGATAGTTCCCATTAATATCAACTGGAGAGCAGCATAACATATCAGTGGAACAATGTGGAATAGGCTAATCTTCCAACATACAGAGAAGATGAGTAAATGACAGGCGCCAAGTTAGCTAGCACTAGTTTGTAAATAATCTCAGAGGGGCTGATGCAAATCAACACATCAGATCACTCGTCATATTTATGAGTCAGTTTTTCTGATGAGGATGTATGAAAAGAAAGACTTTTAGCTCGAGTAAACAATGCTGCAAAGGTTTTGACCTCTAAGAACACTTCATGAAAACTATCCAAGCAAGACTTTAGTTTTCTCTATACGTTCCTGCACGACTGAGATTGAGTTCTGAGCTGCTCTGACCTTGATCAGCTTGAGGATGCCTTCGTTGGTCTCCGGATCGGTTCTAATGGAGAACAGCCCGTCCTCGTTGCCTTTCACAATGTGGAACCTGGCGAGCCAGTTGTCGGAGGGCCTCAGGTCTCGGTCCGTGGCTTTGATCCTCATCACCTCCACGTCCTTGACATTCTCATCCACCGCGCCTGCATACTGCAAAATACAAACAATATACCTTTAATGTAATGTAAACTCTGCTGATCAATTAGACGCCAAGGGCAGAAATCAAAAGTAGGAATTGTCATTGCACATCACTGTTTGAGAAGTATCAATCTGTATCCAGGTGATGCCAATGCCTGGTTAGAGACCGTCTGAGATTTTACTGTTACTGTTTTCTATTATTTTGTGGGGTTGTATATGCATCAGACCTAACCTGGCCTTAGCCATCCGTGAACTACCTACCATTCAGCGAGCGGGGGAGGAGGGTGTTGTAGGTGAATTTCAAAATCCGCGCAGTAATCTTCACTTTACTGCGCAGTAATCTTCACTTTACTGTGCGGATGCCAAATTACTCCTGGTATTATTACGCCATACAATATAGTCCCCCCTTTTATCCGCTTAGAAAATCCACATTGTTTAATGTGTTTAAGTGTAACACTTCGCGAAACCATATTTAAATAGGGAAAACATGGAAGAGCTTGGTAGCTTCTATCTTGACCTGTTTTGGAGCTATAGAGGAGAGAGGGAGAGGCTAAATGCTAACGCCGTCTGTGCTGTGTTTACGTGACTGAAGGCACGAGGGAAGACCAGACAGTTCCTAAAGAAGTCGTCAAAGCTAAGGTAAGAACATATCTCAGAATGTAAAAATGGTGGCCTATTCCTTTAACAGCCAGCAAGTCTTCATGGATGGCGGTTCGAATCCCTAATCCTGCAGGTGCAGACTGTCTTTGTGTCCTTGGGCAAGACAATTAACTCACTTTTCTTGTGCGAATGAAGTAAACGGATAGAGGTGGTTGAAGGGGCTGATGGCGCAGATCGGCAGCCTTGCTTGAGTCAGTCAAGGTAACTTTATTTGTACCAAAAGGTACATTTGGTTGGCAAAGAGTGAGACAGCGCCACACACACAGATATAGACCAACGCACAGTAGAACAGATATAGAGTATGTGACATCTGTGCACAGCTAGAAGGGCTAGGAGACAGTTATAAAAAGTAAAATCATTTTAAGCCCATCCACAAAAGACAATAAAGTAGAACAACAATTATCAAATGATACATCAGATACAGAGATTTGTCAATATGTAAAAAGGCCAACTTTCTTAGACAGTATCAGCACTGGTGACTCCTTTTGCACACAGCTTCACAATTAGGCTCAAAACTGAGTTTGTTGTCTATGACGGTTCCAAGATATTTGTAGGTGCACACAGTCTCTACCACTTGGTTGGTAGAGACTGTGTATGTTCATCTGAAGGAAGGATTTTTTGCACCAACTAAAAAGTCATCAACAACTGGCCCGTGCCCCATTTCATTGTCTTTCAGCAGACTGACAATGACAATAGCAACTTACCACTACCTAGTATGGAATGAACAAATAATGACTACCTTGCAGTGGTCTGAGATGCTTGTCAACAAGTGTAAGCGATCATTATTATTACTAAACGACAAGTACAGGAAAAGTACGGGAAAGTGTGCATTTGCAGCAACACACTCTGATGACTGTATTTCTATGCTCATTCACTTTTCTGATTCTATTGTAGGGTTGGGCGATGTTCCCTTAATTGGCCGTTGACGATGTTTACAGTAAACCATCGTGATGGACGATGATATCGTCCATTTCTCATTATAAGCATTTTTTTTAAAGACATTTACATAGCCTATATATATGCTGCATATTACTATGTATGTTAGGAAAATGTGAGATTGCAGGATAAATGGATCTAAACTTAACATGATTTGAACAGAGTCACGGAACATGAGTTTTGCAAAAGAAATGTGTTAAAACTCGTGCGTAAAGTCTGAGAGGAGAACGACGTATTGAGAGCGTCAACTCCTCAATACCAAGGCTCTTATCACTCTAATACAAATGTAGACCGGAGCTTATTTTTTGCTTTTGCTCAGTTCTAACGTAATGTTTAAGAAACAGTGGGTGAACGGGACGTAGCTACATTTTTGAAGCCGCTCCACGCGCCGCCCGGTCCGTAACCTCTTAACTCCTGCACCGCCTCTTTCTCTCTCCTCTCTCTTTCCTCTCTCGGTCCTTCGTGAGAATAATCCGCGCGCTCAGCTAGCTCCGATGTGAGAGCCATCTCGTCATTTTAAAACGGTTTAAGTTTCCGTACGCAGAAAAGCAAAGCAAAACCATGTGCTGTTAAACTCTGAGCTGCAGAGAAAGAGAGAGCCCCGCGCGTCAGAAACAGAGCAGCTGCGTCTTTACGTTAATAATTACGGCTAACACATCATGGCTTCTGGCAGGTACTGACACTAGCGTGCATATTAGTTATATCGGTGATTTAATTTACAGTGCAATCCCTGCAAAGTTTGCAGGTTTACAAGGCCCACAGAAGATCAGTGCGTGTTTCTGACAGGAGGGGGCGTGGCTCTCCATCGTGATGTTGGCACAACCCTATTGTATTGCCGTGCTGTTGCTATGCCATGACATCACTCGCCTAACCTCTGTGCAAGTGATTTGACTGTTGCCGGATTACTTCTGCAAGACTCAATCATAGATTCTCACTTAACACGGTATCAGATTCTTTAGAAAGGCCTAAACGAAATCCAAACTCACCGCAGTCTTTTCTAACACCGGCGCATTGTCGTTGATGTCCAGGACCTGGATCTCCACGGTGCCGTTGCATGAGAGGGCACCCACTCCCCCTGCCATATCTTTGACCTCGATCACCAGCTTATAGAAGTCAAACTCCTGGACACAACATTCAAAATATTTTGTCAACACAAAGGCAGATTAGCCCAAATATTTAAACATAAAATTACTAACCCTAACCCTAACCAAAAAACGAAAAAATTATACTCAACTCTTTGTATTGAAACATAAAACTTTTGTTGAAAGGTATCTCAAATACTCATGTCTTTCAGCAAGATCATATTTTACAGTTCATTTTTCATCAGTACCAAAGCTGAAATTGAATTTGTTATAACTACTTTAAGCCGTGTGTACAGATTTGACAAACTATGGCATTAGTTTGTTGGGAACACTGTATCAGTGGTGTGTTGGTGTTCATGTCTGACCTCTCTGTCCAGTACATCTGTCTCTCTGACTGTCACTACTCCAGTTTTGGCATCGAGTTCGAACATCGGCTCCGCTGTCTCGGGCTCCTGGCTGAGGATGGTGTAGTGCAGCTCAGAGTTGATCATCCCTGCCTCGTCATCGTCTTTGCCCTCCAGCGTCATCACTACTGTCCCTGAAAAACACACACACTCTTTTCCTTCACATGGTTGATCGTTGACATGTTTTACAGCGACAGCCTGGTGTTTTGAATATGAAACACAAAGGTTCCAATTCTCTGGACGTAAATAAAGTAATTGATATGAAATTGAACTTAGGGAGCATCTTTTGGATGACTTTCATTGCTTTCCTTTTGGCTCCAGGCTCAGTTTTCCTTCAGTGAGGAGTAACAGATACAAGTCGTCGCAATGTTGATATCGATACAGCCAAAGTCAGGGAGTAACCAGGGATGTACGGCACTGCAAAACGTAATCTTGAATTTAAAAAAGAATATTTTATTGCAACAATTTTCTTAAAATAAAAAGCTTTTTCTTAATTTAAAGGGATTTTTCAGGATTTTTGACATAGGGCCTCATTTCCTAGTTATCCAGAGTGTTGCTGATTTCTGGAGATATTCTTTTTATAATTCATGCAGTTCTTATGTTTGAAGAGTTTCGTTGCGCTAGGCTAGTGCAAGGCTAGCGCATTTCTACGACATCAGCGAGCCTCCATTAAAAACAGTGTGACACACTCTACAGAGCACCTAATGCCAATCACTTATAACACCAGACTAACCATATAAATGTTTGTGTCCATAGAGTAATTTGAACCATATTGCATTTAAAATACCTTATATTTGAGCAGCATCAGTTTCGTGGGTTGTATAAGCTACGCAGCGGCGGAGTGATCTGATAGAAAATAGTCCCTCAAAATACGATCATTCATGTGATGCAGGTCAGTTATATTCCAAAAATGATTCAATCGACACAGACATTTATATGGTTAGTCTGGAGTTATCAGTGATTTGCCTCAGGTGCACTGTGGAGCGGGTCAGGCTGTTTTTAATGCAGGCTAGCTGATACCATAGAAATGCGCTTGCCTTGCACTAGCCTAGCACCACGAAAATCTTCAAATATAAGAACTGCATGAATTACAAAAAAAATATCTCCAGAAATCAGCAACACTCTGGATAACTAGGAAATGAGACCCTATGTCAAAAATCCTGAAAGTCTTATCCCCATGGACAGATTTCTTGAAATTAGTCACTCAAATCAAGGACAAATTGATTTATTTCAAGATTACTGTTTGCAATGCAGCAAGGTGATAAAACACCTTGCTGCAAAGGTGGTATTGTGGCCACACCGCCTTTGCTCTGCCCAATCCCGTCAGACCTTGGAAGCTAAGCAGGGAAGGGCCTGGCAGGACTTGGATGGGAGACCGTTTAGTAACACCAGGAAGCCTAGAGAATGCAGTGCGTGAGTGAGTGGTGGTGGTCGGAGGGGCCGATGGCGCAGACTGGTTGCCTCGCTTCCGTCAGTCTACTCCAGGGCAGCTGTGGCTACAATAGTGTGAATGAATAGCGCAATGTAAAGCGTCTTTGGGTGTCTAGAAAAGCGTTATATAAAACCAATGCATTATTATTATTATTAAAAGTTGTTGAAATTGTCATAAAATCACAGGCTGTAACATAGGCTACTGCGTGTGTCAGTACCTTTAGTGCTCATTTCAGTGATGTTTCCGGTGTGCAGCTCAAATTTCGGCGGGTTGTCGTTTTCATCCAAGATAAATATTGTCAGAGGTATGTCATCCTCTGCCTTACTGCCATTCATAAACCTGGCCAACCCTGTCAGCTGCAACACAAATCAGATCCCAATCATTCCGACATCACAGAGTTCACACGGGCACTCGAAATCTTTGACATGCTGTTTTTGAAGTTGAAGTTGGAGAGGTGCTGGAATTTTTTTTATTAAGTTCTCGCGACAGGTTGCAGGGTAAAACTTACATTGTAGGAAGGATATTTCTCTCGGTCCAACGACTCCGCAGTGACCCGCACAAAGCCAGTCTCAGGGTCCACCATAAACAGGTTAAATGGAGGTTTGTCAGCACCTGCCCCGGTCAGGTAGTACTCCACTTTCATTTCTTTGTCTGTGTCTGAGCGGATCTGAGAGGGAAGCGAATGGGAAGGTTAACGATGCCAGGCTAAAAACAGAGATATCAGTTTGATCTAAGTAATTAAATGGGTACTAGAGGCTCTCATAAGATAATGACTTGACAATGTTGTGTGTCATCAAGAGAGATGTAGTGGAACACTTCAGGTAACCATATTTAAATAGGGAAAATGTGGAAGAGCTTGGTAGCTTCTATCTTGACCAGTTTTGGAGCTATAGAGGGGAGGGGGAGAGGCTAAATGCTAACGCCGTCTGCGCTGTGTTTACGTGATTGAAGGCACGGGTGAAGATCAGACAGTTCCTGAAGAACTCGTCAAAGCTAAGGTAAGAACATATCTCAGTATGTAAAAACGGTGGCCTATTCCTTTTAAGATGGGACTGGAGAAGTCCACATAAAATCAGTCACTACACGAAAACAAAGCGGACGGTGCAGTGTTGACATGTTGGTGCGAATGAACATTGGCCATTTTACACAAATCAATCGACTAAACATCAGATTTGAGCGGAGAATATTTTCCCTCGTTCTCCGTTTAAATGAACGGGCTTCGCGCTCGACCGAAAGTGTCTGTACAACGGAAGTGCAGAGAAAGAGCAAAAAGTGGCAAAAGTGGACGGGGCGGAATAAGGTGAATAGATATCATATAATAAAGCCTAGATGTCTCGTACGCGCTGCTGACCAATGGAGGCTGACGTCTGCACGTGGCGGCCATCTTGCCACAGGGAGCTCGCTCACTCGTAACACAGTGTTTTATGGTGCATGTACTTTTCAAATAACCATAAATTGCTCAATTTTCTACCGATTTTCAAACGGTTTGGTTTGTTATAAACGCCAGAGATGTAGTTATGACACACCAAACCGTCGAGATTTCAGCGAGATGAGAGGATTTGTGTTCGTGCTGATCACTCACTTACTTGAGCTCGCCCGAAAGCTTCCCTGTGGCAAGATGGAAGTGACTACGCCTTAAAGCAGTGCTAAGTAACTCTTGCCCCTAGAGGCCATAAGCGCAACTGCAGGTGTCGCAGCAAGTTGCGATTTTTTAAACTTATTAATTGTCTTGGAGAGTAAATACTACGCTGACAGAAAAGGCGAAGGGACAGAGGGATATTGTACATCCAATTATACAATGGAAATATTTTTTTTCACTCAAACTTGGCTGTAAATACTGTTTAAGTGACGTTAGCCCGCAGTTAGCTTTGCCCGTTAGCATGTTAGCTTCTTCTTCATGATTCTATTAGTGTGTATTGGTGGCTCCGGTCCGGTTGCAGTCAAGTTGGAAGCATGGTTTTCTGGCCAGAGACACCAGGGGGAGATGAAAGACCCTCCAATCATCCCATAGACACTTGTATTACCCCCACAGGTACTAGGAAAGGATTTTTAAAAGGGGGGGGTGTTATGCAAAATGGACTTTTTCAAGCTTTACATCATGTTATTATGTCATTCACTCATTAAAAACATGCCTGAAGTGTTGCCTTGGCACATTCACGTATTTTTGAGTAATCTGTAAAAACTCTGATGGCGGCCATTTTAGGGATAGGTTTGCCTGAGTCCTCCTAGGAACGCCCCCACCTCCTGGAGACGCCTCCGAGCTTTCGTCACCAGCCGAGTAACCAACCAGTGCTCCTCAGCAGAACCCCCTCCCCACTGATGCCACAGACAGCGTGTGGAGGGGGCGTGTCGGAAAGAGTCAGAGGTTCTTAAAGAGACAGAGGCCTATTTCAAGACATTCACTACAGCCATTTTGAGAGAGACATTTTATACAAGGCAGTTTTTCTAATTTACTGCATTTACAGACCAACAGAAGGTTTGGTCATCATTGTAGTGTGATATAGACTGGTGCTATGTGATTGAAAAAAGCATAATGCCCCCTTTTTAAGGTAAACATGTTACTTAGTACTGCTTTAAGACATCGAGCGGTGATAAAAACTAACTTGGCGAGTGAATTCTCCAGATTCTGTATTTCAAAATGACATGTCCATATTGACTGAGGTTTAGTGAAACTTATTTAACAAACTTGTAGCCAACCAATGTTCACCGCAATGTTTCTCTGTCCCCCTGAAGCCTAACTTGTGGGAGGGCTCGTTTTAAAGCCCTGACTGCGCTCTTTCCAATGCAACAAACGGGAAGTCTCTATCACTTTTGGAGATAACGGCTTTTACTTGTGCTCGCTCGGCCAATAGGCAGTATTGTATCGGCCCTGACCTCCAGTTTCTTTACTTTTTATTCATTTCATTGTTGTTGTTCTCACTGCTGCAGAGCCGACACATCACGGGCGCAGTAATTAAAACGATTGAAACTTTTTGCTCGACCTATTTTTGGCGCGACATCACACGGAGACAAGACTGCACAATTCAAATATGTAGATCAAACTTGGCCTTGTATACGGTGTGAGAGAGGAGTCGATAACATGTCGTGACAGATCCTTTCATACAGTGGCTCTAATGCCAGCAGGACTTTTATTGTGGTTGTTCATGAGATTTACATACTGTGTGGCATTGATCCATTTGGCAGCATAATGGAAACAACTACTGATTTATAAAGCTAAGCCATAAATTAAACAGTCACCATGTAATGAACTCAGTGAGTCACATAGTAATTACACATTCGCCTAAGGTTTGTGGTGAGCCAGGGGAAGACGACAAGAGAGCAAAGCAATGCACGGGATCATCATGTTTGACCTCTGATATTTGCACTACTTCGAAAAGCCTCACGTCCACATTCATTTACAAACGAAGCACTTTTCCACATTACAGCAATTGCTCCACAGAAAGCACAATGTCAGACCTTTGCGATGTACTCCTTTTTTGAGTAGTCATTGTTCTCTTTCAGCTTCGTCGGAGGGATGACCCATTCTCTCTTCCTCCTCTTCTTCGCTCTTCCTCTGGCTGCTTCAGTCGTCAGCAGCACCTACGACACAAACATGGAAGTGTTTATACATATATTAGAGATTAAATGACCATTGTAATGAATTAATCGCAATTAATCGCATTTTAGCACCATCTTTTTAGGGGTTGTATATATTGTTTGGAGGTATTAGATGCTTCTTTGTAATTTTCTTACATTTTAACCTATACTCAGTGGAGATGTGAAGCCTCTGTGATCATTTCAAACACTTAATAGACAATAGCGGTTTATTTTGTCCTTCCCCAAGACATAAATCAAACTGCTATTGTATTTGAAGTGTTTGAAATGATCAGAGGCTTCACATCACACACACATTAATTCATTACAAAGGCCATAATTAACTTGATTAACCTCTATAGGGCTGTGCAATTAATCAAAATTCGATTACAATTTCGATTATTACACTAAACGATTAAAACATTAGCATAATCGGGGAAAAAAACAATTATTATTTTTTTGCAAATCAGACTTGCATTATTTCACGGCGCTGGTATTATTTTCCCTTCGTATTTCATGTGCCACGGCTCATGCTTTTGCCTGACATAAAAACAAACGGCGCTGTGTGATGATGTCATCAGGCCGCGCTGCTCGGTTTACTTGCGCAGGTGTGAGGGATGGCCATCAGGGGGCAGGTGTGAAACAGAGACCTCTCCTTAATCGAGGCAAGCTTGAAATCATTTGTACTTTTATGACTGTTCAGAAAACAGAAAATATTTGTTTTAATCAATAAATATATAAATAAAATTAAGATTTTTTTTTAGAGGCGACAAATAATCGTTCAATTATGACTAAAATAATCCTGATTATTATTTTTCCAATAATTGAGCAGCCCTACCTCTTATCACCCGCCTTAACCGAGCGCATTTTCTCCATTTCGGCTTTACCCAAATCTAAAAGCTTCACGATTGGAGCTAGCAGCCTATAGGCCAGTGTGACGCCTCATTTGAAAGCTAAGACCTACAGAAACCGATGTTGACGGATCTTAATCCTCGCCTTGTTTCTGCTTTGTCGTCACTTTTTTCACGTTCTTTCTCATCACATTTCTGCCACATTTGTTGTTGTTTTTGTCACTTTTTTGGTTGCACTTTTGTGGCTTTTTCGTCACTATACTGCAAAAAGTAATTAACTAGATCAGTATAAACATCTCAATTTGAGCACAATAATCCGAATTTTAGTTGTTTTGACCAGTTAAGAAGTTCTTGGGCATTTGTCCTAGATTATTTCACTTGTTCTGAGATGTTTCTGACTCGTTTCGATACATTTCGTCCTTATTTCAGGTCATTTTCTTTGCCAATGGGGTCAGAAAATTGGTCTTATCTCATTGGCAGTTTTACTTTCTTATTTCAAGCGAGATTTACCCTAGAACTGGTCTGAAATGTCCTCAAACAAGCACAGTAAACTTGGTCCGATCAGGAAAAGTGTCTAAATGAGTGAAAACCGCTCAAAACAAGATACATTTCCTCAATTCAAGTCATTTAAGCCAATGCTTGATATTCACTTTTTGCAGTGTATTTTGACGCCTTTTTTACTTTTAAACTTTTAGATTTGGGTAAAGCCAAACTGGAGAAAATGTGCTCGTTTCAGTTTGGGGTTAAGAGGTTAAATAAAATAAAGTAAGTGGTCACATTTATATAGCACCCTTCAAAGCGCTTTACACCAAGGACCCAGTCACCCGTTCACACTCGCACTCACACTCCAGCGCACGCAGACGCTGGAGGCCAGGAGGGTGAAGTGCCTGAGGCCTAAGGACATGACGACAGTGTGCACCTGCGGGATTCGATCCGCCGATCCTCCGATCACAAGACGGCTTAGCCTGATAAACCACACACACTTCTTTTCTGCACGAAAGACGGTGGGTGTGGCCACACACGGTAAACAAGTTGCTGATTGGCGACTGAGGCCGAACTGAACCAATCACGACCGTCACAGAGAAATGACAAGGTTTCGTCACTCACGGCAGCACTATGTTGTTCAATTAACATTAACATTAGCCAAAACTAATCATGGAGTAAGTAGACGCAACCTAGACCAAATGTGACATGAAAATTGTGTATTTTTTCATTAAAACCTACTTTGTTTTTAAAGTTAGGGTCTGTAGTGTTTTCTAATTGAAAATTTCATAAATATCCGTCTGTGTCTCATCCAATCAGGAAGCAGAATTGGCACTAAGAGCCTCCAAAACACTCTCTTTAAGTTTACTCCATCAACATGTCCTCAAGCGCCGCCACTTTAGCTTTATGTGATTAAAAATGAAAATAAACGATAAAGAGAGAGCCAGGCAGAAGACGACCCGCTCTACTCTCTGCTCCCCAGTGCATTTTTTTTATTTTAGAAAAGGATACATTAAAGCCACACTTCGTAGTATATTACCCAATAAATAAAACTGAAATACAAGCATTTATTTTATGACAGATATTTTCATCATTGAAAAACACCTCACAAATGTACAAACAGCTTTTGCTGTGAGCGGCTCATCTCTCCTGAGACATAACTGTAGCTTTACCGGGAGTGGGGACGTCTCCAGCTCGTCTCCCTGGAGATGTCGACTAAAGTCAGCACAATTTGAGCTTTCAATACTTTCTCATCCAAATCTGTTCTTTGATTACCCACTGCTGCAGCATTTTCTGTGTTGAGCTGGTCATTACAGTATAGTCCAAAATGTTACGCAGTGTTGTATCCAATCTCTGAGATGGTTTTAGTGAAATCTTTTTTTTGTGTGTGTGGAAATTACAAAGCTGGTGTTGTCCGGCATCTCCATGGAAAGCGATTTATTAATTGTAGTAGAGACGGAGCCGAAGGATTTGTTTGTTATTTCATTCCCATCTTCATCCCCAGATTTAAAGGTACACTGCGTAGCATTTTGGGCTATGCTGTTGCGGCAAAACAAAACATGCTCCTAATGACACAGAAAATGCTGTTACTGCAGTGTGTAATAAAAGAATGGATTTGGATGAGAAACTAACCTGTTTAAATCCCATATTCTACTGACTTCAGCCACAACTCCATGGAGACGGGGTGGAGACGTACCCACTCCGAGTAAAGTTTACAGTCATGTCTTGGAAGGGGTGAGCCTCATAAATGTTTGTTTGTACATTTATGAGCAAGGCCGTGGGAACCCAGGGTGCTGAGGGGGCTGCAGCACCCCCTGGTGGATAGTTTGGAAACAGCAGGCAATATTAATGAATAGGAAATATGTGCAGAAAAAGCGTTTTGGGGGTAAATTTTGTCCCTCAGCACCCCCTAGCTAAAATATCTTCCCACGGCCCTGTTTATGAGGTACTTTTCAATGATGAAAATATCTGTTATAAAATAAATGCTTGTATTTCAATTTTATTTGTTGGGTAAAATTCTACACGGTGTGGCTTTAAGAGAAACAGGTTCAAACTAAAAATACATTTTTCTGATTACAGTTTTGGATGTACACTACAAAAAGTAAATATCAAGCATTGGCTTAAATGACTTGAATTGAGGAAATGTATCTTGTTTTGAGCGGTTTTTACTCATTTAGACACTTTTCCTGATCGGACCTAGTTTACTTTGCTTGTTTGAGGACATTTCAGACCAGTTCTAGGGTAAATCTCGCTTGAAATAAGAAAGTAAAATTGCCAATGAGATAAGAACAATTTTCTTACCCCACTGGCAAAGAAAATGACCTGAAATAAGGACGAAATGTGTCGAAACGAGTCAGAAACATCTCAGAACAAGTGAAATAATCTAGGAAAAATGCCTAAGAACTTCTTAACTAGTCAAAACAACTAAAATTTGGATTATTATGCTCAAATTGAGATGTTTATACTGATCTAGTTAATTACTTTTTGCAGTGTATATGCAAAATCACCACCAGATGAAAGTCATACTGTCATGTCCACAGTCAGTAGAGAAATACAACAGCACAGCTTAAGCCTTACACTTACTCAGGATTATCAAAAGGCACCCGGCCATAACTAAATACTCATTGGAGCCTCAAAGCAAACACCGATAGCTCAGCCAAGCATTAAACCAGCTTTTTTTTTTCTTTTTTGCCTTAATCCCAACACGCAAAAAGATTCTACTGACAAAATCTAAAATTAAACCACTGTATACGTGCCAACAAGACAACACTGATGGAAAGGAAAGTACAAGAACCTCCTCCTGAACAGTCAGTCCTCAATGCACCTGTGTTTGAAGTCACACAATACGCGTAAGTTCAAGCTCCAGTGCGCGTGTTAATGCCCTTCAGTGTTTGCTGTTTAAATACGGGGCTAATGTTTGCTGAGTGCGGAGGTCACACGTATGTCTCTGCGTCCGAACCGCTGTCAGAGAGAGAAATGGTAACGTACGGAACACACGCCCTCAGTGAAGGAACAAACTGTGCCAGATCCTCACTTTCACGCTCAAAAGTGACTCATGTTCTGTAGAATATATAGTTCAAAATGCTAGTATTGGCAGCAGTAAACAAGAACAGACATTTGCTTTGTTATGTGAAAGCTTGAAATATATGAACAAAGCATTTTAAAGGTGAAACATGGGCATAGGTTAATGAAATAGCTGTTGATGGAAAGGTAAATAAAGAAATGATTGTAAATGAGAGCAGCTCCGTGACCTTATTCTTCAAAACAGTGAACATAATATGACCTCATGACATCTTATAAGTGCAGGCAGTCGGTCGGTCGATTTGCAAGGCGATGACCAGGTTAGATAGTTGGACAATATTAGCAAATTAAAGTTACCACATCTGGAAAATACATGTTAAAAATGTTTTTTAAGTGGGTCAGCAGTGACCCCGAGGCACTGACTGTTCTCGTGTGAAAGCTGCTCGCGCTCGTCAAAGAACCTGCTTAAATGAAGTACTGCAAGGGTATAACTAAACTTGACGGCACAAGTTTTTATGACTGAGCTGCTTAGACTTTTTGACCCTTTGAGTAACTTTTTAGTGTTAGTGTAAACCCTGTGAAGCGGCACAGCTGAAGCGTCATTTTAAAGGCACATTGTGGATCATAGCTGCCAGCAAAACAAAACATGCTCCTCATGCACTGCAAAAAGTCATTATAAACATCAGTATAAACATCTCAATTTGAGCATAATAATCCAAATTTTAGTTGTTTTGACTAGTTAAGAAGTTCTTGGGCATTTGTCTTAGATTATTTCACTTGTTCTGAGATGTTTCTGACTCGTTTCGATACGTTTCGTCCTTATTTCAGGTCATTTTCTTTGCCAATGGGGTAAGAAAACTGGTCTTATCTCATTGGCAATTTAACTTTCTTATTTCAAGCGAGATTTACTTTAGAACTGGTCTGAAATGTCCTCAAACAAGCAAAGTAAACTTGGTCCGATCAGGAAAAGTGTCTAAATGAGTGAAAACCGCTCAAAACAAGATACATTTCCTCAATTCAAGTCATTAAAGCCAATGCTTGATATTTACTGTTTGTAGTGTGACCAGCTCGACATTGACAAGTTATTTTTACAATCAAAGAATGGATTTGGATGAGGACCGAACCTAAATACATCTCATGCGCGGCTGCCGCCCTTTAGTCTCCATGGAGACGAGCTGAAGACATCCCGGTCCCGGTGAAGTTTACAGTCAAGCCTTAGGAGAGCTGAGCCGCTCATTAAACACACATTTGTTTGGCCATTTTTTATGTACAATAAAGATATCTGTAATCTAATAGATGCTGGTGTTTTCCTCTATTGAGTGTGGCTCAGTTGCGGACTGGCCATATGTCATATATATACATTCTGGAAGAGCACAGAAGGGCCACTGGCTCTGGGGCCTCCGGTCGGGCCCCTCACTTTCCTCCCTAACCTCTCACACCCTGCCGTAATCGAGCTTTACCCAAATCTAAAAGCTTAAAAGAAAACCATCCAAAAGCAAGGACGAAAACGGAACAAAAATGTGCCATAAAAGCAACAAAAAAAGTGACAAAAACGCAACAAAATGTGACGAAAACATGACGACAAAGCAATGAAAAATCGATGAAAAAACAACAAAAACATGAGAAAAAAAAACGAAAAACAAGAGACAAAAACACAACACCAAACAACAAAAACGCAACAAAAAAGTGACCAAAAAAAGTGATGAAGCGACAAAAAGTTACCATCACTTTTCTAGATTTTAGCTTTCAAATGAGGCGTTACAGTGTTGCTCTCCAGTCAAGAAGCCTTTTAGATTTGGGTAAAGCCGAACTGGAGAAAATGCTCTCGGTTAATACGGGGGGCAAGAGGTTGAACATGTCTTTGTGGAAGTGTCGCATTTACGCTAATTTTGGGCCAGGCTGGTCAGAGTCCAGGGCTGTTTTTCAGTCCCAGTCCGCCCCTGCTGTGGCTTAGGCATTATTCCAATAGATTCTGCAAAATGTGTCAAATAAAGTCATAAAAGCTGCGTTAGGTTTCCAAATGTTGCTTCATCATTGATTTACTATTTGTCGTTGTGTTTGAAGTGGGAGGATGAGCGCAAATCACTTTGAACAAAAGCTTTTTGTATTCAGTGCACATTCTGACTCATGGTGTCCTTTATCCTGTAATTAAATACAAATCACCAAATGCAAAAGTTCCTCTAAATAGAATACGTAATTGATTTTATTTTTAGCTTCAAAATATCCAGAATCTATACCGTTACTCAAAAGGTTTCAAATGATCATTTTTGTCACATTATCCATGACTTATTTGCATGAATAATAGAATAATAATATAAATAGATCGTTTGATTTACTAGTCCTTAACCAGAGGGGAATCTATTGAACCTATTGCACATGTTTTTTAAAGGTAGCAGGACACAAATCACCTGGAGACAACATACACAGCCACGGGAAGAACCTGCAAACCCCGCACAGAGAGGCCCAGGACCTTCTTGCCATCAATTGTGCAACTGCGCCCCCCTCCCCCCCCCCTCCCCCCTCCCCAATGTATCTCCTTTAGCCCCAAACATCGGTCACTCACCAGTGCCAGCGTCAGGAGCAGCAGCAGCAGCAGCACCTGCCGCCTGGAGCTGCACGCCATAGTATCTCTCCCGGGACGTCCCACACTGAGCAGCCTTTTTGCGATGGGTCTCACCCGTTCCCCGTCTGATCCTGCTCTAGTTCTGTCCCGTCACCGGAGGAGTCGGTCTCTTTCAGGACGGGGGCCCGACGACACACCCCCTCGCCCCCTCCCCCTCCCTCTTCCACCCGAGTGTGCAGCTTTAGTGGCATGTGAAGGCGGTGCGTGTTTCGGAGAGGTGTGGTGCGACGCGGGGCAGGTTGAAGACGGAGCAGAGGAGGCCGGAACAGGTCTTGATCAAACAAACTCCTGAGAGACAGGAGAATGCGAGGGGAGGGCAAAGGGGGACTTACTGTAATGTAGATGAAATGCACACTGCACTTTTCTCCCATCATAGAGGAACTGGATTGCTAGGACTATAGAGTTCTGTTACCATGGAGATCCGCCATGTTTGCGGGTGCTAGCAACATTTTCCATAGACTAACATGAGTTAAAAACAGTGTAATAAGTGGAGGGAAAAAAAGCTGTGAAACTGTTGAGTCACAACTGGTAAATACATCTAGCTCACCGTGTCACAGTGTTTTGATGTGAACAATAACTCCAGTATTTTAATATCTCTGTTGGTTTATTGTTGCTGCTAATCCCATGATGCTTAGCGATTTGACATCACGATCATGAACTCTTTTCGTTTGTTAAGTGTGACGTCACACGCAACAATAAACCACGGTCCATCCATCCATTTTCTTCCTCCTGCCTCCTGCAGGTGGTGGGTCCACAGGACGGCCTCATGGTTCTAACTGGGCCTGTTGGTCTCTCATAAGGGGCTTCTGAACCGCTCTTTGTCTGACCCGTCACTTATTGCTCTGGGAGACCCCACCAGGGGCACGAAGCCCCCGACAACAGAGCCCCCAGGATCATTCGGGTGCTCAAACCCCTCCACCACGTTAAGGTGGGATAAACCACGGTAACGCTTCATATTAAGGTGTGCACTTTAAGTATTAATAAGGTATTAACAAGCATTAATATTATGCTTGTAAAGGTTTAACACACTGCACTGTTGATATACTAATAGGCCATTAATAATAAACGTATTCATAGCCAATCCTTAACCCTTACCCTAACCCTAAAATGATTACTAATGCTTATTAATACTTAATGAGCACACTTTAATCTAAAGTGATACCTAAACCCCTTCCGGGTCCAAACTGTTGACACTTCCACCAACAAACAGCAAAAAACCACAACTCTATCTGAATCTCCTGCTGAAATAACAATGGATTAAAGGCTGCAAACTGTTTAACACCTAATTAGAATGATATAACTCACCATTTCTCCAGGCAAAATATATGTTTATATTTAAAATAAGTCTTCATTGATTATGGAAAAATAATTTGATAATGTCAGAAAATAGTTAAAAACGTTATCGTTTTACTCTTTAACTGTGATATTATTGTTTTACTCTTTAACTGTGATATTATTGTTTTACTCTTTAACTGTTATATTATTGTTTTACTCTTTAGAAAAGCATTACTTAAGAAAATCCAGAGTAAATATAATATTTCTTTTGTGGTCAGTTGTTTAAAACGAACCTTGTAGTCGGCTCTACAGCAGGTTAAAATCAGCTAAATCTCATTATAGAATAATAAAACAGAAATTTAAAGCAATCCTTGGTTCCTGCAATGTCATTTAAAGCAGCGGTTGACCATACATGATACATATTCACACAGTTGAAGCTTTCATAGATTTTTTGAGTACATATTGTATAATGAGTTATATGCAGTAATACATCCATGTCAAGTTGAACTGATGCGAGCTACGACGCGGCATCGCGGCCGTGTGAGGGGGAGGCTAAAAAACAAACAAACACAAAACGATACATCTTGTTGACAAAAAGCAACACTGCAGGGTGACACTGGACACTGTCAGGTTAAAATGTTGAACTGTTCAAAAGTGTTTAAAGGAACAGGCCACCATTTTCCATACTGAGATATGTTCTTACCTGAGCTTATGCGAGTTGATACGTACCAGTCTGGTCTTTGTGTGTGCCCTCAGTCATGCAAAACAACCAAAGATGTTGTTAGCATTTGGCCTCGTCCAATGTGTTCCTATAGCTCCAAACAGGATGAAGTTGGAAGCGACCAAGCTCTTCCACGGGCACAAAGACCAGACAGGTACGTATAAACTCGTCTAAGCTCAGGTAAGAACATATCTCAGTATGGAAAAACTGTGGCCTGTTCCTTTAAAGTTCTGGCTGATTTTTTTATTGGTAGTTTTAAATGAGGATTTGTAATTTAGAAATGTAGCTATGTGTATATGAAATCCATAGAGGATGTATAAATTAACAATATGTCAAACATCACTTTTTTTGTGGGTAAAGTATGTGATGACATGTTGATCTATTGTAATGGGATGACTGTTTTTTTTTTCTAACATAAACGTTTGTAGTTTGGATCTTACTTCTTGAGAACAACCTCCACACCCAACTACAGTTTCATCGAGGAATTCTCACAGTATTTGTTGAGTTCACGTTACGTTACAAACACACACGAATCTAATTCGAACCAAAAGTGGTTTGAACAAAACATGTTTGCTGCTACATACTTCGTACTTTTACAACACATGACATTGTTAAAACTGAACATTAAAAGGATTTGTGCTTGATCCAATGAGCCGCAAATGCTCTTCCAAAAGTGTGTCCCCTCCCTGAACAACGTAAGCCGCAGTGATCTCAGATTGATATCTGCGGTTCATGTTATTGGCACTGTATTATCATCAAGCTCAGATGGCTGACTTCAAACTCACTAAACTGAATTTACTCAACTCAAAATTTATTCAACTCTTTCTGTCCGGGCTGGTAATTTGGACCTCAAAGCAAGTCACCAAGTGTACAGAGCCTCTCGAAAGTATTCATACACCTTGAACTTTTGCACATTTTGTCATGTTTACAACCCTAAACATAAAGATTTTATTTTGATTTTTTTACTGAACGTTCACACAAAAATAACCGACAACTGTGAAGTGAAAGCAAAATGATACATGATTCTGTTATTTTTCATAAAATAGAAAACCGAAAAGTGGGGCGTGCATAAGTATTCATACAGCATGAATGAATACTTTGTGGAACCCCCTTTTGCTGAGACTGTCCTCCAACAGAAAACGACACAAGTGGTCGTTTGTCTTATCCCTTAATTACGACCATATAAGACGTTTACTAAAACAGCGCCCCCAAGCTCCCATTGAGGGTATGTACATTACATTTAACCCAATTCAGAAACGACTTTATTTTACGTAGTGTTTTGCGATGACGATTCCAAAACTCAAACGCAAAGAAATAAATTACAAACTTGCAAAATGAGCCCCACATGCAATAAGTAAAGCCGTCCCAGGTCTTCAGCCCCGCCACACCTGTGGAGGAACTGAACGTCCAGCGGTGCCAAAGGCTCTCCAAGCGCGCTCTGCGCTATTACGCATCACACCTCCCCAACCGCAGCAGCGGCGACTTTTCACCATCCTCATCATTTATTACATTATATGTGTGAGCTATAGGTTATCGCCATTTTACTCACAACAGCGACACCAAAGCACAACTCACCATTGACGCCTTCGTTTCTTCTCCTCCATATGCGTCACTGCCAACTCCATAAACTCTCCTGTCCGCTTCCATCTCTGTCCTCAAACGTCCTCGTGTCTCAGACTCCGTGTCTCCCGTACGTCCGGTTGTCCGGTGACCGCGGCGATCCTCGGATCCGCCCCGGGTTCCAGTGCGCATGATGCAGGGAAACACCTCTGTCACCCCGACAAAGTCTGGCCTCGGCTCCGCTGCTGTTCTCCACAAAGTCCTGCGTCACTTTCAGAGTTCCTCTTGAAAACGTGCAGCCAAATGTCCTGATCAAACTGATGTGGTTCATTTCTCCGCAGTTTCGTCATTTAAGGATAAAAATATAAAACATCACAGCTGTGTTTAGCTCGCGGGTTTTTCCAGCTAGATTTGACGGACACTCGCTCTGTCCAATGAAAACACGTGAATCAGCTCGAGGGCGTTTGGGCAGGTGAGCCTGCGCTCTGATTGGCTGAAGAGTCAGCTACGTCATATCCAGTAATATTTGTTAATAATTATCATCATTATATTATAAACAATCTGAAATAAACTGTTGTAAAGCATTTCATCTGATGCCTGTGATTTATATGGACTAAAGCAGGATTTAACCCTATAGCAAAAGGTGCACAGGAGGGAAGAAAAAAGAAAGGGGTTTATGTATTTGATTTGATTTATTTATTTGTACATTTCTTATTATCTACTACTTCTGCATTTATATATTTACCGCAGCAATAACTATTCTTTCTGGGATCCATTTATTTATATTTTTAATTGTTATTTGAGTTTTTTACTTTTACTCAAGTAATATTATTTTGAAGTAGTATCTGTACTCGAGTGTAGTTCTCTTTTTACTGAGTAAATCTGCAAGCGGCAAACTGAAGAAAACAAATGAAAATGAATCAAAGCACAATGAATCTAAACCTGTATTAATTTTCTTGTGTCTTATCAAAATAATTGTGATTTATTTTTTTCTGGGGTATTTTTTACACATATCAGAATTTTCAACATTGTTTTATATTTTTTCTCTGCTTTATCAACACTAAACCTTAATTAGACAAACATTTACTCAGGGGTTATGATAAAATTAAGAAACAAAAACATAATTCTTATAGTTTTCATCATGTCACGTTTCATCTGGACCGTGAGGGTTCGCACATCCATGTGGTGCATGTGTGTGTTGATTGATCATATGTGATGTCGGTGGAGCTCACAGGAGGAGCCACAGGAGGAGCTACAGGAGGAGCCACAGGAGGAGCCACAGCCACATCTGGATCACCAGTGTTAAGTCATGTAACATAAAAGTGAGTGTGGACATTTGACCATCTCAGTGTCGAACACTGGCTCACAAAGGAACCTAAAGAACTGGACGCAATTGGACTGTCCAGAACTCCATGAAGCACATCTGTCCCTGCAGTTGTTCATTAGATGTTTACATCATAGGGAATGATGATGATGTTCCTCTGCACAAAACAGATCAGAAATAATGCAACCTCCTCATTACTATTTGATAAAGTCATGTTTACATTTCTATATTTTATTAAAACACACTTGACAGTCGTCTGTATGATTTACATGATGGGCGGCACATGTGGCTGAGTGGTTTGTGCTCTGGCCTCACAGCAAGAGGGTCCTGGGTTAAATTCCCTTTCAGTGGAGTTCACCTGCACCCCAACAAAAGATAAGATATGATAAGATAAGATAAACGTCTTTAGCCCCAGAGGGGGATTTGTCTTTTTTCTTGGCGACAGAGCCGCTCATCTGCGCACACACAATCAGACATGACAAAACATTCACACTGAACACAAAGTGCCACATCTGCAGTGTCTCTATTACATTTGCTTTAAACATAAAACATGTGCATTAGGTGAATCCTCCAGCAGGTGATTCTGACCATCAGCCTGGCTCCACATCTGGAGATGGTCCCCAGATGCTACACGCTCCTGCCCACTGCTCCTGACGGGTCGCCTCAGTCGAAGGAGGGGCCACATGCAGAGACACATAAATGATCTTAACCTTTATCTGCACTCATGTGTTTAGCTCATTATGTCATGCATAGAAACACATATGGGTAGAATGATTATTATGACCAAGACATTTATTTTGAATAGAAAAATAATAAAATGTGTAACATTGTTCATATAAATCACAGACATCAGAGGAATTGCTCTATAACAGTTTATTTCAGATTGTTTATAATATAATGATGATAATTATTAACAAATATTACTGGATATGACGTAGCTGACCCTTCAGCCAATCAGAGCGCAGGCTCACCTGCCCAAACGCCCTCGAGCTGATTCACGTGTTTTCATTGGACAGAGCGAGTGTCCGTCAAATCTAGTTGGAAAAACCCGCGAGCTAAACACAGCTGTGATGTTTTATATTTTTATCCTTAAATGACGAAACTGCGGAGAAATGAACCACATCAGTTTGATCAGGACATTTGGCTGCACGTTTTCAAGAGGAACTCTGAAAGTGACGCAGGACTTTGTGGAGAACAGCAGCGGAGCCGAGGCCCGACTTTGTCGGGGTGACAGCGGTGTTTCCCTGCATCATGCGCACTGGAACCCGGGGCGGATCCGAGGATCGCCGCGGTCACCGGACAACCGGACGTACGGGAGACACGGAGTGTGAGACACGAGGACGTTTGAGGACAGAGATGGAAGCGGACAGGAGAGTTTATGGAGTTGGCAGTGACGCATATGGAGGAGATGAAACGAAGGCGTCAATGGTGAGTTGTGCTTTGGTGTCGCTGTTGTTGTGAGTAAAATGGCGATAACCTATAGCTCACACATATAATGTAATAAATGATGAGGGTGGTGACCTGTAGCCGCTGCTGCGGTTGGGGAGGTGTGATGCGTAATAGCGCAGAGCGCGCTTGGAGAGCCTTTGGCACAGCTGGACGTTCAGTTCCTCCACAGGTGTGGCGGGGCTGAAGACCTGGGACGGCTTTACTTATTGCATGTGGGGCTCATTTTGCAAGTTTGTGATTTATTTCTTTGCGTTTGTGTTTTGGAATCGTCATCGCAAAACACTACGTAAAATAAAGTTGTTTCTGAATTGGGTTAAATGTAATGTACATACCCTCAATGGGAGCTTGGGGGCGCTGTTTTAGTAAACGTCTTATATGGTCGTAATTAAGGGATAAGTCAAACGACCACTTGTGTCGTATGGATTTGGAGGACTTGTTGCTTTTGCTGCAATAACAGCAGCAAGTCCTTTGGGGTTTGACTCTACAAGATTTGCACATGTAGAGACTGACATTTTAGCCCATTCATCTTTACAAAACAACCCAAGCTCTGTCACATTAGAAGGAGAGCGTTTGTGAACAGCAGTTTTCAGATTATTCCACAGATTTTCAATAGGATTTAGGTCAGGACTTTGACTGGGCCATTCTAACACATTAATATGTTTTTATTGAACCATTCCATTGTAGATTTATCTTTGTGTTTAGGGTCATTGTCCTGCTGAAGGTGAATCTCTGCCCCAGCCTCAGTTCTCTTGCTGACTCCAGCAGGTTTTCCTCCAAAATGTCCCTGTATTTGGCTCCATCCATCATCACAACTATTCTTACAATCTTCCCAGTCCCTGCTGAGGAAAAGCAGCCCCACAGCATGATGCTCCCCCCCGTATATTTGACATTGGGGACGGTGCACTCAGGACGATGAGCAGTGTCAGATTTGCTCCATACATAACGTTTTGCATTTGGGCCAAAAAGTTTAATTTTTCTCTCATCTGACCAAAGCACCTTCTTCCACATGGAGCTGTGACTTCTAACAAACTTCAAACAGGATTTCTTATGGCCTCCTTTCAATAATGGCTTTCTTCTTCCACTCGTCCATGAAGGCCAGATTTGTGTAGATACGACTTATTGTTGTCCCGTGTACAGATTCCCCCAGCTCAGCGGCAGGACTTCACAGCTCCTCCAGAGTTATCTTGGGGCACTTGGTTGTATATCTTACCAGTGCTCTCCTTGTTCAGTTTGTTAGTTTACGTGAACAGCCGTGTCTTGGTAAGTTGGCAGTGGTGCTTTACTCTTCCCATTTCTGAATGATGGATTGAACAGTTGCTCCGGGAGATGTTTAAATCTTGGGAAATCTTTGTATAACTTAAGGCTGCTTCAAACTTCTCCACAGCTTTATCCCTGACCTCTCTGGTGCTCCTTGACCTTCATTATGCTTCAGTAACCAATACACTCCGACCACAGCTCTGAGGGCCTAAAAGAACAGCTGAAATTATACTGAGAGTAGATTACACACAGGTGACCTCTATTTAATGGTTAGGCCAAGGTGTGAACATTCTGGAGTCATGAGGAATGTTATAAAGGCAATTTAATGCACTCAGAAAATGCTGTATGAATACTTATGCACGCCCCACTTTTCACTTTTCTATTTTTTGAAAAATAACAGAATCATGTATCATTTTGCTTTCACTTCACAGTTGTCTGTTTCTTGTGTGAGAACGTTCAGTAAAAAAATCTAAATAAAATCTTTATGTTTAGGGTTGTAAACATGACAAAAGTTGCAAAAGTTCAAGGTGTATGAATACTTTCGAGAGGCACTGTATATAAACAGAAATGTACGTGTTCAAAAAACCTGGTCCCAAAACGAAGACCTCAACTGTGAGAAGAACACAAATTGGCTGAAAGCTTGTTCTACAGGTTTGTCATCTCTGAAGTTCACTGTTCGGTTCATGTTTCATAACGAGTAAAAACATCTGGTCAGGTTTATTGTAATCGAGTGAATCATGATTTGAATCTTGTGACTGTTCCCCTCTTCTCTTTGTGACTCATCAGTCATTTAACATACTGAATTTGCATTACTCACTGTCAGTGAAACTAATCTACATATCAAAGGCTTTACTTTCACTTGACTTTCCACTTCTAAAGCAATACTGTGCAATTAAAGAACTAAAAACAGCAACTGACTCACACTTTTCTGAGTAATTGCGGCGAGTCTTTGATTACTTTATTTTGAAGATGATTCCAGAACCGACGGTTAGTCACAAACCTCACAAACCTGTTCCCTGTTATAAAACGCGTGTTTATCAAAGCCTTTTCAGATAGAAAGACACTGAATACTTGATTAATAAATACTAACTGGAAAACATACTTATCTTATCTTATCTCCTGGAGCCGCCACCTTAACGTGGTGGAGGGGTTTGAGCACCCGCATTATCCTGGGAGCTCTGTTGTCGGGGGCTTCAGTTTATTTTACTTTAGTTTATTTATTTATTTGACAGGGACATGTACAAGGAGCATTAATCAGCAGATGAAAAGATGCTTTGTACCAGACTTTAGCTCTTGGAGCTAATTTCCATCTGCAGTCCCCGAGACAGACAATTACAAAACACTACAAAAAGCATAAAAAAATACAGTTCATGATATTTACAGACAGTATTTACATTTATATACACTTAAAAAAAAAAAAAGTACATTTCATTAAAAGGAAAACTTGTTCCTCTATAGTCTATACCCACCCCGACCCTTCTCAGATGTCAAATTTAGTTGTTGCTGTTGTTGATTTCTTTAATGCTGACATGTTTGATTTCCCAGAAAATGTTGTTTCACACCCAGGCAAAATCGTTTTAAGTCTTTGCATAATTTTAGTGCAGTTGGAAGTTTGTTCCATTCAGAGATAGTTTTAAAAGAAAATGCTGATTGTCCTAATGCTGTTTTTCGTTTTGGTACATTGGCCTTTGACTGTTGACCTTGTTGTTCTGACCATCTGATCAGATGTTAATTGGACAAACGTTTTTAGTGGTGGAGGAGCCACATTATTAACAATCTTGAATAGTAATTTTAGATTGGCTGATTTAACTATATATTCAAAATTGAGCATTTTATATTTGGTCAATATTTGACAGTGATGATACTTCATGCCCCTGGTGAGGTCTCCCATGGCAGACCGGTCCAAAGAGCGGTTCAGAAGCCCCTAATGAGAGACCGACCAGCCTGGTTGATCGTGAGGCCGTCCTCCCGTGGACCCACCATCTGCAGGGGGAGCCATAGGGGCTGGTGCAATGTGATTGTGGCTCCAACAGCTGCCCCCACGACCCGGCAACGGACAAGTGGTAGAAGATGGATGGATGGATGGATGGATGGAAAACATTCTGAAAATCCAAAATGTTAGGTTTAATATAACATCTTTGTCCAATCACACAGGAGTATTTTTTTAAGGGGTCTTGTTG
This sequence comes from Gobius niger, assembly GCF_951799975.1. Taxonomy (NCBI): domain Eukaryota; kingdom Metazoa; phylum Chordata; class Actinopteri; order Gobiiformes; family Gobiidae; genus Gobius; species Gobius niger. Next base: position 5,360,776 of record NC_136868.1, read on the forward strand.
TCACTGTTATAGAGACTTTTGGCCCTGCTTCAGTCTGAGTTCTGATGATAAGGGCTTGTGAAAATCAACTTCCCTCTCTCTTGGTACAGCTGCGTCTTTAGCCTTTACCTGCGAACCTGCATTCGTATAGTTTCTGTGTTACACTCCGTTTTGCTGGATGCTTTTGTACATCTCTGTCGTGTTTTTGTTTGAGTTTTTTTTTTACTGCGGAGAGTCTCTAATGGTCCTGAAGAAAGCAGAAGAAAACACATTTGAGACCTACACATTTCTTCAGCACAGTGGAGGCGCTACAGGAAACCAAAAAGGGACAAACGAGATGGTGAAAGAGACTGTTGTGGAGCGGAGGGAGCTGCGCAGGAGGAAGAGGAAGGAGGAGGAGCTGACCAGTGCAGGACACCACGCTCTGAGACAGGGACAAACCCAGGAGGCGCTAAACCATTTCAGAGGATCAGGAGCACTGAAGGCAGCAGGTTTCCTCCAAAACATACGGCTCAGGACTAAATCACTTACTTACTTAAAGAAAAAACTTATATTTATTTAATTATATAATTCATTGTTTTAAAATAAATAGAATGTGTAGGAATTGACTATTCTGTGGACCTTTTCTCTCCATATATTGTCTGGTCTCCAATTTATTCACTTCTTGACTTTGGCACAAGTCTGAAAGATTTGTACCACATGAACATCTCTGGCTCTGAGAACCTGAGTTGACTGGTCTCCTGGTGGTGCCAGGAGCCTGTACGAAACACAGAGAGTGTGTTTACATTTTATTCTGCCAAAATCTGTGACAGTCTCTGAGTTTTGTCATGAAACTAAAGCAGCTTTAAAGAGTTGCTTCAAACATAGTTGTGGTCGACTGCAGTTGAGTAGAAGACCTTGGTTCTATACTTTATAATTGTACTTATTCAAACGTGTGAAGGTTAACTCAGGTCGACTTTTTAAATGTAGTACAGAAATTGAGGGTTAGGGTTAGTTGAGGAATGTTGTTTTTACAGAAATTGGCCTCATTAGACGAGTATGACTGTAGACCAGGTATGCGCAAACGTAAAGGCCACATTTGGTTGTTGATGTTGTGGGGGCCGGGCCGGTCGCACATAAAACAAGTACAACTCTCATCAAATAGACTGTCATTGCCTCAACACATTCAATGCCAATGAAAACATAGATGATGTTTACCTTTCTAGCTAATGCATGTGAGGCCTGGCCATGTTTGCGACCCAGATGGTTTAAGCCTCCAGCGCCATGACTCGTCCGCTTCCCAGCTGTGCTGCGACCCACGTCCACCCTTTCACCGCCTCTTCTATCCATGGCTTCACCCTGCATCATCCTTCACCAGTCTCCCGTACCACCACCAGTGTCCAGGCTCCGGGTAGGACATCCCTAACTCTAATCTACCCATCCATAATAGCTTTAATCCGTATATCGATGTCTGATCGCCAAAAATATATATGTCAATAAACCTTTCAAATTGTCTCTAAGTCAATCCAGGTTGAATTATTAAATAATCTATGTTAAGTTGCTAATTTCGTTAAAATGTTGGCCGGATCCTGGAGTTAGGAGCTACTCTGAGTATAAATTAATGCTTAAAGTACCTGGGACCAAAAAGGTTGAGAACCACTGCTCTCTACAGTATCTTATGACTGTATATTTCCTATCTCATATCAGCCATCACAGGCCTTTACTGTATATATAATATGATACTCTTGAGAACAGAGCTTCAAGACATGCCTCGAGTTCAGTGTCTGTCCAAATGACACAAAACTGCCTTCGGGAAATTGCACCGCGACCTTCTATCCCAATTAAAGCAAAACAACACCATGACTATGGTCTAGAGGGGAGCAGCATGACTGCTTATTTCAACCTCTGAAATGACTGTAATCTTATAAGAGGAGTTTCCATCGTATTATAAGTTTTCTATTAGCGTGGCAGTGCGCGTGAATGGGGCATGTGTGATTTATCCGTAATGACACATTCTCATGGTTAATAAACATCTTTGACAGTTTTATTGGAAAAAGCCTTGAGTGATGTGCATCCACAACCAGTTGGACCGGTCTCTGACTGAGGCTCGGTGAGCTACCATCATGTGATGCCTCGGAATAAAGCAGAAAAACAGAGAGTAGCTGCGGGCAATGACAGGGACGAAGCATCACAAGTGAGTTCTGTGGAAATTCAAATTCAAACAGACTGTTTGTGCTTCAGGGAGTTGTCAACAGTTCAACAGAAAACCACGTCACAAGGTGGAGCTGTTTGGCATTTGCAGATAAAAATACAAAATAAAATCTCTTGGCATTGAGCCTGTATAAACATGAGAAAAGCTTTATCTGTTTACTGTATACAGTTTTATAACCATTTGCAGCTCTTTGGAAAGCTCTGGTAAAAAAAAATGGTCTACTATGTCCTGGTTTAGACCTGATGTAGTCCTGGTTTAATCCATGTTCACATACAGGCCACTTCAAGTGAATCCTGTTGCACTTTCTAGATACATAATAATGCCTTACACTTGTATTGCGCTTTACAAGCCTGTATTACCAAGTTTCTCAAAGCGCTACACTGTTGTCATTATTCATTCAGTCCATCAACCACACACTACAGTCGCCCAGGCTCCCTGGTGTTTCCCAAACAGTCTCCCAAATACCAACCAGGCCCTTCCCTGCGTAGCTTCCGAGATCTGACGGGATCGGGCACAGCAAAGGCGGTTTGGCATCTGCTTCGTTTGTGCAGCTCGCCTAACCCTGATTCACCATAACTATGTGGGCCAAAATAAGGCCTGACTGAGGCAAATTACTTAAAATCAGAGTTGGAAAAAGACGTCAAAGACCATGCACAAATCTATCGAGAGCTTAAAGTTTCAATAAGTGATTTTTTTTTCCTCTCAATTTGCTACCATTAGTCTTTTAGCTTGTAAGTGTTGGTGCAAACCAGGCTCAGGCGGCACGTTTCACAAGCTGCACAAAGAAGTGCTCCAGAATTCACTTCAAGATCAAGCGTAAACACATTCTTCTTTAGGTCCTGGTTAAGACGTTCATGACCCACATTTTTTAAAATTTGCATAGTCAAAGTCTCTTCAAAGCATAAGTAGCTCTCTGCCTGTTTTGTGATGAAAAAGTAGGCTACTGAGTACTGAAACATGTACAGCAGCTGTGTCAAAAGTATTTTAAATGTCCTTTATAAAGAAACTTTGACCTTGACCTTGAGCAAAGAAACCTCAGTTTAAAGTGGGTATACTGATGCTGCATACAGAAAGACTGATGTCGGCCAATGTGATCAACTGGCTCTTGATCTTGAGTCCAGCTCAGGCCGATCATTTATTCAACACATGTGGCTTTGGACTTCAGTCCGCAGCATTAGTTTCAATCCATAACTTGGCATTCAGGGAAAAGTGTATGGCCTTTGCTTTACTGGGTTGATTTCTTCCTTCTTGTATTGTCGTGAACAGTAAACATAACAGAGGCAAAGATAATTATAGGTTAGTTTTGCACGACAATGCTGTTATGTCACACATTCATGCGGGGTCAGGAATCCTCTCCTACACGGCGAAGTATTTTTATAAGACATGTTTGTATTCATGAGAAATACCTGCAGATGTCGAACCCGAAAGCCTTTCATGTTAGTGACAGGGTGTTGTTAGTCTGTATTGAAAAGTAATCGCTCTAGGATGAACTCTTACTACAATAACTACAGGTGAACTTGGGCTGCCTTAAAGGAATAGGCCACTGTTTTTACATACTGAGATATGTTCTTACCTTAGCTTTGACGAGTTCTTTAGGACCTGTCTGATCTTCACCCGTGCCTTCAGTCACGTAAACACAGCGCAGACGGCGTTAGCATTTAGCCTCTCCCTCTCTCCTCTAAAGCTCCAAAACTGGTCAAGATAATAGATACCAGGAGTATAGTTCGAAATCCGCGCAGTAATCTTCACTTTACTGTGCGGATGCCAAACTACTCCTGGTATTATTACGCCTTACAATATAGTTCCCCATTTTATCCGCTTATAAAATCCACATTGTTTAATTTTGTGTAATTATACTTTGTAGTGTAACACTTCACGTAACCATATTTAAATAGGGAAAACGTGGAAGAGCTTGGTAGCTTCTATCTTGACCAGTTTTGGAGCTATAGTGGAGAGAGGGAGAGGCTAAATGCTAACGCCGTCTGCGCTGTATTTACGTGATTGAAGGCACGGGTGAAGATCAGACAGGTCCTAAAGAACTCGTCAAAGCTAAGGTAAGAACATATCTCAGTATGTAAAAATGGTGGCCTATTCCTTTAAGCTGCATGTGAGGACACAAGCATGTGGTCAAATCAGAAGTAGCTCATTTTAGGTTCAGCTGGTCTCAGACTGAGACGTGCACAGGTGAACTATGATCATGTGATGTGTTCAGAGGAACGATTACAAGGAAATACCATTAAACCAGCCAGCGGTGTGTACGTTTAAATTGAAAAACATGGTTTGCGCTTCAGGGAGTTGTCAACAGCTCCGCAGAAAGCCGCAACATTGGCTGGTGTTCAGACTGGAGCATAGAGCTTAGACGTCACAACATAGCAAAAGAAATGGAGTGTCTGCAAAGTTATTCTTGTTAATGATTAATTTATCCATTCATTTGAGGTTTGTTACCACCCAGCTCTGCCAGGGTGAGGGGGAAGTAACAAAACCAAGTAAATGGTAAAACTAAAGTTCTAATTTATTCTAAAAGGATTGGAAAGGTAAACCAGTCTCTAACTAAAAGTCACAAGGACTTCGAGCGTCTCTACAAAAGTCACTATTAAACAAAGTGATAAAGCACATATGAAGATACACAGAGCTAAGGTGGCACGCAGTTCAAGAGAAATCCCAGCAGCCCCGGATGGCAGGGTGGCAGGTCCTTTAAGGGTGTGGCAACTCAATCCATAGACATGATATTAATAGAGTCCGTCTCTTCACTCCTCCCCATTCGCCATAATAACTACATTCGAGGCGGAAATCATGGCGGATTTACAGACTCCTCCTCCTCAGCTCATGTTCCAAAAAAGGGCATAAGGGCGGGATCTTCACTGTAGACTTGACCCTCGCGTGACGTGTAGTCGGTGCCATTAGCTCTAATGCTAACGGCCTGTCAACCAAAGGCCGGCCCTCATTAGAATTTCTAAAATGTTCCCATGAAAACCAGCCGGGTCCCTGTAATTGTGCCTATAGCCCAGCGTTATCACAGGGGGAATATCTGGCTGTAGAAAATTTAGGGAAATCAGGCTCCAGGCTTTAAAGTCGTTTTTAACTTGTCTAAAGTGCAATGGTCGCTTATGGAAGAGTAGCTTGTTCTGCCGAGGCACTGCAGCAATGTCAGCCCCTAGCGTTGTGGTCGTAAAGCAGCGCAACCAGCGGCCATGGGTTGGCCAGACTCTGGGGTTCCACCAATCATAGGAGATGAAAGCAGTAGGACCATCGTCCAATCAGGAGCAAGACTTTGAAACGGTCCACCAATGGCTGAAGAGGGCTTCCACAGCCAGATATAAAGAGGCTAGATGCAAGTTGGCCATTTTATGCTCACTACTGCCACCTCAGGTCATTCGTGTAACTGCAACTTCTATATTAAGCTCGTGCATGACGGCACTATGGACCCGAGGTAACCCCTTTTTGAGTGACAGCGCAGGATTTTAGAGGCAGGTCTGGGCTCATTCTACACATTAGGACATTGCTGGAACATGTAGGGGGAGGAAAATACATAATTTTAACAGTTTTAAACTCTGTATAGTCCCTTTTTAATACATACAAATCATGGGTTCAGCACACAAGATGGCTCACACGAACAGCGACAAAATGGAGGAGCTGGAGGCCTGGGGCTGTAGCAAGGTTCCATTTCTATTTTGATCTAAATAGAATCTGCATAACCTCGATACTCCTGTGTACTCAACTGAGCCATAGCTGTTCTCCCTGAAGGATCATTGAATCCATGGTTTTAAAGCCACAGTCAGCTCTTTGGTAAGCTCTAGTAAAAGATGGTCTGCTGTTGAGTCATGCTTTAGACACGTTTTGTTGTAATCTGGATTCAATCATGTCATCATCCTGGTTTAGACTTTCATCCTGGTTTAATTATAATTGTGGTTCTTAATTTGTCCTCTTCACACATAAATATCCAAAAAGGTTACTGACCCCTGGCCCTGGTGATGACTCTGGTATAATTTATCAAAACCTCAGACTTGGAGAAGAGTCCTCAGACTTTATAGACGCTGAAGTGTGATGCAACGAAGAGACAGACCAATAAATCCATTTGGCCAAATCATATACTTATGTGCAGCATACTTTATTAAAGGACATAGATGTACAAAAAATAAAGCTCTACAAAAGTGCACATTAGAATTGCCATAAAAAAAAAGATTGTAGTGCAGAAACAGTCATAATGTGCAACAACAAATTCAATACATGCAGCGTTGCTTCTAAATCTCTAAATCAAATAACACATTCCCCAAACAAGAACACTGAAGAGGTTATGTGCTATAATCATGAACATACTTTTATTTTTATTTGATTTTTTCCTGCCACAAATGTTAAACAGCTTTTTTTAAGTGATTCAGCAGTCTCTAAATACAGTGCATTACAGATTGAAAACATTCAGATACAGATTTGCAAGCATTATGAGATGCAACAGCGCCCCCAAGAGTCCACCCCCATCAGTTCACTTGTGTGCTCTAGACTGCTGTGTGCGCTCGAATCATTTGGAACTGCACAACAGTCTGGGGACCATGGCCCAAATCTTTGGATTTGGGACCAATCGCAGAACGAGGAGGGACGGCAAGATGATGACGAGCTATTCGACTTACGGAAACTTGGAGCTTGTTTACAGATTAAAATAAAAAAAGCTTATTTACTGATCCAACACGACAGCAGCAGACGCGACGCCATCTTTCGATCAAGCTTAGACCGTGTTCTAAATAGTTTAGGTCGAACGTTTACAGTGGGGACGTCATATGTCATCGGATACAATTGATTCAATCGGCTGTGGCCTCGTGCAGACGCATGATAGACATTCAGCCCAATGAACGACTATGGACGATCGTAAACCACACCTCTCCTACGAGAAAAGGAATTGGTCCCCAGACTAAATATCACTTATATTTTGTCTGATAATAGCCAGGCTACTCAAACTATTCTTCCAAAATGTAAACTGTCTCTCGAATAAGATCTGCTAAACATTGTTGTTCATTTGTTTTCTTTAATATAGGGACTTTTTACATTTTTCACCGAGATACAGTAAATCAAGTCTTCCCAATTCGCTACTTCACTTATTCAGAAATGTTTGTTAAACCTTCACTATGTCATTGTTTTGAATAAAGCATATTGGAGCCAATTATAGTTGGTGTCTTCTCCAAAACGTCCATCAAATGTAAGTAATTGCAACATAGAATATAAGCTATGTAAAAAAAAAAAGAGTCTGTGCTTGTCCTTATGGCTCTGTTTAGTTTTTACACAAGTTGTTTATAAATTATAAAGTCCAGTCCAGCTGGCCGGTTCCTACAGTGACAATTTCTTTTGGTCATGTCTTTGCAAAAAAGTCTTTTGAGGAATTGTATTGAGTGTATTGAGCTTGAATCCACAGGAGAGAAAAAACAGCGTCTTTGTGGTGTGTATTATAACGGGCATTTCTTATTGAATAAACAAATGGTGAACTGTTAGCGCCCATGAAGTATGTTTTTAACCATAAAACCAACATTTGAGTGATGTCACACCCCCAACCCAAACATGAGTTGTGGGACAAACGGCAACGTTTTATAATGATGTTGTTTTATCACCGTGTGGTTGAATAAATTCACCTGTCGCTAACTCAGATCATGACAAACAACGACCAATACTGCACGAGGAGTGGGCGGAGCCTGTGTCTGACACAGAGCTACATCAAACAGAACAGACTTAATTATAGACTTTTAAAACAATATAACATTGTAATACTGCGCACACTGGAAGAATATGTGCACGATGGATCTATTTCCAAGCTCTCTTCTTTATATCGGCCACAACCTAAAACACTGTCCCCTCAAACACTAGTGCTCAGACACGGCAAAGATGATTTCTTTCAGACTTTTCATCCCAGCTGTATTTCAAATCAAATTTTTTGGTTTCAGTTTATATCTATCTGCAAAGAAGCGACCTATAGTTGTGTTAACTCCCATTAAGTCCCATATATGACCGTCTTCCAACATTAAAATTCCCAGAATTTTGCAACCCTCATCCAGAAGCTATCCTCTGCTCTAAAACTGCAGCGTGGCTAGATTCCCTGTATTAAGCTGTATGCTGCTTCTATAAATTGAATCCCTGTCCTCATACAAGTCCACTTCTTCCTCACCATCGACCTGCTCACTGAGTTCTGCCATGGACATGATCCTCCTCCGACTTTTCCGCCTCGCTTTACCCTCACTCGAATTCACCATTGTGCTGCTTAGAGACGGATTAGCATAGCCCTCTGAATTCAACCAATCCTCCGAGAGTCTCCTCCCCCTCATCCCTGACTGGTGCTCTGCCTCGACGTGCCGGCCGAGGTCGAACACGCTCATAGACCCGGCGGAGCTTAAGCCACCCTCCGACATTCTTCTGCTTTTTTTACCCACATTCCTCCCTGACTTTTGAGCGCCGGGCGCCTGCTCCGCCTCGACGTGCTGGCCGAGATCAATCACGCTCATGTACCTCCTCCCGCCCAAAGACATGGCCCTCGCCGGATACCCGATTTGCTCCATGGACCCGAAACCGTTCTGGAGCAGCACCACGCCCGGCATGTTGCCCGGCATGTTGCCCCCCTGTGGCTGCGCGAAGACCATACCGTTCTGGATCGGAGGTTGGACAACGTAGTGCATGGCTGGCTGAAACACCGGGGAGGTCGGCTGCATCACCGGGGACGTAATGTAGTAGATCGGCTGCTGTTGCATTACCATGCCATGACCCAATGGGGGCGCAATCGTTGCACGTGGAGGATTGAGAGGTGGCAGCTGAATAATGCTCGTGCTTTGTAAGCGCTGATCTGCTAGGGTGCGGATGGGCGCGTCATGGGTTAGATTGGCTAAGCTTTTTGATCTTTGAATCGTGGTCGCTGATTTGTCGTACACACTTTGCTGATTAATTTTTGTCAGAGTTGAGAAGTTCTGGCTTTGTGAAATCGATCTAGTTTTAGGTAAAATGGTCGAACTGCGCATCTGGGATAAAGTGGGAGCGATGGAAGCCATTGGCGGGTGTTGGTGGACGCTCAGAGGAGACGAAGGTTTGATCGCCATCGGTCTGACAGAAGGGCGAGGAGCGGCGGCTGGAGGGGCGCAGATGTCAGCCAGTGTCTTGAACTTCAGCTCCAGGTTGTTCAGGAAGGTGAGGTCGTCGTCACAGTCCGGGGAGTTGATGCCGTCGATAGACCCTGCCAGCGACCCCCGACCCTCGAAGTTATACACCAGCAGGCTGTCCCGCGCGTGGTCCTTCCCAGTGACACAACTGGACTTCTGTGGAGGGACAATAACAATCTCAAGTACTTAAATTTAGCCTGTATTCATTTTCAACTCCAGGCTCAAGTTTCAGCTCGATCGGTGAACGACTCCCATCAGATTGATTTTTTCTTTAACCTAAAACAGTGTACAAACAGTGAAAAAAAAAATCAGTCCATTTTTTTCAAGTTTTTAGATTTGGGTTCTTTTTTCCAAAATGGAAATAGGAAATAAGATTCCTCCCCAATATATGGATTGGGTGCAAACACTGACAGACTGAGGCTATATCCATACAAAGACAAAACGCTTATGTTTTCAGAAACTTTGTAAGCACGAAGCAGCTCAGTAAATGTGTGCGTCCACATACGAGTGATCGCGATATCGTCACATCCGTTGGCCGTGGTAGGCATTTTACATTTTCATATTTGATAAACATTTTATTAAAATCCTATAATCAGCAAAAACAATGTCCATAAACAGGGCATTGCTTCTCTTGCACTGTAGCAGAGCTATCATTTTATAAAACCGAGTTAGAGGCCTGTATGCATCAGCTGTTGCCGACCATTCACCAACACATCCGGCGAAAATTGCGGAAGTTAACAACAAAATGGGTCGACTCACTGAAAACGGCGCGATTCATCTTCCAGGCCTGTGTGAGGCGCTGTGACGCTAACACAGGTAATAGAACAAGACATAGAGGGTGCATGTGCAGTAAACTTTTGTGGAATGTAAACAGTGAAAATGAAACAGATTCAAGGATTTAGGATCTACAGAAGAGACGAGGAGGCGAGTTTATTCTTCAGACGTAACGGGACTAAAGCAGAAAAACCTGTCAGTGACTTTTACTGTCAGTCCAAAAACACAGACTGACTCGTGTTTTTCTACTTGTTACCTATGGCTTGTGGACTGCAGTGGAGCAAAGAGGAGCGGAGTCAAACCATCATAGATCCATGAGTAAAACCCATTATAAGGTCAGTAGATTATGGCTCACAGACACCACTCTAGAGCTGTGATGTCAACGTTTTAGTAAAAGTTGTGGAGACGTTGCAACAACGGCGCCACGTAAACAGAGTTTTGAGATCTTTCCACTCTGGGAAAGTTTGGAAAATGTTTGTTTTACAGACCCCCAAAACGCCGGGCTCGCATGGATGATACGCCGGATTGATAAATTATCTTTGCGTTTGGTCCTCAGCTTGGCTTCGTATGGACAGGGCCTGAATGTCGTCAGGCTACAGGGCAGCAGCAAACGATGGAGAAACTTTAGAAAAGAACTATTGAAGTTCTTCTAATTATCCCAATTATAAACCAACTATTCATGAGATTTTAGAGCGTAAGAAGGTTCAGAAGTGTAATGGTGGAAATACAAAAAACGTTGTGAGCGGATTGTTCCATAGCAACTTCCTGCTAACTTCCTAGTAAGGATTATTTCCTGTCTTTGTGTATTCTCATGGAGTAAGCCTGGTCATCATGCAGCTTGCAGCTTGACATTTATTCTTCTGTGTTTTTTATGTTTTTTTTATATCTATTTATCTTTTGGAATGTGGACAGGAAGTTGTCGTTATCCCACACTGGTCAACAGGAAGTTAGCAAAATCCATTTGTGCACAGAGCCTATTAGACATTGGAAAATTGCACCATGAGACAAAATCCAATACAAAGATCATATTTCACCACGGTAACTGTGAAGTACATATGAAAAATACCTGTGCGTAGTATCCGTGCAGAAACACTTCAGGCAGCGCAAAGTCCACCATGTTTTCGATCTGAAGACGCCCCTCTCTTATCAGAGACACTTCTCCCAGGCTCTGTCTCGATTCCCCAAAGCTGCTCTTTCGCATCCTGCCACTGCCGTCGAACCTCTCGAACCTGCCCCCGAGCTCGTACTCCGTCGTGTTCGAGGTGAACGCCGACATGTTGGCCTGGGCGGTGTTTCGGACAGACTTCGAAGTGATCAGGTCTCTCGAAATGGCTGACGGTGCCATGTGGGTGGGAGAGCCCAGCAAGGGGAACTCCTGTGAATAAAACAAAGCGTTAGACTAATGTTAAAGACGATACAGTGACAGTTCATTGGCTGTCAAATACTAAAGCCACATAGAAAAGAGTGTGCAGAATTAGAAGTGTTTAATAGATTGAGATGCAGCTTGAAGCGCAACCAAATTTTGGGGATATTTTCAAAAAAAACATTACACTCAATACACTAAACTGGTCAGGACCCATCAGAGGAGTCGGGGAAAGCTGCAGTCCAGGATCCACCGTGCAATGGATTGGCCGTGATAGTGCGCCCTCTGCTGGTACACGGCCGGAAGGCTGATGTTGATCGACTCAAGGCACAGGAGTCACTAACAGACAGTGTTGGTCTACTCATACTTAAGTTACAGAATACTGAATACTCGACTTCAAATGTATTGTCAGAGTACTGTATTCTGAATAGTATACTTTGAATACTTTCACATTGATTTGCATTATATTTATGTGGCAAATGATTACTTCTTTTTTACTAAGTTCGTTGAAATGCCTTTTGTGAACTTATTAGGAACATGAAAAAGTGCTTTGCAATTGTGTGTCTGTATGAACCGTGACGTGATTTATGTTTTTATTTGGGAGGAAAGACGGATCATTGATTATGAAAAGAAAGGCATTACAGAGCTTAACATTTGTATCTCTGTTTTGCAAGATGAAGCTGAAATGTAAAGATTGAGTACTGTAAGGCATTCCTTCTGTTTGTATTTTGTTTGTATACTTTATTGTCCCCGTAGGGAAATTTGTCCTCTGCATTTAACCCATCCTTCGATGCCGCTGGGGCGACCCGTAAGGAGCAGTGGTCGACGGCAGTGCCGCGCCCGGGGTGGGGGAAACCGGAGTACCCGGAGGAAACCTACGCAGACACGGGGAGAACATGCAAACCCCACACAGAAAGGCCCCGTCCTGGTGTAATGATATATCGATACCAAACGGCTGCTTTTAAAGTATCGATATTGGGCAAAACGTATCGATATTAATTTGCATATGTAAAAGGAAGGCGGGGCAGCAATTATCAACACAAAAGGATGATTTATTTCTTTGTTCTGAGCCAAAACAGTCACAACAGCAAAGGATTGAACTGAGCCAGGCATATCATTCTGGTTTAGGTCATTTAAGTATTAATTTAAAATTTTGTTTATGTATTTAATTTCACATTAGTATTGTTTAATTAACCAGTTAAAGTAATATAATTTTAATTGACCAGTTAATTATATAAAATAACCAGTTTTAGAAATGTATATTGATTGAAATACATTCACCCATATGAAATGACCAGTATCGGTATCGGTATCGATAAAAATGACCCCCAAAGTATCGGTATCGTATCGATTCCAAAAAATGTGCTATCGCCCATCCCTAGCGCTAACCACTGCGCTACCGGGCCTGTAACTGTACTCTAAATAATCTCAAATGAAAACATTGGTAACAGAGCAATTTCAAATTTTCCCAACATTTTTTTTATATCTTATGAACAAATTTGGATCAAACAATTATTTTGATTGTTATTTTTGTTCCCAAACAACCCTTACCTAACTCTAATCCCAATGACCCTTACCCCTAACAATATAATTGTAAAACAAAAAATATGCCCCTCGGGAGGTGTTCAAGGCATGTCCTAGGCCTCGTGGAAGATCCAGGACACGCTGGAGGGACTATGTCTCCGAGCTGGCCTGGTGTCGCCTCGGGGTCCCCCCAGAACAGCTGGAGGAGGTGTGTGTGGATCGGAAAGTCTGGGCATCTCTGCTGAGACTGCTGCCCCCGTGACTCAGCCCCGGATAAACGGGAAGAAGATGGATGGATGGATGAAAATATGTTAACAAATAATACTGCTGTGCCAGCAGAGGGCGCACTTTCACAACAAATCCACTGCACCGTCATGGATCTCCTCCGCTATTGATTCAGAGGCCCCCCCCTGGCAGCGAGGTACTAAAGGGGGGCCAGCTTGCCTACCCAAAAATTTCATGATATATACTGATTTTGAAAGGAATTTTTATATACTTGTTAAAATGGAATTTAATCGCAGAAGTGTTGTCACATCTTGCCTTGTCCTCTCCTTGGCCCTCAGTGTGATAGACCATGAGGTGATCTTCAGTGAAAATGGGGATATCTGAAAAGGCTCCAGGTGCCCTTCCTATTCCGCAGGTGATGAGCAGGACAGCAGCCACTGTGGGACACGACAGTAAAGTCACTACTCACATAGATGTTCTAGCATAAATATGTTCAGACTGAATGTGTTTTGGACAATATTTTTTCATATTTTTGACGAAATAATGCAGCAAAAAATGAAGATAGACGTCATTATTTGCAGGATTCTATTTTAAGGCCAGTTAGAATGAAAAATGGTCATTTTTCAGTTGAGTGAATAGAGTACTTTCTGGACAGAATATTGTTTTCTTATAACCCTGTACATCAAACTTTATTGTCTTGTCTATTGTACATTTGCTGTTACTCACCGAGCAGCGCGACCAGACCCAGGAGTGCCGCCCCCAGTCCTCCCATCCCCACCGCAGACTCCTTCTGTGCCCCCCTCTGTCCCAGGACACGCCCGGGCCCACAGGTCTCGCCGCCCTCACACAGGCACACCTGCACCTCCAGCACCTGAGGCTCCGGACACGACAGGCCCTGCTTGTCCCACACCATGATCATCACCTCGTAGTTCCCCGGCCACAGCTGTGACAGCGCCACCAGGTTGGCATGGGTATCTGCAGAACAAGGAGGAAAACGTATAAACGCCGGGGTCCTGAATATCAATTTTCCATTCTGCATTATCCCACTTATGATGTTTGTAATCACCTCCTACGTCTTTGAGCTCCCAGTCCCCACGGGTGCTCTCGGAGATCAGTTTGAAGGAGAAGGGCGCTCCGTTTGGGTATCCGTCCGGGTCGTATCCAGCGATGGGGATCACCTCCATGTCTGTGCACACATACTCCAGTGTGGTGTTCAGAGTGGGGCAGTTATCGTTCACGTCCCCCACCTTCAGGGCGATGGTCCCAGTGGCGGTCTGTGGCATGTCTGCGGCAGTCACAACAAGAAAAATCAATGTCTCTAGTATTTTATGTGATGCGAGCTGATTTTGAATATACATTTTCTAAACTGTTTTCGAATATGATATCAAATAGCATTGCGTATTCAGGCAGCTGCAGACATTAGGATCACATACCTTTAGCCATGGCGAATACTTTGGCAATGTAGGTCCCATTCACCACAAAAGGAGACTCTCTGTCCGGCGACCTCACCAGTCTGATCTCTGCTGTTTCCGGATCGATCACCAGCAAGTTTTCCGGATCGTAGCCTTTTGCATAACTGTGGACAGTGTGACTATTTGTGAGCTTTCACTTATAAAATCATGGCATTTCCTTCTATCTGTTGTTGTCAGAAAATCATATAGGCTTCATTAAATGTGTTCTTGCCTGACGTGCTCTGATGGTTTTCCTGAGTCTTCGTCTATGGCGGGGTACGAACCGAGCACCCCGTCAACCGGGAACTCGTCTGGATTTTCTGACACCGGGATGTCCATCGTCTGTGGTTTGAAAGAAGCTCCCTCCGGCTCATTCTGCACCACGATGTTCACTGCGTACACTTTACCTAAACGATGACAGTAGAGATCGTACAGCAGTGTGATCAGTATGTCTGGACATGTTCACAGTAATACAAGCTTCAAACTATATTTTTGGGCTCTTTAAGGGGGGTATTATGCAAAATTTACTTTTTCAAGCTTTACATCATGTTTTTATGTCATTCCCTCATTAAAAACATGCCTGAAGTGTTGCCTTGGCGCATTCACGTATTTTTGAGTAATCTGTAAAAACTCTGATGGCGGCCATTTTAGGGATAGGTTTGCCTGAGTCCTCCTAGGAACGCCCCCACCTCCTGGAGACGCCTCCGAGCTTTCGTCACCAGCCGAGTAACCAACCACTGCTCCTCAGCAGAACCCCCTCCCCACTGATGCCACAGACAGCGTGTGGAGGGGGCGTGTCGGAAAGGGTCAGAGGTTCTTAAAGAGACAGAGGCCTATTTCAAGACATTCACTACCGCCATTTTGAGAGAGACATTTTATACAAGGCAGTTATTCTAATTTACTGCATTTACAGACCAACAGAAGGTTTCGTCATCATTGTAGTGTGCTATAGACTGTTGCTATGTGACTGAAAAAAACATAATACCCCCTCTTTAAAGGAATAGTTCACCGTTTTTACATACTAAGATATGTTCTTACCTGAGCTTAGATGAGTTGATACGTACCCGTCTGGTCTTTGCGCGTGCCCTCAGTCATGCAAAATGACCATAGATGTTGTTAGCATTTGGCCTCTCCCAATGTATTCCTATAGCTCCAAATTTTGGGAAGTTGGTGGCTACCACGCTCTTCCACGGGCACACTCAAACACCAGACAGGTACGCATCAACTCGTCTAAGCTCAGGTAAGAACATATCACCTTATGGAAGAACTGTGTGCCCTCAGTCACGCAAAAAGACCAAAGATGTTTTTCGCATTGGCCTCTCCCAGTACATTCCTATAGCTCCAAACGGGGTGGAGTTAGAAGCGACCACGCTCTTCCACGGGCACAAAGACCAGACAGGTACGGGTCAACTCGTCTAAGCTCAGGTAAGAACATATCTCAGTATGGAAGAACGGTGAACTATTCCCTTAACTATAAGACTTTGTCAAATCTAAAGTTTTACCAGAGGTTCTTTTCTTGAGAAGTTATTGCTTATACTTTTGAAAGACAGGACATCTCTTCCTTTCTGAACAAGTCTTAAACATTTAAAGTTCAGTCCCATTTTAAAGGCTTATGCTGCACTGCAAAAAGTAATTAACTAGATCAGTATAAACATCTCAATTTGAGCATAATAATCCAAATTTTAGTTGTTTTGACTAGTTAAGAAGTTCTTGGGCATTTGTCCTAGATTATTTCACTTCTGAGATGTTTCTGACTCGTTTCAATACATTTCGTCCTTATTTCAGGTCATTTTCTTTGCCAATGGGGTAAGAAAATTGGTCTTATCTCATTGGCAATTTTACTTTCTTATTTCAAGCGAGATTTACCTTAGAACTGGTCTGAAATGTCCTCAATCAAGCAAAGTAAACTTGGTCCGATCAGGAAAAGTGTCTAAATGAGTGAAAACCGCTCAAAACAAGATACATTTCCTCAATTCAAGTCATTTAAGCCAATGCTTGATATTCACTTTTTGCAGTGTGCACACTGCAGATCAATAAGTGACGCTGTCGGGATGGAGGGTCAATACCACAGACTCAAGACAAGAAAGAAGGCTGGAAGTTTGAAGTTTTTGAAGCTGAAAAGTTCTTACTTACATCACTTATTTAAGCAAACACTGCAGTAGTTAAGTATTTTACTGAGTAACTTTTACTTGTAATGAAGCAACATTTGACTAGTAGTACATGCACTTTTACTCTAGTAATGAAATCAAGCACTGAATATGAATATGAAATGTAGTTGAAAATGCAGCTTTCCGGCACATTTAACCTCTTACCTGCCAGCTCAGGGTTAGGAGCAGGTTTAACCCTAACCCTAGGTTTAGGTAAGTTACAGGTTAAGACTTATGGATGGTGGGTCACAATAAACAAAGACAATTAACCTTTTGGTCTCTTCTTCTTTTTCTTCGGTCTCGGTCTCTTCGGCTTTGCTCCAGCTCCAGCTCCGAGTCCGCCTCCGAGTGCCGGTCCGAGTCCGGCTCCGAGTCCGGCTCCGAGTCCGCCGCCGAGTCCGCCTCCGAGTCCTGGTCCGGGTGCGCCTCCCCCTCCCCCGCCTCCTCCCGCTGGGCTCGCCCCTCCTCCTCCTCCTCCTCCTCCACCACCTCCTCCCCCTCCGCCTCCATCCCCTTCTCCGCCTCCATCCCCTTCTCCCCCTCCGCCTCCATCCCCTTCTCCCCCTCCGCCTCCATCCCCTTCTCCCCCTCCGCCTCCATCCCCTCCATCTCCGTCCCCGTCTCCTTCTCCATCTCCGTAGCCGTCTCCCTCTCCTCCACCCTCGCCGGCCCCATGGACCCCCATATCTAAACCGGGTCCACCGTCGGGCCCAAGTCCCAGTCCCATATCCGCCAATGGAGCAGCATTAGACACAACCACACCCAGCTGGATGTCCGGGTTTTTCTCAAAGTCCACCGGCTGCGGAGGAGAACAAGACAAAACAGCATTTGAGGAGTTGAGTTCTTTGTAATGTGGGTTTGAGTTATTCAGTGCTGTAAATACAACCGCTCCAGAGCTGTACCTTCTCCAACACCAGGATGCCTTCGTTGGTGTTCGGGTCAGTTTTGATGCTGAATATTCCGTCTTCGTTTCCGTCGACGATGTCAAACACAGCGAGCCAGTTGCCTGTGGGCTCCAGGTCTTCGTCCCTGGCTTTGATCCTCATCACCTCCACTTGAGCGACGTTCTCGATGATTTTCGCTGAATACTGTGAGTAACATCAACAAGGCTATTCATTCAACTTGTATTTCTAAAGTATGTTGTTATCCAATAGGAAAAAAAAGTTTCTTTATCTGGGCCTCCTTGAATAGTAGTGTAATGCAAAAGCTGACATTTGAAAAGCTGTACTTCCAATGACCGTGTTAAAGTATTTTTATTAACCATGAACTAGCAGACTAAGGGCCTGATCTTGTGTTTCTAAACGCGGACTGTAGACTAGACCTTTGCACTGACAGGGGTCCCTTCCTACAGACCGTGGAATATTGTCAGCTACGGTGGGTGGCAGTGGGTGTTTAGGGTAAAGATACAGACGGCATCTCTGGAAGGGTCCATATATGGCCATGTTTGAAAACAGTTAAGGGGGAAAACAATTTTGAATTTTTTTTTAAACTTTCTCTAATTATTCAAAAACTACTTCAACAAATGCTGAATTATGAATATAGTTTTCTACTAAATAATGATACAAAGACATGGAGTGGAGCAAACTGGTTCAACAGCCCATAAATACATAAATAACAGAGAATGCTAACATGATGCTACATGTTCGCATCGGGCTAGTGCTAACGGTTGGCTAGCGCTAGCTACAACTGCTGTTTTTTCACTTCTACAGAACAATTTGCTGTGATAAAATATCCATATGGGCCTGATTTATACTTGACTTTATTTGTATGTGATAAATAAGTTCATATTCCACCAGAAAATGGCTAAAAGGAGTGAAAAATTGTGTTTCTCTAAAGATTCTATTTTCCCCCTCGGCGAAGCCACGCCCCCTTCTATGACGAGATGCCGTCTGTATCTATCTCTTTCTACCTGTAGCCTTTTGTGATATTTACCGTATCCTTCTCCAGAGTCGGGACGTTGTCATTGATGTCTAAAACGTCTATTCCGATGGTTCCGGTGCCGGTTTTGCCCGCAGGTGCTCCGCCCATGTCCACTCCTTTCACCGTCAGACTGTAGGAGGCCTGCCTCTGTGTCAACAATATAAGGCCTCATCAGCACAGCACAATATACAATACACACTGGTTCTCAACTGGTGGACCGGGACCTAAAAGTGGGTTGCAGGATCGTTTTCAGAGAGTCTCAGGCGTTTGGCATTAATTACAGTGGAAGTTATAGCATGTAAACAAACTAGCTTTTATTTGTGTTTGTATTGTAGCAGTGTGCCACAATATATTCTGTAGGTGAGAACCACTGCAAAAGATAAACAAAAAATACAACAATTGCACACTGGAGACATTTCTTCACTCCTCAGTCACTCAGTCACACTCAGGTGTTGTTATTTGTGGTATTATGTAAAATGGTTCTGTAAATTTACATATAGTATATGCATAGTTTTATACTGTATATATGCCATGATTTTTGGTAAAAAAGATGTTAGCGATCTGACACTGGTATTGGATGTCGGATCCGATACTGAAAACATACAATATGGTAAAGTAAATGTGAATATGCAGACACTGTACCTCATTTTCAAGCTTAGAACCTGGAGAATTTAATCGCTAGGTTTCAACCTCCTCAAACGTATTCTTAATCGCTGCGCCTAATGCCGTGGCTTGTAACAGTATGCTAATGCTAGCATCAGCAGGCTAATGCTAACATCAAATCTAATCTGGGACAGAATTTATGATTGGATCACCTAATTAAATAAAATAGCCACTGCTGGAATATTTTAGTTTATGAAATGCTGCTAAAGAATAACTGATCTGAACTGGACACATTTATTATGCACATGTTTTAATGATCAGATCATTTTATGTGAGTTGTTAATATTTTAATGCAACCTAAAGCCTGTCATGTACCCAAGGATATTTAGTGTAGAAAAGTCCAATGATCCTTGTGGAATGTTTTCCATTAGTTTAATGATATTGAACGTGTCGGGACATTCACCTTTTCCACTCACAGCAACCACTTTTAAGAAAGTCTTTTAGTATTGGTTAATATTATATGGGAAGCAAAACCTCATATAGCGCTTTATTGGTGAAAGTAAAAGCCTCAATCAAAGCATTAGTATTTGGGAGGTGGTCCGACCTGATTTACTACAAATTTTATTCTTGTAGTGATGCATGAATTTTATTGTTCACATGCATCCACAATTGGGATGTGTGAGAAGCATTCATAGAGCTAGAAACGAGTTGAGGCACTTTCACGACTGAACAACACAGGTAGAGTGGCTTTAATCAGCTGTACCTCTCTGTCCAGCATGTCCTCCTTGATGTAGATGCTGCCGGTGCTGTTGTTGATGTAGAAGAGAGGCCTGTCCTCCACAGGCAACTGTTCGATGATGCTGTAGGAGATCAGAGCGTTGGGAGTTCCCTCTTTATCTTTGTCCTCAGCCGTGAACGATCCCACCAGAGTGTCTACAGCCAAATAAAAAATACATATACTTCATTTTTTTTTCCTTAAAGGGAGTTATATTGTGGGCACAGTTGTAGAATAAAAGCAAACACATATTAGTCGTACCATTGCTCAAGGCAGAAACAATCAGTTATTGCCACATTTATTGCCAACGCTAAATTAAAAACTACAGGATAGTCATGCACGCCTTGAGGAAATAAACCGCTAAAAAACTGTAACTCAAACATTGAAAGAAGTACAAATGAGTAATCAATATGCTTTAAGGCATGTTATATTCTCTTAAAACCTGAGTTTGTCATGTGAATACTCTTACATGCAGGTCTTAGAGACAGGGCCATCTGCAGTAATACTTATTTTACACAATTCTTTTATAACTCTTTTTTTGGGGGCTTTATTCCATTCATATCACAGAATACTAAAGTTGGAGGAAAGCGAGTTGAGACATTCAGAATCTATTGGGTTAGGCCCATTTCGACAGGTCCAGACCAGAACGGACCGGAGCGGTTTGAAGGTGTTTCCACAGCCAAAAGTGAACCGCTCCGCTCCCAAAGGGGGATCCAAACTGCTCCAGTTCCAGACCGGTTCAGCCATGGGGTCTGGAGCGGTTTGCAAACTAGACCGGTTTGGGGGGAAAGGGGAGGGGGGCTTGTCAACACTCTGATTGGTCAGGCCAATAGTCAGTTTGCATATTCAAAGTTTCTTTCTCTTCACAAGGCTTTATCAAGACTGGTTCACAGAAAATATAGGCATTTATTCCATCTCTACTCACAGCCTATGCCTGATTTTTATGTAAAATCATTCAATTAAATTATATATTTTTCCTCATATTTATGTCAGTAATCTACTACTCAAGTTTTCAAGTTTGATTTGCACAGTTTTCCCATAGATACAGACGGCATCTCTGGAATCGCCCATATATGGTCATTTTTGAAAAGAGTTAAGGGGGAAAACAATTTTGAAAAAATGTAAATTTTCTTTAATTATTCAAAAACTACTTTAACAAATGTTGAATTATTAATATAGTTTTCTACTAAATAAAGAAACAAAGACATGGGGAGGAGCAAAGTGGTTCAACAGCCCATGAATACATAAATAACGGAGAATGCTAACTTCATGCTACATGTTAGCATCGGGCTAATGCTAACGGTTAGCTAGCGCTTGCTACAACTGCAGTTTGTTCACTTCTGCTGAACAATCTGCAGCGAGAAAATATCCATATGGGCCCGATTTACACTTGACTTTATTTATGTGATAAATAAGTTGATATTCCACCAGAAAATGGCTAAAAAGAGGGAAAATTGTGATTCTATTTTCCCCCTCGGCGAAGCCACGCCCCCTTCTATGACGAGATGCCGTCTGTATCTATTGAAGAAACTATATTCATAATTCAGCATTTGTTAACGTAGTTTTTGAATAATTAGACAAAGTTTAGATTTTTTCAAAATTGTTTTCCTCCTTAACTGTTTTAAAAAATGACCATATATGGGCGATTCCAGAGACGCCGTCTGTATCTATACATTGTTTCTTATTGCCCAAATGAGCAGAGCGAGGTCTTGTATCTCCCTCTTTTATTTTAGAATTCACTGTCGAACTAAAAAGAATAGGTTTACTCGTTTGGGGCATTTTTGTGATTATTCTTTTTTCCCTATAACTGTTCCTCTGACACTAGAGCCTCTGCCCCTCCTAATGGTCAAAGTTTGCATATACAAAGGTGGTTTGATGCAGGTCTAAAGCTCAGTGAAATGAAGCTGTGGTTGTTGCCTGTCACATGAATATAAATGACCTTGGCCACTCCCATCACGACCCAAACCACTTTACACTAAAGACACTTGAAACACAACCTTGTGAGCGCTGCCCCTCCCTAAATGAACGGGTCTCAAGTGAACCGAACTGGTCTAGTGCTGTCAAAATGGGGCTTATTGTGAGTGACTCAAACCCGTCGACTTGAACATTGTGTCGTTTCGCCCATGGCTGCTCTCTCGTATGTCAGGTATAAGAAAGCAGAAAGGTTCAGACACTTCACGGCAGCATCATGTGACTCGTCTACTGGAAGAAGGAAACTGCAGAAACATGTATGAGCTTAAACGGATCCTATCCAGGCCTGTCACGATAACAAAGTTTTTGAAGTTCGATATATTGAGGCAGGAAAATATTGCGATAAACGATTAAAGGCACGGAAAAGGGAAATCTCAGTATTCTCTTCTTCTAAAAGTCATGAACATATCTTTAAAGACACACGAGTTGAAATTAACATGAAACTCAATCAAACACAATGTACATCTGTGAAATTGATGAAATATTACAATAATAGGATAAAGATGTGTGGAAAAAATGAGCAACATAAAAGTGTGACAAAAAAGTGACAAAAACGCAATAACAAAGCCACAAAAAATGAGATGGAAAAAGAATGTGAAATAAGTGATGACAACACAGCGACAACGCGAGGAAAGAGGAAAATGAAGGAGGACGTGGAGCTGACCAGTGGGGATGGGACGATTCACTTTTGTCCGATCCATATCACGATACTCGGGGGCCGATCCGATCCGTATTGCGATACGATAAGTAATTATAACAAGTGATATGTTTACCTTAAAATTTGTAAAAAGTCATGTGTCCAAAGTTTATAAACCAAATGCTGTTTGAAATTTACTGAAGTGCATTAACACAAAATGTAACAAAGTGCTGTAACTGTTGCTGAAAAAAAAAGGCATTTTTATCATACACTCCAAGTATTGAAAGTATTGCGATACTTGATTAAGTATCGAACCCCTCTTGGAACCGCCACCTTAACGTGGTGGTGGGGTTTGAGCGCCCGAACGATCCTGGAAGCTCTGTTATCGGGGGCTTCGTGGCTCTGAGTCTCCCACCAGGTCCTACAGGTAACGGGTCAGACAAAGCGCGGTTCAGAAGCCCCTTATGAGAGACCAACAGGCCCGGTCCTTCTGTGGACCCACCACCTGCAGGAGGCGCCATAGGGGCTGGTGCAATGTGATCTGGGCAGCTCCAACAGCTGCCCCCACGACCCGGCAACGGAAAAGTTGAAGAAGATGGATGGATGGATTAAGTATCGAGACTTGGTATCGCAGCACAAAGTATTGCGATCCAAGTCCGATGGAGGCCATACCACCTTTGCTCTGCCCAATCCCGTCAGACCTTGGAAGCTAAGCAGGGAAGGGCCTGGTCGGTACTTGGATGGGAGACCGTTTGGTAACACCAGGAAGCCTAGCGAATGTAATGCGTGATTGAGTGAGTGGTGGTGGTCGGAGGGGCCGATGGTGCAGACTGGTTGCCTTGCTTCCGTCAGTCTACCCCAGGGCAGCTGTGGCTACAATAGTAGCTTACCACCACCGAGTATGGAGTGAATGAATAGTGCAATGTGAAGCGTCTTTGAGTGTCCAGAAAAGCGCTATATAAAAAAAACCCAATGCATTAAGTCCGATCCGATATTTTGTCCCAGCCCTACTAACCAGTGCAGGACACCATGCTCTGAAACAGGGACAGACCCAGGAGACGCTGCACCATTTTAGAGGATCCGAGGAGGCTTAAGGCAGCCAGGTTTCCTCCGGGTGCTACGGCTTCCCCGAGCTCCAAAAGATGAGTTTTTAAAGGTGTTAGCGTTCAAATAAGGCGTTTTTTTTCTCATGTGTTTGTTACTTTTTTGACGTTTTTTTCTCACTTTTGAATTCCTTCTTTAATGTGTGTGTCGCTGACCTGCCGGGCTGCTCTCGTTCACAGACAAATTGGGAGGGTGTTTGGGGAAAATGGGCGGGTTGTCGTTCTCGTCCTCCACATCGAACCTCAGTTCAATCTTCTCCTCGGCCACGCTGCCGTTATGAAACCGCGCCACTCCGGTCAGCTGCGGAAAATGAGAGGAACTTATTTCACGCACTTATTTCAGGCAGAAACAAACACTTTCCACATCTTTTCTTTCCTCCTATGTTTCCCAGGTTAGTTCTCGTAATAAGTTTAGGAAAAAAGACAAAAAACATTTAATGATGTACCATAACTGGTTTTAGCGTCTGCAGATACTCACCAGGTAGGTCTCCCTCTCCTCGCGGTCGAGGGTGCCCCGCACGTACACCAGCCCAGTGGACTCCTCCGCCCTGAACAGGTTGTAGGGCCTTTTATCTGCTCCCGGACCAGACAGGGCGTAGTACAACTTCTCCTTCTTGTCGTAGTCTGAGCGGATCTGGAGGGAGGAAGTTGGAAAAAAACACCATGTCACAGCAGGTCAAAAGTGAGTGGACGCTGGATCGCGATATTTGTTATTACTTGTTTTGACATCCAGTCCAGGAACGTTTAGGGTTCTGTTTAGTACCTGTTTTAAGTGCATGTGTGTCATGTTGGCTGTCAGTGATGTAATCTCTCCCCTTCAATCCCACAGACCCATCATACAGTTACTTCAGGGAGAAAACTGATGCTTTATCTACCATCAGCAAAAAAATAGGCCTCATTGTGACGGTTTTGGGCTGGGTAGAACATAGAAACATGACGGCACAGGGGCGCAACAGATCGAGCTGATATTTGGGGATTTTACTAAATCGGCAATCGGCTGATCTGGCCAGACATCAGATGTACCAGATATCTCCGGGACCGAAAGTGATAGAGACTTCACGTTTTTTGCATTGAGAGGGCAAAGTCAGAGCTTTAAAGGAACAGGCCACCATTTTTACATGCTGAGATATGTTCTTGCCTGTGCTTAGACGAGTTGATGCGTACCTGTCTGGTCTTTGTGAGTGCTCTCAGTCACCAACAGTATGCTAATGCTAATGGCAGCCCGCTAACGCTAACGGTAACTAATCAAAGCTGGGATAGAAAGTATGATTGAATCACCTTTATGTTTTTACAGGATTATAGACCCGACATTTTGGAAAAATCTGCCAAAAATATTAATAAAAATTAGAAAAATAATCTGCATCGGAGGATTGATAAACCCATATTGGTCGACCTCTAATTAGGGTCATGGATTCTTTCCTCGAGCCCCAGGGAGCCTCCTGTGTGGAGTTGCATGTTCTCCCTGTGCCTTCGAGTGCTCTGGTTTCCCCTAACATCAAACATATGCACAAAATGACAGTGTGTTTGTGAGTGCCATGGGACAAGAAGCCCATGACGACAGTCTTTACTTTAACATATTTGTCATGCAGAACAAAAAAGCTGCATCTTGTACTTTCGCCGATAGCAAGGAGCGCTAACTGCTTTCCTTTCACTCTCCTCGCACATCACCATCATGTGCAGCCTCGAACAAACTACTGCAGGACAAACTACATATTTCTACCGCTGTGAATAAAACACTGTCCCAAGAGACAACAGTTACATTTTTAATGTTTATTTCTGAATGGTTCTTTTTTCCCAAATATAATGCAGAACCGTGCTCTGTAAATAGTTGAACCGATAGCGAAACATAATTTTGGTGTATCGTTGCACCCCTACTTTTAATAAGGAGGTGGTTAACTACCAGCCACAGCTGCCCATGGGGTAAACCAGTTATCTCGCCAAGCCTCTCCAGGTAGCTCGCCAAAGACTTTGTACATCTCTACACAGCGGCGCAAAAAGGGCATACGCAATATATGCCTTGCATAGGGGCGCCGAAAGGACGGGGCGCCAATAAGAGAGAGAAAAAAATATTTAAATATAGTCGGCGCGCAAGGGACAGCCCATGCCGTCTAGGCCATTTCCTCATAGCACTTGACAGCGGAGCCCCATAGCGTCAACAGCGCCCATTGTAGAGACAATTGTCAATCCCGTTCCCGCCCTTTCCTGACGTCCCCCCTTCCCACTCCCGAGTCTCCAGCGGGAGTGTCCTCCCCTTTCCGCCCGGGGGAGCCTCATGGGTCCCGACAAGTCCCGAGTTTTTTAAAGGCCAGCGCCGAGCGCGCACCACAACGTAGCGCACCATGTGCCAAGTGCCAACACGCTGCGTAACGACACTTCAAAGGCTTTGGCCAGCTTTGTGTCTGCATACCCCCCCAAAGTGGGTAGTTGCGCCCCTGTCTCTACATGCCTGATAACTCAAATTTTAGATGCATTTTCTGTTTGTTCTGAACCTGCTGAACACAATGTGTTAACAGTTGGTTCAATATAGTAAAGCATAAGGACTGAACTCAAGTCTCTTTCTTTGAAATACATAAGTAGCTCTCCGATGTTCATATTGTGTATAAGTAGCTTGTCGGGTAAAAAAGGTTGGAGACCCCTGGCCTGGGGTAGACTGACCATCCTCAAACACTCACACACTATTTTCACACACATGGTCTTGCTTAAGGATATAACAACAGTCTCCACCTGAGATTTGAACTTCCAATCTTCTGGGTATAAAACAACTCGCTCTACCCTCTGAGTCCCTCTATCGCCGCTTTATGCTCGAGGAGCAGCGAGGGCAGGAGGTCACTGACCTATGGACCAGTCCCAACTAAAATCATGCATCAAAAAGAATCATCATGAAAAGAAAAATGTATGTAATTTCTAAGCCATCATCTTTTCTTCGACTAAATCCTTCGCCGCTGGGTTAAAGAAATGCACTGTGTCACTAAGTGAATGACATGTCGGGTCAATCAATCACCGTCAATGACAAAGAGAGGAATGATCACACTTGTCTCATTAGATCAAAACAACCCAAAACATTTAAATGACAATTACATGTTGGGACTTGGGATTTTCCAAAGACATGAAGGTGTAATTGGCCAGGGTTTGGAATCCTCAAATGTGCTGAAATTTGGGCGGGTGTGTGTGGGAGTCTGCTGTTTTAAAGACTGTATTTTACTCATCATTGACTGATTTATCGCCCAAACAACAGAATGTTCTCTGGATTTTAAATGTAATTATAGATCAGCCTCTTCCAATTGACTTGAAATCGCAGTGTGAGTTTGGCAGCGTTTACAGTTAGAGCCACACCTTTTGCATAAGGGGTTAGTGAAAGGACTGGAGTGAAGTGGTTTAAATAAGACAAGACAGCTCCTATTTTTTTTTTTGTGAAGGCAATTTGAGGGCCAGTTTGGCGTTACCTAAATCTAAAAGCTTTGTGAAGAAATTGTCAAAATAGCAACAAAAACGAGACAAAAACGTGGATGAAAAAGCGGCAAAAGAGCCACAACAAAGTGACAAAAATGCAACCAAAAAATAACAATAAAAAGGGATGAAAGAGTGACGATATGCAAATATGCAACATAAAGCCACAACAAGGGCAACAAAAGAGAAAGACAATAAAACAAAAGTGATGACAATGCAGCAACAACACATGTAAAAGAGTTTAAATGAGTTTTTAGGTCTTAGCTTTCAAATAAGGAGTTACACTGGCCTATAGGCTGTAAGCTTTTAGATTTTGGTAAAGCTGAACTGGAAAAAATGCACTCGGGGGGTTAAGAGGTTTTATGTTAAAGGGGCTAGGTGCAAGTTGGCCATTTTATACTCACTACTGCCACCTCAGGTCATACGTGTAACTGCACCTTCCATATTCAGCTCGTGCGTGAAGCCAATTTGACCCGAAGTAACAACTTTTTGAGCGACAGTGCAGGATTTTAGAGGCAGTTGTGGTGAACAGGTCTGAGCTCATTCTACACATTAGGACATGGCTGAAACATGTACGGGGAGGAAAATACTTACTTTTAACATTTTTAAACTCCATGTAGACCCTTTAAAGCAGGGGTGCCCAAACTTTTTGTCTCTGAGGGCCAAAATTAAAAAGTGCCTGTGGGTCGCGGGCCCAAACACGACGATGTCGAGCGTGAAACACATAACTGCAAATAATAATAGTTACTTTATGTTATTTTTCGGTATATACAGTGGGGAAAAAAAGTATTTGGCCAAAATCCAATAGAATGTCTATGTGAAACTGACCAAATACTTTTTTCCCCCACTGTATTTGCATTTGATTCTATCTACATTAATACAAATGTTAACTGTGGCAAAATCCTAGTAGTAGAACAAAATCAACAATTGTAGCAAAATGTAAACAACAGTTTTACAGAAGCGTACCTACAATGACTTTACGTCATTCATTTGTTAACCAAAAGATAATGCTACATTTGATCATTTTGAAAGAAAACCTTTGTTAGCGTCAACAACCTTTGCAATAAAAGTTGGAAAACTAAGAAAGTTAATGCTACAACGCTCTGTGATAAACAACAAGAACAACAGTGTTTCCTTTACTTTACGAAAGGAGTGAAACAGCGCCCCCAATTTGAAGCTGGTGGCCAAAAGGTGTACTGCATCCACATTTAACAATGAGAATGAATGGGAGAGAATTGGTTCCGCGGGCCACACTTTGGGCACCCCTGCTTTAAAGGAACAGGCCACCGTTTTCCCATACTGAGATATGTTCTTACCTGAGCTTAGATGAGTTGATGCGTACCTGTCTGGTCTTTGTGTGTGCGCACGCACAAAGACAAAAGATGTTGTTAGCATTTGGCCTCTCCCAGCATATTTCTATAGCTCCAAACGGGGGCGAAGTTGGAAGCTACCACGCTCTTCCATGGGCACAAAGACCAGACAGGTACTCATCAACTCGTCTAAACTCAGGTAAGAACGTATTTCAGTATGGAAAAACGGTGGCCTGTTCCTTTAAAGCTGTGGTACCTGATTTTTCTTGTTATTGTAGAGTAAATTACTTTTGCCACCACAGAGTGCGATGTAAACATAGCAAAAAAGCAGGCCTTTAGTGAATTGTCTTCACCAACACTATTATTGAGTGATGGAAGAAAGAAGTAGAATCTAAATTAGTGCAATTTATTCCGGGGATTGGTCCCAATGCTTCACTTGTACTGTAAATGAAATAATGGAGATGTTTGGTTTTGTTGAAAGAATGTAATGACTCAATAAACTACTACTACAAAAAAGCCCTCGGAGCTGAAGAGATATTTCCAAATATTGATATAATTAGTGATCAGTTCATGCTTCAACAGGTTATTACACAAAGGCGTGCATGCAAACTGAAGGGGGACTCATGCATCTCGTGTGCATCATAGTGAGTAAGAAGAAACTGAATTGGCTCGGAGTCAACTTTACCGTGTCGATAACAGACAGACAACAAAAAAAGTTGTAAAAGCTTTGTCTGACAGAGTCGCATATAACTTTATTACTTCTGCCGTTATACAAGAAGACAGGATTTTCTTGTCACTCGAGCACATTCTTGAACAAGAGGTTTTATTTGTTTCCCAAGCTCGAACATATTTTTTTTTTACTGTAACACCTGACAGTCTATGGTCCAGACTTCGAGCTTGACAAGTATTCTATTAGTTTGGTTTGATCCGCACTCTTTTGGCTTCACACTATGTTCCTGAAGTCGGGATTATTGGACTTTCTCTAGAGCTACCATCAGCCCAGCTCAGTTTACTGATCGTACCAAGTTGATGGACTCCACCGCTCCTGGAACCACCACCTTAACGTGATGGAGGGGTTTGAGAACCTGAATGATCCTGGGAACTCTGTTGTCGGGGGCTTCGTGCCCCTGGTAGGGTCTCCCATGACCCAACAGGTCCTAGGTGACGGGTCAGACAAAGAGCGGTTCAGAAGCCCCTTATGAGAGACCGACAGGCCCGATTAGAACCATGAGGCCGTCCTTCAGTGGACCCACCACCTGCAGGAGGAGCCATAAGGGCTGGTGCGATGTGATTTGGGAAGCTCGGATGGATGGATGGATGGATGGATGGATGGATGGATGGATGGATGGATGGATGGATGGATGGATGGATGGATGGATGGATTCCACTGCTGTGTATCTGTGTGTTTACGGTATTTTTCAAATCACCCCTCCCACCTCTCATTTTGCCTGTGGGTCCAAAGTCCGAACCTTTGCTTTCATATCATGTGGAACCTGACCTTGATGTGAACCGAGACCACCACTAGTTGTTGATATGGTTGATAGCTGCTAACGGTAGCATGCTAACGTCTTGAGCAGCTTAAACACTGACTGAGACTCTGTTGACATGACAAACTGTAAACATCACAGAGCAAGGTTTTTTGTTTCCTCTGTTGGCCCAAAGAGCGTTCTGTTTTGGTTGGTGCCTGGCTTCACGTAAACGTTCACATCAGGGACTTTAGACCAAACAGAGAGCCTGAAAGTTCGAGCCAAACTGTGCAAGTCTCAAACAACGTTCATACAATTGTACAACAAGATTGCGTATATCACATGTTAGGGTTAGTCCTGAGCTGCCGCCACTGTGGGCCAACCTGATCAGCGTGTTTTAGGAGGTATAAGGAGGAAGAAGGGGAACCGGAGAACCCGGTTTCCCTGTTTCCCTGTTCTCCAGCCAGCGTACATTAGCGAGAAAAATTGTAGGAATGGAAGGCTTGTGTGGCTTAGCTCTGAGTCTTGCCCGGATACCTCTTCGTTTACCCCTTTTATTTGTTTCCTGTAGCGCCTCTTGTGACGACAGCACTGTGCTGCAGGTGTGGGGGCCTCTTGCCTCTTCAGGGTTTCAGGTTTTGTAGGTCTCAAATGCCGCTCAAAGACCTCTCTCTCTCTCAGCACCAAAGTACATCTCAGACACCTTAGAGCCATATGAACCATCCCAGGCTCTGAGAACGTCAGGGGTTCATCAGGGGTAGTCATCGGGGGTGTCAGGATTAGACACACTGAGGCTGCATTTCAGTTTTGCGCGGCTAAAATCTGGAACAGACTTTGAGACAGGCCTCTGTTTGACTCGGAAATAATTAATCTGTACTCTTTGCTTTTGACATAATTGCTTAATGACTGTGTTGATGTTTTATGGAATGATTTGATCTGCCTCCATGGTCTCCTCTCTGTGTGGTTGAAACTCTACTCCAGGCTCCAAGTTTGATCAGGACCGTCGGTGAGAAGAACGTATATTGATTTGGCAATGGTTGATTTCAAAGCAAACCGTTCTGTGAGCTGGTCTAGGTGTCAGATCTGACATTTACAATGTCTCGAGGCTGTGAGTGGAAATGGGTGCTCTCAGGAGTATGCTATGTGCTCCCACCACACCTTATATCTCTAACTCATGTCCCATCATGATATGGCCCTGCCCTCAACAGAAACACACTCTGACTCTGATCAAGCCCGAATGTTTATATTGGGTTGATAGTACGGATTCAAAATTCTACGGAAATGAATTATGCCTAAAGGTTTCCAGATTCTACTCTCACCCAAACATGAAAACATCAGTCAATATTTGCATATTTGGTTTTTTGGAAAGTTGGGCAATAGTGATGCGATAGTATGACTCAAGGATCATAAATTGAAAGTGTCAATTTGCTCCATCCGTAAAGCTCTGGCATCAGTCTCATGCGTGCCTGAATGAGACTGTGCAGGTTGTTGGTGAATTACAAAATGGCAATGCACTTAAACATGATGTGGCTTGCTATATCTATAAGTCATTAGTGTTCTGTGGGCTTCTATTTCTATGGTTGTTCAATGTCCTGAATTAAGCATTATGAAGTACTTTGAACACCTTTGAATGTTGCGATAGCCCCATACAAAGCTGGTTGACCTTATCCAGGATAATGTTCTCTTCTTGGGTAGATTAACCCAGACATGAATGTTTCTGGATAAGGGGTGCTATGAAAGGACAGCCAGGTGTCATGTGGAACAAGAGGATTCAGTGTCTAGAGACTCTAGAGAGAGTTCATCTGAATATCAAAATCCATTACTAAACTCATGACAAATCTTACTGCACCATGAAATTTATGATACCAAGCCAAGCAGTGCTTTAGGACATGTAGATCCATGAGTAATGTCTGCAGAATTTATTGTGAAATTAATGTAACACTTGATGTGAGATTGAGAAATAAGATGATTGGGCGCAGTAATCTGAATCTATCAAATCAGTTTCCTGTGTAGCCAACAAAAAGAGTCCACACAATGTCACTATTTTGTGGCATATTGAGTTGCATTCCTCTTTGAATTTCATTGTTCCAGACCAGGGTACGTGACTAGACCATTCTTGGTGATGGTAAGCCACAGCTGCCCTGAGATAGACTGACCGAAGCGAGACTGTCAGTCTGTGCCATCAGCCTCTCCGACCAACACCAACCACTCACTCACACACTGCATTCACCCAGGCTTCCTGGTGTCTCCCAGCCAAGGGGAAGAGAGGGAATCTTATTTGTAAAGCGCTTTTCATATGACACAAGTCACACCCAAAGCGCTTCACACACTCCATGCTGATGGAGGTAAACTACATTTGTAGCCACAGTTTCCCCTGGGGTAGACTGACAGAAGCGAGGCTGCCAACGGCACCACCAACCACCCACACATAGGCATTGGGTGACGTGTCTTGCCCAAGGACACAACGATCAACAATCATCAAACCCAAGTATCAACCAGGCCCTTCCCTGCTTAGCTTCCGTGGTATATGGCCCCTTATTTGGACGTTTTAATATCCAGTTTATTGAAGTTCGGTAATACTTTAAACACAATGTTAGAATGAAAAAAATAATATCTTGAATTTAAAGTTAAGGTGTATTTTATTGTAAGGAAATTCATCATCTCACGACCCCTGCCTTAGTATCCCGCAACCCCCACTTTGGACACCCATGGGCCAATCCCCCACCAAAGCTGGAGGTGTCACATATCGTACATTTTCCGGTGTTATTGTGTAAATCAGGGCACACAGTGGAAACAGTGGGAAAGCATTTAAACTCCAAAGGCTTCTCCATCTCGGGAAAGCCAGTCAGCCACACCTCACTAACTCCAGGAGATCTTCACCAGAGAAAGACCTTACCCTTGCAATGGCGCTGGAGTTGGAGTAGTCGTGGTTCTCCTGCAACATCTTTGTGGGAACGACCCACTCCCTCTTCCGTCTGTGAGGGACCTCCCCGCAGCTCGCACAGGACAACATCTGCAAATACAACAGGCAGAACAAACGTTGTGAGTTCAGGGGCTCACCATCCCCCAAATGAGAGTAGAAAACCCATATGTCTCAGTATCAAAATGTATTCTCTGCATCCTTCAATGGGAGGAGATCGGCTGGATATTGGCAGATCATTGAATGAGTGACTAACCACAGACACTAGCATGCATGATTGAAAAGACGACTCTTTTAAAAGGGAAAAAAAAGGGAAGTGCTATGCTGCCTTTCTATAATATGTGCCTGTCTGAACCATGAGGGTCATTAAAGATGCCTGCAGCAGATATACTGTAATTATGGGCTGGGGCTGACTGACTCGACAAGTTCAAACATTTCTCTCATTTTTCAACACCGTCTGCACTCACACAGAAACCACAGAAACACGAGCCACGATCTTGATTGTCACTAACCGTAATACTCTGTTTCCTTTCGTTATTCCTCGTTGTTTTGTTTGCAACCCGATCGACCGCATCTACAGCATTCGTGAGGATTTCAACTTTTCAAACGGTGCATAACAAACGGTTGCACCAAGTCAGCTTAGATCAATGAAGCGTCCTGGGATTTTAAACCTGTCACATGATCTTTTCTTGTTTACATAGAACAGTAGAAGTGTACGGTTTGGGGTTTACAAGTGCAAGTACAAGTTCCAACATGCAATAGATAAAAACATGTTTACTCATATAGAATTTCATGTCTTGATATGTACTTTTTTGTATTTGGTTTATCATTAAATTGGTGTTTCCATTCATTAATCTCCCAGAGCAGTTCCTGTTATAGAGGCTCTTTTAAACATACTGGCCAAGGCTAATGGATGTTCAAGTGCTTTGTTTCTGAGCTGAAATGTCTAAAAGATCAATAATAATATTAGTATTTACAGCATTTCGATTAAACAAATGGACAAAGGTTTCATTGACACAAAAGAGATACATTTTCCTTTTTCAGTCTCAAGGAATAATGACATTTTAAAATTAAGGAACCACAATTGTAAGGTAGAAGGTTAGTAGCTCAAAGTAATATTCAACATTCCTTTTATTTCCCTGTATCTCTATCCAAGAACCTATTACATTGTCAACACATTTTCTTATTGTATTATCGATATTTCAAGGAAGACACTCACCAGCGCAGCCAGGTGCAGAATCGGAACCATAATCCAAACTTTCTCCATGTTTTATCCACATTCACGTCAGCGGTTTCTCCCCGTCTCCTGAGCCGCTGTCAAACGTGCATGATTCTGTTCAGCAGTGACGAGTGTGAGCTGCCGCTGTGTGTTCTCTTGCGTCTCCTTCACTTAGATTTTAATTTTTATGACTTGCCCCGGAGCACCTGCCTCCGTCCCGGCTGAACCGTCCCCTTTTGGGAGCGCTCCAGTACCAAGTGCCGCTGTCCCACGCTGCCAATGGGACCTCCTCGTTTAGGTCATAGGAATCGAAGCTGATTCAAATAATGCCAGCCTGTACTCTCTGGGTAAAGTAGATAGGACTCTGGTTCTCTGCACTAGTTTCTTGCAGCTCAGAGGGTAGACCAAGCATATAGAGATTCCTGTATATAAATTTTCATTTAATTTGATGTTTATTACGCAGGAAAGATCTAAAACAGAAATCAGGCTTCGCTCAGTACAAGCTGATTTGCACAGAGGGCCTGATCTTCCACCCGGCGCAACAACAGCTTTGGTCCAGGCGAGCCCGGTATCCTGCGCGCACAAACCAGCAGCGTCAGTGTTTGCGACCAGTGGCCCGGACTGCCTTGCTTAAAAACAAAAAAATAGCCCAACTGAGGCGTGGTGTGCTGCAAGAGCGCAAAATCTCATCTTCTCATCTCATGTGACCTACTTCATCCAACATTTAGGCTTTTAAACTAACTGCAGGACAAAATACACACTTTATTCATCCCACTGTGAGTTAAACACTGTCTGCCCGCTCTGGCACTGGAAGGCGGGGCTGTCCACATCGCAGAAACGTGATCAAAACACCGGCACCTGCCACCGGCCCTGCCAAAGTGTGATCGGCCTGATGGAGGAGAACCCTTGGGGAGCGGCCACTGTTATAGGCTACAGAACATCGCCATCTGCTGTGGGTGTCTGTCCCGCCCACAACCAGCCCACTTACTGCGTCAAATCTGAAGCTGAAGATTTCACAGAGCGCCCCCCCCCCCGTCAGTGTGACAGGCTAGGGCTAGTTTAGAAATGTCACAGGTTAAAAATCCAATGGGAATAAAACTGTGGTGCAATCAATAAAACAAAGTCGGGTTAAAAGGGAATTTAACAACAATTTATTACTGGCCAATTGGAAGTCAAGTTCCGTGTGGCGGCGGAGGTCACGGGGCCAACCTCGGGGAACGTATGCCCGGAGAGTCCTGCCGCTCATCCCGCCGTGCCTGTCCGGGTGGCCATCGTCCGCCCTCGACGCCGCTTTTACGTCCCTCGTCCAGGAGCTCGTCCTCCTGCCCTCCGACACTGCCCGTCCTGGTCCTCCCTCCGTCCGGTGCTCGTTCGTTCCTGCGTTCGTCCGGCCTGCGTCACCACTCCTGCCTCCGTCCTTCATCGTCTCTCTCCAGTCTCTGTCCGCCTTAAATACTTTGTCTCCACTAGGAACCCCTGCAGCAATCAACAGCTTTGAGGGGTTAAAAACAGTCTAAAACCATGCATAATAAAAACACACTAAAAACAACATAAAACCAGTCCGCTCGTGCCCGTGTCATAAACATAAACAACATTCAGTAACACATGGGCGCACACAAAAGGAGGATCACCCTGCGCTGGTCTTCGGTAGTCGCAGAAATAGTCCTCGGCCAGGTGTTTCCTTTCCCGGTGGCTGTATAGTTGTAGCGTTCAGGGGATCATGGAAAAAGGAGTTTTGACTGTAGGTGATTCTGAAGTTCTGGATCTTGGGACGAGAGCAGACAGTGAGGCCGATGGGCAGTTGTTCAGGAGATGGCAGGTAGAGTTTATTGAGTTTTTGATTAATGACATCTGCGTTTGGACCTGAAACAAAAAACACGGCATCATTTACTAACTGTGTGTGGGAGATCGTATAACAGCAGCTCTGCCTGTGTCCAAGTCGCTCTTTGGCATTGCATCAAAGTATATCCCTGACATGTTTGAACCATAAGAACCATCTCAGGCCCTGAGAACTCAGGGAGTGGTCTCCTGCTGATGCTCAGAGTCAAGACTAAACACGATCATTTCACTCTATTTCAGTTTTGTTTTCTAAAATTTGGAACAGTCCCCAGAAAATGTGAGACAGGCCTAGACTCTGACAATGTCCAAATCCAGGCAGAGAATGGTTGAGTTCAACTGTGTTTGAATCTGAAATACTTTAGCTGCACTCTTTTCTTTCAATTTTCTTTTTCTTTTTCATAATAATGAAAACGGTGAATCACAACAACTATTTTGCTTTAAAAAAAAAAAAAAGGAGCACAGTTTCACTGCCTCTCTCGGCAGCATCCTCAGAGCAGTTGTCCGTGGCGACCACACCCACCAGGTAAAGACGTGGCGGGCATGGATGGTGAATACCCAGTGTCAAGTGACATCACTGTCGGGGGCCCCAAATACGGCCTGGATCCAGGGTGGGGGGGATCCATCTCTCATATATCGCTTCCTTAACCCTTCTCTCAAACCGCCGTTGCTCTTTGTCCATCAGACATGTGTCTCTGTCCTCAAAAGTGTGGCATGTCTCTTGTACTGAAGATGTTTTCCTCCGATGCTGAGAGAGGTGCTTCTCCATTGCTGAACTGTCTCCCTGATGCTACCCTCGTCTGCGCCCCGTGATGGCAAAAACCATCCCGTACCTACCCTTGGGAATCTCATCCTTAGGGTGCACCTGCCGGGAGCTTTCAGTGATGTATAACCCCAGTTTTGGAGAAGATGCCACATACACTACAATATGCTAATCCTCCAGCCGGGTGTTTCTGACCATCTGAGATGGGACCCTGAGCGCCGTCCCACGCCGGCTGCTCACAGCTCCTACAGGAGGATGGGTCAAATCAATCTGAGAGTCAGCTCAGCCATGTGTTTGTTCAGTCTTTTACTTTTAGGCTTCTTGCACAGATGTCTGTTAGACACATGAGCAAAGTAATCTTCATATCCATCACCCACCTACTGTATCTCACCATCCACACCCACCACGACTATATCCGGCGGGCGTCGTCACAGACAACAGCTCTGAGGATTCTGCCTCAATGGGCAGTGAAACTTTTTTTTTTTTTCAATCCAACGACTGATTACTCCTCCTAAACGTAATCTAGTTAATTTCACAAAGAAGAAAAGAGGAATTCAAGAAGTTATGATTAAAAAACAGAGCTGCTCTTTGACATAAAAAAAATAGGAAAAACAAGTAAAGTCTGATAAAGTTGAAATGCCTTTATTTTCATGGCATTTCTGTAATGTCATCATCGGAGTATTTTTTGGGCCTCCTGTCTCTTCATGTTTAGCGATCTGTGATTTACAGCTGTGCACCTGGTCTGACCCACATACCACAATCTCGATCCTGTCTCGACGACTTGCATAATTCTCAGGTGCGAAAATCTAAACAAATCATTAATTTATGCAAAATATGAAGCTAGACCCTGCAGTCACTGAAAGCAGGACAATGCTCTGACCTGAAGTGTCCATTGAATGAGTGACCGCATGAAGCACATTTGGGTGAAGGGTTCATCAATGTTGACTTATGGCATTCTGTGTGGAATAATCTTTTCTTTGTTTTTGGCAATTAGCACCTCATATTTCAGTTGAGGCGCTAATTTCCATAACTGTTTCTGAGGTAAGTCAAACCGTTGTAAGCTACAACAAAAACAGAAAATGAGTCATGAGTCAGACTTTGAATGCCCCCAAGTCCTTTCACCATAACGATCTGAAGTCATGCTTCTACTCGGCAAACTAAACAGACCAGAACAAGCGCGGATTGATAACAAGACAAAACAGCATTTGCATTTAATGGTGAGAAGTGGTGCAGCTGAAGGCCTCTGGCATTTGGCAGGATCACACATGGTGGTTTAATAAACTTTTTTTCATTTTATTCAGACCGCCAAGGCAGTCGAAGGACAGTAGACAATGCCTTTAGCCACAATACAAATTAGGTGGGATAGCTTATTTTATTTGATCTATTTAAATGAGCACACATTTTTATTACAGTGTAGGAGCAGTAAGCAGCCAGCATAGGCCGGCGCTCGGGGACCCATTTTTTTGGTAAAACAAATATTTGTTTTACCAATGACCCTGTGTTTATCAATGCTCTGACCAAGTGTTTCGGACCAGGCTAATGGTCCGAAACACTTGGCCAAAAGATTAACCTATTGCCATGTTTACGGTGGTAAACCAGAGAACCAGACTTGGCCCATTAGTCTGATGTCTCATTATTCCGAAAATGTCCTATTGAGTAGGGGTGCCATTAATCTCTTTAGTCAGAAAAAAAGGGAACCATAGGTCCGAAGGCCAGTGGTCCGCCCATAAATAGCAGAGAAGTATTCGGAGACTAGGCCCAAACCCTACAGCATTGATTAATACATTTAATTCACCCGTGCCTTCAATCATGTAAACACAGCGCGTTAGCATTTAGCCTCTCCCCCTCTCCACTATAGCTCCAGAAAAGGTCAAGATAGAAGCTACCAAGCTCTTCCACGTTTTCCCTATTTAAACATGGTTACGTGAAGTGTTCCACTACAAAGTATAATTACACAAAATTAAACAATGTGGATTTTCTAAGCGGTTAAAAGGGGGAACTATATTGTTCGAAATCCGTGCAGTAATATCTTCACTTAACTGTGACTTGATGTATATTTTCCTGATTTACGACAATACTTTGTTCCTTTTTGATTGATAGCCTTTAGGAGCACAAGGATCAAAGGTGTCGTGTAGGTTTTATGGATTTAACCTCACCCTCTCTGTCACAAACATGCTCTACCCTGAGGAAGCATGTGGAGCTGAGCCAAAAGCAGCAGGGCCTTGGGCGACTGGAGACAACTGTGTGCCTATAGTGACTGCTGTCTAGCTGAGTTTCCCATAGACTGCGAGCCCGTTTCCACATCCAAGCAGACTCATCATGTGATTATAAGATTATGGCGAACTGCACCTAAATATTGACTTTGCGAATCCCAGTTTTGTTTTTCAGCATGTCAAGAACTGATTCAAACAAAAGCTGACTTCATTATTCTGACGTTTCTGATCAGACCGACTTTAATACCTGCTGTGCATGGGATCCTTACAAAATTATTTATTATTATTATTATTATTTATACCTCGCCTCCCTCTGATGTCACTGCTGCTGCTGTAGCCAAGGCCGGATTTATGTAGCGGCTTACAAGAGCTAAGCCCAGCAAGTCCTCCAAATCCATGCGACACAAGTGGTCGTTTGTCTTATCCCTTAATTACGACCATATAAGACGTTTGCTAAAACAGCGCCCCCAAGCTCCCATTGAAGGTATGTACATTACATTTAACCTGATTCAGAGACAACTTTATTTTACGTAGTGTTTTGCGATGACGATTCCAAAACTCAAACGCAAATAAATAAATCACAAACTTGCAAAATTAGCCCCACATGCAATAAGTAAAGCAGTCCCAGATCTTCAGCCCCGCCACACCTGTGGAGGAACTGAACGTCCAGCTGTGCCAAAGGCTCTCCAAGCGGCTCTGCGCTATTACGCATCACACCTCCCCAACCGCAGCAGCGGCGACTATTCACCACTCTCATCATTTATTATATTATATGTGTGAGCTATAGGTTATCGCCATTTTACTCACAACAACAGCGACACCAAAGCACAACTTACCATTGATGTCGTTGTGAGTCCTTCTCCTCCATATGCGTCACTGCCAACTCCATCTCTCTCCTGTCACTTCCATCTCTGTCCTCAAACGTCCTCGTGTCTCAGACTCCGTGTCTCCCGTACGTCCGGTAGTCCGGTGACCGCGGCGAAACTCGGATCCGCCCCGGGTTCCAGTGCGTTTGATGCGGGGAAACGCCTCTCTTCATCCAGACAAAGTCGGGCCTCGGCTCCTCTGCTGTTCTCCACAAAGTCCTGCGTCTCTGTCAGAGTTCCTCTGGAGAACGTGCTGCCAAATGTCCTGATCTCTCTGCAGTTTCGTTATTTAAGGATAAAACATATAAAACATCACAGCTGTGTTTAGCTCTCGGGTTTTTGAACTAGATTTGACGAACACTCGCTCTGTTCAATGAAAACACGTGAATCAGCTCGAGGGCGTTTGGGAAGGTGAGCCTGCGCTCTGATTGGCTGAAGGGTCTGCTACGTCATATCCAGCAGTATTTGTTACTAATTATCATCATTATATTATAAACAATCTGAAATAAACTGGTGTAGAGCATTTCCTGTGATTTATATGGACTAAAGCAGGATTTAACCCTATAGCAAAAGGTGTACAGGTGGGAAGAAAAAAGAAAGGGGGTTTCAGGGATTTACGTATTTTATTTTATTTATTTATTTATACATTTCTTTTTCATTCATTCAATCTTTATTAAGGACACAAGTGAGAACACATGATCCATATTTATGTTTAAAAGAAAAATATTAAAATATTGCAGATCATTGCAGCAACAAAACAAGGCACCAGCAATTCTCTAGCTGCCACACACATTATTTATTATCTACTACTTATGAATTTATATATTTACCGCAGCAATAACTATTCTTTCTGGGATCCATTTATTTATATTTTTAATTATTTGAGTTTTATCACAATTTTTACTTTTACTGAAGTAATATTATTTTGAAGTATCTGTACTCGAGTGTATAGTTCTCTTTTTACTGAGTAAATCTGCAAGCGGCAAACTGAATTAAACAAATGAAAATGAATCAAAGCACAATGAATCTAAACCTGTATTAATTCTTCTGATGAGACACAAGAAAATTATGTATTAAGTAGCCACAGGA
This sequence comes from Gobius niger, assembly GCF_951799975.1. Taxonomy (NCBI): domain Eukaryota; kingdom Metazoa; phylum Chordata; class Actinopteri; order Gobiiformes; family Gobiidae; genus Gobius; species Gobius niger. Next base: position 5,401,692 of record NC_136868.1, read on the forward strand.
GGAGCCACAGGAGGAGCCACAGGAGGAGCCACAGGCACATGTGGATCATCAGTGTTAAGTCAATGTAACATAAAAGTTAGTGTGTACATTTGACCATCTCAGTGTCGTACACTGGCTCACAAAGGGACCTGAAGAACTGGACACAACTGGACTGTCCAGAACTGCATGAAGCACATCTGTCCCTGCAGCTGTTCATTAGAGTTTACATCATAGGGAATGATGATGATGTTCCTCTGCACAAAACAGATCAGACATAATACAACCTCCTCATATGTTACTATTTGACAAAGTCATGTTTACATTTCTATATTTTATTAAAACACACGTGACAGTCGTCTGTATGATTTACATGATGGCGGCACATGTGGCTGAGTGGTTAGTGCTCTGGCCTCACAGCAAGAGGGTCCTGGGTTCAATTCCCTTTCAGTGTGGAGTTCACCTGCACCCCAACATAAGATAAGATAAGATAAACGTTATTTGCCCCAGAGGGATTAGTCTTGTGCTACAGAGCCGCTCATCTGCGCGCACATAATCAGACATGACAAAACTTTCACTACATAGTGCCACATCTGCAGTGTCTCTATTACATTTGTTTAAAACATAAAACATGTGCATTAGGTGAATCCTCCAGCATGTGATTCTGACCATCAGCCTGGCTCCACATCTGGAGATGAGTCCCCAGATGCTCCACGCTCCTGCCCACTGCTCCTGACGGGTCGCCTCAGTCGAAGGAGGGGCCACATGCAGAGACACATTTTGTAATGACACATAAATGATCTTACCTTTAATCTGCATCATGTGTTTATCCCAATATGTCATGAAACACATATAAGTTGAATGATTATTATGACCAAGACATTTAGTTTGAATAGAAAAATAACATGTGTAATATAGTCCATATAAATCACAGGAATCAGAAGAAATGCTCTACAACAGTTTATTTCAGATTGTTTATAATATAATGATGATAATTATTAACAAATATTACTGGATATGACGTAGCAGACCCTTCAGCCAATCAGAGCGCAGGCTCACCTGCCCAAACGCCCTCGAGCTGATTCACGTGTTTTCATTGAACAGAGCGCGTGTCCGTCAAATCTAGTTCAAAAACCCGCGAGCTAAACACAGCTGTGATGTTTTATACGTTTTATCTTTAAATGACGAAACTGCAGAGAAATGAACGACATCAGTTTCATCAGGACATTTGGAGCATGTTCTCCAGAGGAATTCAGACAGAGACGCAGGACTTTGTGGAGAACAGCAGCGGAGCCGAGGCCCGACTTTGCCGGGGTGATGAGAGGCGTTTCCGCATCAGACGCACTGGAACCCGGCGCGGATCCGAGTTTCGCCGCGGTCACCGGACAACCGGACGTACGGGAGACACGGAGTCTGAGACACGAGGACGTTTGAGGACAGACATGGAAGTGACAGGAGAGAGATGGAGTTGGCAGTGACGCATATGGAGGAGAAGACACGAACACATCAATGGTAAGTTGTGCTTTGGTGTCGCTGTTGTTGTGAGTAAAATGGCGATAACCTATAGCCTACACATATAATATAGTAAATGATGAGAGTTGTGAATGGTAGCCGCTGCTGCGGTTGGGGAGGTGTGATGCATAATAGCGCAGAGCGCGCTTGGAGAGCCTTTGGCACAGCTGGACGTTCAGTTCCTCCACAGGTGTGGTGGGGCTGAACATCTGGGGCTGCTTTACTTATTGCAATTTTGCAAGTTTGTGATTTATTTCTTTGCGTTTTGGAATAGTCATCGCAAAACACTACGTAAAATAAAGTTGTTTCTGAATTGGGTTAAATGTAAGGTACATACCTTCAATGGGAGGTTGGGGGCGCTGTTTTAGCAAACGTCTTATATGGTCGTTATTCAGGGATAAGACAAACGACCACTTGTGTCGTTTTCTGTTGGAGGACTGCCTCGCTAAGCCCAGGGGCCCAACAGGCTGAAGGGCCCCTGGGCTTACGGAGAAAAGGACAGAGTTCCCTCTCTGTTAGCAGACTCTGACATGTAAGGCTTCATCAGATGACTTTGTACCCGAGACTAAACCAGTTCTAAACAAGGTCTGAGCCATTTTCATTGAGTTGACGCTGGGAAAACATATGTACCTATTGGTCTGTTAAAATGCATGAGAATGCATGAAATTGCACCATTAAAATAAAAATTAAAAAAAATCTCTGTGGGTGGACACCCAGGCCCCCTTTTAAATGTGTCCCCCACCAGTCTCTATTTTGTCTTTTCATTGTAGAGAGAGAAAGAAATCCGACAGTCATGTCACGGTTTGAAGTAAAAATGAAAATGAAACGGCCCAAAATGCAGACTGCAACGGAAACAGATTTAATGCGTGCAAAAATCCAAACAAGAAACTGACAAAAACCAAAAGTAAAGCAGGAGCAACACAAGAACAAACTCACAGACTCGGACATAAAGACAATGAACTGACCAAGAACAAGGGAAACACAGGGGTAGAAATACATGAGGAAACGGGGCACAGGTGAGACACATTAGGGCGGGGCAGGCAATAACGAGAGGGAAGTCAAACAGAAAATCACAACAGAACAAAAAGACATGTCAAAATAAAACACCAAGGACATAAACACAAGAAAACAAACTAAAACAGGGCAACAGAAAGCCGACCATGACAAGACATACAGTGTATGGGGGGCCATGAAAATACTTCAGCCCTGGGCCCCATTTTACTTAAATCCGGCCCTGGCTGTAGCACAGTGTGAGAGTTGCTGAAGTTGTCAGTTGTTTTCATCATTCAGGAGGCGTCAAGCCAACAACTTTTAGCATCAAGCCAGCAGCTCGAGGCGTCAAACCAGCAACTAGACGTGCACACAACTGTATGGCTGGTGAGCGTGTTGACCGGTTGTAAATTCATGCAGGTGACGAGGCTCACTAGCCCTTATGCTACGATGCTATTGCGTTTTTAGCATTCTGGCGCTCCGGCCAAAGGCACATAGCTGGACAAGTAGCCTAACGTGTTCGGGGTCTCGGTTTATTGGTTTATTTATTTGGGACAGTGTATGTTAATGAACACACATGGGACCAGGGCTGTCACAATAAATACTATATCAACTTATCCTTCAATTAATTTTTGGGCTCAGTATTTATCGTCTGTACATTCATTAGCATTTCCCCCCCATTCTTTCTTTGTAAAACTTAGATTTTTCACTGAAGCAAATTGAGTTTCAGAATGTTTCATGTTTATTGCAGCTTGTGTGGTATTTTAGGATGTGATGATGCACTTTTAGAACAAAGGTTTACTGTCATTTTGATGCCTGAGAGTTGACAGTATCATTAGAGTCAATAATATCATTTATCGCGATACGTTCCTGCCTCGATATATCAAACTTCAAACTTGTTTTTGGGACAGGCCTACATGGGACTCACGCCAGATTGCAGCCATGGGCTAACTTGCATCCGTTGTCCCACACTCGCACTCTCAAACATCCTATTGTACATGTTTTTAGTGGTAGGGGAAATTACTGGGTGAAATGTAACGTGGCTTTAGGTAGAATCAATATGTGAGCTTTAAAGCAGTACTAAGTAACTCTTCCCCCTAGAGGCCATAAGCGCAACTGCAGGTGTAGTAGCAAGTTACGATTTTTTAACTTATTAATTGTCTTGGGGAGTAAATACTACGCTGACAGGAAAGGCGAGGGGAGAGAGGGATACTGTGCATCCAATTATACAATGGAAATATTTTTTTTCACTCAAACTTTGCTGTAAATACTGTTTAAAGTGACGTTAGCCCGCAGTTAGCTTTGCCCATTAGCATGTTAGCTGCTTCTTCGTGATTCCATTAGTGTGTATTGCTTTCTCCGCACCGGTGGCAGTCAAGTTGCAAACATGGTTTTCTGTCCAGAGACACCAGGGGGAGATGAAACACTTGTATTCCCCCCACAGGGACTACGGAAAGGATTTATTAAGGTAAACACGTTACTTAGTACTGCTTTAAAGGATTGAATATTCCTTCCATCACTGATGTAGAGTGAGTGACAGCATTCATTTCACAGAAGTCATTTAAAACCTCATGGGGCATAAAGATTTGCCTTCAGGCGTCATCGTTCATCAGAGTGTTTATGCGACATCCTAAAGTGATAGCTGTGTGATATGTACATGACACATGACGCATGACGCAGAAAAACCACACAGTCAATCATCGGCTGACAGTCTGCAACTGATGAGACTGTGCATATCTACAACTATAGTACAACTAGCAATCTGCACATTTGGGGACAGTGATATACAAACAATAAAGATTGATTGATCAGAGTTTCGAAATGTCTCTCATAATTATCTGCCCTGACAAAGACAAAAGTTAAGAATCATATTGAAACTCAATAACAATCAGTGTTAATTTCGTCGACTAAAATATTTAGTCTTAATTTTAGTGAAAGTGATATTTTTGACGACTAAAATTGGACTAAAACTAAATTAAAAGTTTCTCATGAGACTAAAACTATGACTAAAATGTCCAGATATTTTAGTCGACTAAAATAAGACTGAATAAAAATGAAAAGGAGAGACTAAAATTATCCAAACTTCTATTGACCGTCTGAAAAAGCCTCATATCATGTAAATTCTCTGCCAAAGGATCAGCTCTGAGCTTTGTTCATGTGGAGCAGCTCCATGAAGCAGAGGAACAAGATTAAATATGATTATAATGAATATTATAAATGCAAAGTCGACTAAATTCGTCTTAAATTTAGTTGATTAAATTGACATGCAATTTTTGTCGACTATAGACTAAAATTGAAAAGGTTTTTTTGACAAAATCTCGACTAAAATTAAATTACATTTTAGTCAAAAGACTAAGACTAAAACTAAAATAAAATGTGTTGTCAAAATTAACACTGATGACAATGACCCAGGCCTATGTTAATTAAAGAGATTTACCTTAAAATGACAACACATTCCCTTGAACTACACACACCGTGCAAGCAAACATATTAAAACATGGTTTATGTGTATCATAGACAAATAAAACAGCTTAGAAACTTCTGATAAATTGTGATCTTGGGTTATTTTGAATTGAGTTTGTTTGGTGTTGGGTTTCCTTTGGTTTGAAATCAGAGTCGATATTCTGCTGTGAGGAGAAGTTAAACACGAGGATCTGAATGAGCTCGGAAGACTCCTGGGCGACTGAGAGCTTCCGCAAACATTAAGAATATGACACCCGGCTGAAACTATTTGGATCCGTTACCTGTCATTCAGAGCAGTGGAATGTGAGGTGTTTAGTTACATCAGGGCGTGTCCGACAACCAAAATAAGTCACTGATCCTCTTTGATCCCAATGTCCAACTGCGCTTGTTTACTCTCTTTGACGGCATCATTAGAGTTTCATGTGTCAACTTGTCGCCATGTCAGATTCATGCAAATAAAGAGGTTGTGGAAGATGGCTCAATGGCCGCAGCTTCCTGAAAATGCCAATACCTTTTTCATCCGGCAACCCCTGACTCGATCATTTTGTTGTTTTGACTTGAAGATTGTCTTGCTTCTCATTCAAAAAGTTTCTTCAGCTCCTTGGATCAGGGTTGCCAAGTCTGGGCAGCCAAACCCGCCCAAAGATACCACAGGAAACCCGCAGACATACGGCGCGGCTGGAATTTTCAATATTTTTTTTTACTGGTTAACAGAGGCCATGTGCTCCCGCGATGAGAAGATCCTTGGATTTGAGATTTTGTCATTCGACATAGTGATTTTGATCAGAAAATAAGATATTAAAGGGATATTTCAGGACTTTTTGACATAGGGCCTCATTTCCTAGTTATCCAGAGTGTTGCTGATTTCTGGAGATTTTTTGTGTGTAATTCATGCAGTTCTTGTATTTGGAGAGTTACGTGGCGCTAGGCTTGAGCTAGGCTAGCGCATTTCTATGGTATCAGCTAGCCTGCATTAAAAACAGTCTGACCCGCCCCACAGAGCACCTGAGGCAAATCACTTATAACACCAGACTAACCATATAAATGTCTGTGTCGATAGAATAATTTTGACCATTTTGCATTTAAAAGAACTTATATTTGAGCAGCATCAGCTTCGTGGTTGTATAAGCTACGCGGCGGCGGGGTGATCTGCTAGAAAACAGTCACTCATCATTCATGTGATGCAGGTCAGTTATATTCCAAAAATTATTCTATCGACACAGACATTTATATGGTTAGTCTGGTGTTATAAGTGATTTGCCTCAGGTGCTCTGTGGAGCGGGTCAGACTGTTTTTAATGCAGGCTAGCTGATACCATAGAAATGCGCTAGCCCTGCACTAGCCTAGCACCACGAAACTCTTCAAACATAAGAACTGCATGAATTACAAAAAAAAATATCTGCAGAAATCAGCAACACTCTGGATAACTAGGAAATGAGGCCCTATGTCAAAAATCCTGAAAAATCCCTTTAATAGCCCATTTTACATTGAAAACAAAACAGCTAAAAAACTCGGCCAGTTTTGTTCACTCTAAACCCTGGCAACCCTGGATCGTCCTCTGGTCTGAAGACTTTAAAGCCTTTATACAGCTGAATTTGTATTTATTCATTTTATATATTTATTCTTTTTTTTTTTTTTTTTTTACAATTTATACTAAAGCATAACTTTCCATCTCAAATAAAGTTGTCTTAAATGTTTGTGAGTGTGTCTGTGGCCCTATTTGACCTGTTTAAGAAAGGTTTTCCTGACCAGTTTTGTGCTTCCGATCCCAAAATGCTTTTTATTTACTCACAAAACTTCAAAGCACAGATTCAGTTGTTTAATGGCAACTCGCATTAGTGTACATTAAACAAATTATATTGTAAATTTAATTGATTTGATCGCAAAAACATATTTTCTCAGCGTCACCACGGCTCTCTGTTTGTACCCTCCTGTTTTGGGCGTGTCTTGTGATTTTCCCATGTTTGAATCTTATGCAAATCCCTTTGCTGAAGGCGAAATCCTCAATGGCACGTGTCGCAATGTTTCTGTGACTAAGCATGAGTTCTTCCTGGGAAATGCCCGACAACCACATGACAATCAAACTTCTGTCCAAAATACAAAAACAAGAACGCTGCGTCCGAAATGGTCAGATTGCTAAGAGCTTTTACGCCAAACCGGATGTGCGTCAGCGTCCGCCATGGCAAGTTGCTTCCGAATTGGTAAGTCAGTTAGGAAGGAGTTAGGAAAAGGAGCCTTGATGCTAACTATCATGGCCACTAGCATAGGGACCTCTGATGCTAACTAACCGGTGATTATGCTATGTGCCATCCCATAAGCCACTGCTCCAAACCCTCCCACCCCCCTCGCCCCCACCCTCGAGTGATTCATGCGCAACCACTGTTGATTGACAGGAGCACATTTAATAATACAAATAATAATAAGAAAAATTAAGATTCTGCACAAGCCAAACTTTATAAAAGTGACAAAATCCATATTGTCGTCCCCACAGCTCAGTCACATGTCAGTGTTAAAGAGGAAACTCAGGAAACAGATTAAATGATTTTGTTTTCATTTAGTAGCAGTGTTGATTTCGTCAACTAAAATATTTAGTCTTAATTTGAGTCAAAGTGTTATTTTTGACGACTAAAATTGGACTAAAACTAAATTCAAAGTTTCTCATGAGACTAAAACTATGACTAAAATGTCCAGATATTTTAGTCGACTAAAATAAGACTAAATAAAAATGAAAAGGAGAGACTAAAATCATCCAAACTTCTATTGACCGTCTGAAAGAGCCTCAGATCATTTAAATTCACTGCCAAAGGATCAGCTCTGAGCTTTGTTCATGTGGAGCAGCTCCATGAAGCAGAGGAACAAGATTAAATATGATTATAATGAATATTATCAATGCAAAGGCGACTAAAGTCGTCTTAAATTTAGTCGACTAAATTTACTTGCAATTTTAGTCGACTAAAACTAGACTAAAATCGAATTACATTTTCGTCAAAAGACCAAGACTAAAACTAAATTAAAATATGTTGTCAACACTGTTTAGTAGAAACTTAAGCCACATGGATCATTTGCATAATGTAGCTTTATGAAACAGCTGTTGAAATAAAATAACACTAAAGGGAAACGTGTGGATCATTTGGATTTATTTTTCTCCTTAAATGTCTTTGTTTGGACACTATGTTGTTGTTGGACACTGTACAGTCGGGGGCGACATGCACTTTTGTTTGGCCTGCACTCCACCAATAACTTTAAAGAAGAAGAAAAACAGCTGTTGGTGATGTCACTTCCCTTTCCCCTGTTTAAGGACGGATGGATTGTGCAAATGCTGCTGAAGCTCTATTTCACTAACTGCACAGATCTAACAGTCGACCCCATGAAAGGTTAAGGAGTTGGTTGCTAGTGTTAGTGCTTAGAGCAGGGGTGTCCAAAGTGCGGCCCGGGGGCCAAATGCGGCCCTCAGACCAATTTTTAGTGGCCCTCTGCCTTCTTGCTGAATCGGGACACATCAGCAGATATAGTCCTTTTTATTTGAAATGTAATAATTCTACACAGTTCTAACCAAACAACTAACCTTTCACTGTGAGACAGAGCTGGCATGAAGGTCTTGAGCATAAATAAAGGTGTGGGGCGCAATTTAAACCTCTGCTAGTCAAAGGTTTTGCGGCACTAACCACCGTTCTATGGCCCTTCACCCTGTGTACGCTTCAGTATGCGGCCCCCCATGAAAAAAGTTTGGACACCCCTGGCTTAGAGGCTACAATTTGATGGTTTCAGACGCATCCTCTCTCTCCAGCATTAGCAGCGAGACAAAGACGTGCTTCTGGCGCCCTCTTGTGTTCAATACTTTGCATGTTCTCCCTGGGTACTCCGGTTTCCCCTACCACAAAAACATGTACAATAGGCCAGGATTAATGATGTGTGAATGAGTGATGGTGGTCAGAGGGGCAGTCTCCCCCAGGGGAAACCGAACACCAGCGAGTGCGGAGTGAATGTACAATTGTCTCATGTAAAGCGCTTTGTGACTATGTCTGTGAAAGGTGCAATTCAAATAATCTTCTTCTTTCAAAACTCCACGTACACCACAGGGATAACAAATGACATGAAGAAAAGAAGGGAAAGAAAAGATGCACCATGAACAGACAAGTAAAGAATTCAAAATATACTTTATTGGACCAATAGCTTACCATTAGTCATAAAAAAACAATCATTTTATTAACAATTACCAGTGCAAATGAACAATAGTGTAAAAAACAACCACACAAATTGATGAAGCTGATCATAACAAATCACTTAAGCATGAGAATTTAGTTGAAATACATGTGCAGCTCATGTAAAAGCCTCCAGTGCATTAGTGCTTTTTCAAGAATTGGAAATAGGACATGAGAGCGTTGAAATTGCAGTTCTTCATTTCTAAAAGCAAAACACTGTAATTTATTGCCGTATGTCTCAAACTGTAGAGGCTGGAAACCAACATTCAATAATAAAAACAAAAGAAAGAGAAAAAGGCAGATTTTGCTTGTATGAAATGTCGCTCTCAGCTGATTTAGTAAACAGTGTCCATGACAAAGACCCATGTAATAAAACCAACAACAATACGTAAGGCACAAGTGTCTCTGACAAAGCGGCATGTCCATCCTCAGTGTCATAAAAAGTCAGGTTTCTTGCCACAGTCTTTTTACTGTCCTTGTTCCTGTTCGCAGACCTCACTCCTTCACTGATGACCTTATGACCTCTGAACTGAACTTAGTGTCACTGCCGAATCACTCTCTCCTGCACCACCCTCCGGGAGCCAGAGGGAGTGATGTTCCCGGGGATGTTCCCTGTGCTGCTGGAGCTGGTCACTGTGGTGGAGATGGTCTTGTTGAGGGCCTTCAGAGAGCCTGTGAGGGGCCCTGACAGACGGCCCAGCTCCTGGCCCTGCGCGGTGTGGGGCCCCATCACCAGGACCGTCTGTGACCCCGACTTAGCACCGCTGAAGCCCGCGGGCTGCTGGCCCTGAGCGGAGCCTGAGCCCATCACGAGAAATGTCTGAGAGCCCGAGAGTCCGGGCTGCACCAGACTCTTGCCAGTCTTTACCACCTTTTTGGAGCCTGACGGGCCCCTTCCATCCACCAGCACCATGGTCTGTGACCCAGAGAGGTTGGCCCCGGGCCCCTGTGCGTTCTCTACCAGCACCATCCCCTGGGGCTGTCCCTGCATCAGAGTCTGTCCCTGCATCAGAGTCTGACCCTGCATCAGAGTCTGACCCTGCATCAGAGGCTGACCCTGCATCAGAGTCTGTCCCTGTATCAGAGGCTGTCCCTGCATCAGAGTCTGTCCCTGCATTAGAGGCTGTCCCTGTATCAGAGGCTGTCCCTGTATCAGAGGCTGTCCCTGCATCAGAGTCTGACCCTGCATCACCAGGCCTTGGGCTGGGCCACTCTGAGGGCCCCTCACCAGCATCACGTTCTGCATGTTGGACCCCGGGGCCTCGGCCAGGAGCACTGTGTTCTGGACCGGAGGCTGCATCATGTACTGCATGGGCTGTAGGACCGGGCCTGTGGTGTAGTAGACCTGTGGCTGCTGCTGCTGCACGAGCACCATCTGACCCTGTGGAGCCTGAGGGGCGGGGACCCTAGGGGCCTCTCTGTTCACCTCGCTCACTGTGACGGTCTGAGAGCGGTCAGAGCTCTCTCGCACCACGCTGCTGCTGACGTCTGTTTGCCGGGTGGGTTGTGGTAGAGGGGCAAGTTGTGGTAGAGGGGCAGGTTGTGGTAGAGGGGCAAGTTGTGGTAGAGGGTCGAGTTGTGGTAGGGGTTGTGGTCGAGGCCCCGGGGCCAACACATTGGACACCGTTGTGTGAGAGCTTATAGAAGTTCTGGGAGGAGGGGCACTCACTTCAGCCTGGACCTTGGCCCCGCAGACCTCTGCCAGAGTCTTAAACTTGGGGTCCAGGTCGTCGAGGAAGCTCAGGTCATTGTCCAGAGGCAGAAGGCTGGCCACAGAGCCAGCGATGGAGCCCTGGCCCTCATAGTCATACACCAGCAGACTGTCCTTCCCCGCCTGGGCCTCTTCGCCCTGCACCTTCTGTGGGACATAGAGAGAGTTAAGTTAAAATAATCTATACTACATACTATAAAATAAATATAAAATAAATGAGCCTTTATGGTAAATATGTGTAAAGCACATTCTTAAAAAGGACTGACCTGGTTGTAGTATTGTCCCAGGTAGTGGTGAGGCAGAGCCATGCCGTCAAATATTCCAGTGTTTGACTCTCTGCTCATGTACTCTGACTGGAAACCACCGCCGCCCATCTGGCTCGTGCCCCTCCACGTGCCATCCATCTGCCCTGCTCCATAGCCTATGGCTCCATTCATCCCGTCCATTGAGGCGAAGGAATGCTGCTGCATCCCCATGGCACCCATCTGCCCTATGGCTGTAGTTTGATTCACCATGCCCATGCCCATGCCCATGTCCATCATATCTGCATCAGCCTGCATCGGCATGTTCACCAGAGGCACCTCCTGAACACAGAGAGAAATCCTGTTTAGTCAATGTTTCATTGATAAATACAGTATAGATATTGATAAAACAATTTGCTCTCACAGTGTTCTCTCCCTGTCCTTCTGTGTGGTAGTTAATCAGCCGTGATTTGGTGTTGGTGTCAAATGGCATCGCTGCAAAACCTCCAGGCACACCTCCCGCTCCTCCGCACAGACATAACAGAGCCAGCAGGGGGAGCACTGTAACAGAGAACAAACAGTCAATAAATCTAGAACTTATTGTTTGGTCACATAAAAGATCTTTTACACGTACATAGTAGTAACAGCAGTCCCAGGAAGAGCAGCCCGATGCCCTTAGGGCCGAACTCCACACTTTTGTCGGGCGTCCCGTCGCCTCCTCTCGGCCCGCACTTCACTCCGTCCTCACATGTGCACGCTTGGACTTGGGCTCTCTGCGGCTCAGTACAGGAATGTCCCTGCTGGTCGGTCACAATAAACTCCACCTCATACACAGCAGGAAATAAGGACTCCTCAATCCTCAGAATCACAGCGGTGTCTGTTGAAACATGGATAATATCACAGTTAGAAGATGACCCTTTCTACTGCACATCAAGTATCTTTCAAAACCACCTTCAATCCTTGTTTTGACCCCCCCTCTAGGCCCTCTGCTTGGCAGCTCTAATGTCACTTTCCACTTATCAATCTCAATAATAGCATGAAATGTCAGGAAGCATTTAAAAAGCGTGAAAAATTGAGATTGCTGGATCTTTCCGACTCATATTTGATGACCAGCTCGGCCACTGCCAGGGGGCTGTTAGTCAAACCTGTGGAAGTGGCCCGTGTGGTCGGCTTATTTGAGTCAGAAAGATGAAGCCACCAGTCTTGATTTATCTGAAGCTTTAAACAATAATAGACATACTGTTATAAACGACACATAGATGTAGTTCTATTAAAGCCTCCATTCTACACTGCAAAAAATAATTAACTAGATCAGTATAAACATCTCAATTTGAGCATAATAATCCAAATTTTAGTTGTTTTGACTAGTTAAGAAGTTGTTGGGCATTTGTCCTAGATTATTTCACTTGTTCTGAGATGTTTCTGACTCGTTTCGATACATTTCGTCCTTATTTCAGGTCATTTTCTTTGCCAATGGGGTAAGGAAAACGGTCTTATCTCATTGGCAATTTTACTTTCTTATTTCAAGTGAGATTTACCCTAGAACTGGTCTGAAATGTCCTCAAACAAGCAAAGTAAACTTGGTCCGATCAGGAAAAATGTCTAAATTAGCGAAAAACGCTCAAAACAAGATATATTTCCTCAATTCTAGTCATTTAAGACAATGCTTGATATTTACTTTTTGCAGTGTAGGATCATGTCTTTTTCCTGTTTTATCCACTTACAGCAGATGACTCGCTACATATATTAGTGAAACTGTATTTCACAAGAACAAGAAGTAATTTTAACCAAGTTTTGGAAAAAGTCTTTCCCCCAACCAAAATATGAGGGACATGATTTCAAGAGGGAGAGAGAGGGATACGATGGTTAACTGGTCTGTCAAGACAAGAACCTGATCACTTCCACCATTAGACAAAACAACCAAAATAAACTGTTTTGGGAAAGTGATACTAATTTCTCTTTTCTCTTAATTAAACACTTAGCAGTATTAGATGAGGACGTGCATTCAGCTTTGGGCCAAAATGTTGCTTCCAGATCACACTCACCATTCAGGTGCTCCACGTGCCACTTGCCCTGCGTGTTCTCGGGGATGATGGCGAAGTGAAGGGGAGGTCCGTTTGGAAAGTTGTCCCCATCGTGAGCATTAACCACGACCGAATTATCAGGGAGGCACATGGTCCGCACTGTGCTGGTCAGAGTGGGGCAGTGGTCATTGAAGTCCTGCACCTGGATGGCTACGGTCCCTGTGGCCGTTTTATCTGGCGTGTCTGTCGGGAGGAAAGAGATCGTCTCAATGTCAATGTGATGATTTCTTTGCAAACGAAACTGGAAAAAAAAAAAAAAAAAAAAAACACAAGGCCTTGCTAGTATACCTTCGCTAACACACAGTACTTCTGCGTAGTAAGTGCCATTGACCAGCAGGGGGGACTCTCTGTCTGGAAGCTTGTTGAGTTTGATCTCCGCTGTCTCTGGATCAATGGTCAGCCAGTTCCCTGTGTCTTTGCCCTTGATGTATCTAGATTAAAGAGAAGTGCCTTTTATATAACTGAACAATAATTATGTTTTCATTGATGGTCTCCACCCAACACACAGAGTTCGATATTTTGTTTACTGAGGTGAACATGAATAACATCCTATCAGCCCAAAGTGAAATCAATCATTTGCCTTTGAGACTTGAAATTACTTTCAATCAAAGCAGTACCAGACTATCTATACTCTTTAAGTCATCCATGGACTCTGTTGCAATGACTTTAATTAATTTGCATTGTTTGCTACAGCTTAATTTTATGTGCTTTACTTGTGATTTTTAATTTTTTCACTTTTTCCTTTATGTATTTGTGTATATATTCCATGCCTTTCACTTTGTATTCATTAGGATGTCTGGTTCAAGTCTTGCATATTGCATTACCTTTATTGATTTATTTTTGCCTTTATAAATGAACATTTTTTGTGTTGTGTGTTTTATTGCTGAATGAAGAATTTAAAAGAACAACCACTGTAAGTTCGGGGTCCACATTTTTTGCTCGTCAAACCTATTGGAACTGGGATTATGGTTTGGAGGAACGACTGAAGAGAATATAAGGAATATAAGGAGCCATGAGTAAAAAAAAGTCTGTCCACTGCTCGTGATACGTTAACATGAGGGAACCAGGACTCACTAAAGCAGCAGCAGGATGGGGATAAATAGCGCCACAGAGCATTGGTGGAGAGATGATGTAACTGCATCACCAAAATCATTAGGAAGACTGTGTATATGAAGTGTTTACTGCAGGATTCTGAATAATGGGTTGGTACATGGGGGCCCTTGACTGTTGGGGGGCCCTTGACTGTTGCCTGCCGTGCCTCATGGCAAGCTACGCCTCAAGGGACAGCTATTCGCTTACTCATTGTTAAGAGAATGAAGCACACAATAAATACAGTTAGTCAAATCATACGTTTGTTTGTTTGTGATACTTTCTTAACTTAAAAATATTGTATATAACAAGAAGAAATTCAAGTTGTTAATATTTTAATATGGGTTAAACTTATGGTACAATATCAACGGAAGCAACTCAAATAGACAATCAACTCAACTGTCAGTTAATAAAAGGTTTTACTGTTGAGAAAATCAAGTTACCTCAAATTAAAAGAAGCAATCAGCTGAAGAGAATTTCTATTCAGTCAGGGCTGGACTGGCCATCGGGAGATCCAAGAGTTTTCCAGGTGGGCCGACGTACTTTTGGGCCGGTCGGGCCAGTCAGATGGAGAGATAAGCCCCGTAATACCTGACACCGGCCCACAATGGCGCCAAAAGCTATTGGAATCTCTATCATTACATAGATGCAGTTACACAATTCCTCCACTAGAGGGATGTGACGCCTTTTATACCCTTCTGGTGGTGCTTTCTTGAGTTGTGGTTCCCAGATAATCTCGTATAATGAGCAGTGGGCCTCTGGGACACAACACTCATGCCCCTCACGTAGCCGATATAAGAGGAAATCGTTTATTGTAACCTCATTAACACAACGCACATTTTAAGATTGTTATGTCATTTTACAAAAGTTCCATCAAGTTGTACACGACAAGATTAAAGTGTCGAGTGCTCTGAGGTGTTAGCTTGAATTCGGCAGAAACAACAGCAGCTGTTGTCCTCGAGTCGTAGTTTATACTGTTTTAGTTCAAGCCAAGGGTTTATTGTTTTGCTCATCACCTCGACTATTGCATTGAATATGACTGTTTTTTTTTTTTAGAGGGCCAGTCCAGCCCTGTATTCAGTTGATACTGCTTTAGAGTGTAAATGCTGTTTAAACATGAATCCACTCAGGCTTCATATTAACTTAAAGATGTAGATGTGCTGTATGCTCAGGGTAGATTTTTGTGTAACCGAGTTGTGTCTTTTGTAGCCGTCTCCTTCCCGCTTACCTGACGTTCTCTGCTGGTTTCCCCGTGTCCTGGTCTGTCGCCTGGTATTGTCCAACAACATCATTAGGGCTGAAAGAGGTTCCACCCTCTGAGATCGGAATGGCTTTCACACTGGGGTCGAATCGTGGTCCCTCAACCTCGTTCTTCACCTTAATTTTCACTGGATAAACATTATAGCCTCCTGCAGTTCCTCCTCCTCCACCGACACCAGTTCCTCCAAGACCACCGGGAACACCTAGTGTCCCACCGGTTCCTCCTCCAGTTCCTGCAGCTCCTGCAGCTCCTGCAGCTCCACCACCTCCACCACCTCCACCACCTCCAGCACCTCCAGCACCTCCAGCACCGAACATTTCAGCTTTATTCCTCACAGCCAAGGAAAGATCTAGGTCTTGTACGTCTTCAAAATCCACGGGCTGGAAAAAAACATCACACAAATAATGTCAAACAACAGGACGAATTAGTTTTGTTATTTGTTGAAACTTAGAAGTGCTGATGATGTTAATAATATCGCATTAGTTTTGGTGTACCACAGGGCTCCATTTAAGGGCCCCAACTGTTTGCCATTAATAGAGTGCACTTTTGCGTCTGGTTAAATTTTGATTTTAAATTCACATGAGAACGAGAAGCATTGATGCAAAAACTTCAACTTTACGTACATAATACACATCAAGTTAGAAAGTAATGGAGGAGAGCTGGAAATCCAAATTTAGAAGGTAAATTCTAAATTTACCTTGGTACAGTAGCTGGTACAGTAGCTGAGGCAAACCACTGTACCATGGTTTACATGGTACAGTAGCTGAGGCAAAGTGGGAGTTTGGCGCTGCTTTCAAACCTCTTTTATATTTAGGTTTATTACTTTCTGTTTTTAGCTACAGAGTCTAATAACCCAAGGCATAGGGCTCTGTGGACTTTCTGAGTGGACTATTGGCTATGAGTGGGCCTAACACAGCATCTAACATAAACGTTTGGTTATAGTCAATAAATAATAATTGCATCAGAAAAATCAAAGCACATTTTATTTTTTTACTAATAGCAATACCTTGACAAGCATTAATATGCCCTCGTTGGTCACGGGGTCAGTTTTGATGGTAAAATATCCAGCCTCGTTTCCGTTAACAATCTCAAAGTCAGCCTCCCAGTTTGGAGTCTTCACCAAGTCCAGATCCTCTGCTTTGAGTCTCATCACTTCCACTCCTTGCGTGTTCTCCATAATGCTTCCTTCGTACTGCAAGCCAATGAGAGCGGTATTAGAAAAAAATGACAATAAGCAAGATTTTTTTTCCAGCCTCAACATATCACCTAGAACAAACGTCATACATATTTGAAAGTGTGTCAAAGCATGTACCGTATCTTTTTCCAGAGTGGGCGCGTTGTCATTCACGTCTCCGATGTTGATGGTGACAGTCGCAGATGCACTGTTTCCCGACGGATCTCCGTTCATGTCCTGGCCTTTCACCACCACCACATACTGTTCCGCTTTCTGAAAAGAAAGTGGATTTGTTGTTCAAGAAAGCTGAAAATACTCCGGACATTAGACACATACACTTACACATAATTTGCGACTTCACCTAATCATTATAGTTTATTCATTCTGATAATTCCCTTCAAGATTCTGCACCTACTTGATGGACATTGCCAACTGCCAAAATAAATAGATCATATTCTCATATCCATAAAATTGTAGTGTAGTTTGGTGAAATCCTATGTCTGCAAGAAATTTTAATGTGTGTCTCTATATCAGTCCCTGACAGTGAACTTTGGTTAAAGGGACTATACAGAGTTTAAAAATGTTAAAATTATGTATTTTCCTCCACTCAAAAAGGTGTTAATTCGGGTCATGCATGAGCTTAATATAGAAGCTGCAGTTACGCATAAGGCCTGAGGTGGCAGTAGTGAGTATACAATTACGAACTTGCATCCAGCCCCTTTAAGCCCCATAGTCGATGGGATTCATCTATATTCTCTTGTGCAGTACCCCCTATGTGCAGCAGGTGGTGGCATCAGTCTGAGTCAGGGCTGGACTGGGCATCGGGAGATCCGGGAGTTTTCCCGGTGGCCCGACGTACTTTTGGGCCGGTCGGGCCAGTCAGATGGAGAGATAAGCCCCGTAATACCTGACACCGGCCCACAATAGCGCCAAAAGCTATTGGAATCTCTATCATTACATAGATGCAGTTACACACTTCCTCCACTAGAGGGATGTGACGCCTTTTATACCGTTCTGGTGGCGCTTTCTTGAGTTGTGGTTCCCAGATAATCTCGTATAATGAGCAGTGGGCCTCTGGGACACAACACTCATGCCCCTCACGTAGCCGATATAAGAGGAAATCGTTTATTGTAACCTCATTAAGACAACGCACATTTTAAGATTGTTCAGTAATTTTACAAAAGTTCCATCAAGTTGTCAATGACAAGATTAAAGTGTTGAGTCTCTGAGGTGTTGAATTCGGCAGAAACAACAGCAGCTGTTGTCCTCGAGTCGTAGTTTATACTGTTTTAGTTCAAGCCAAGGGTTTATTGTTTTGCTCATCACCTCGACTATTGCATTGAATATGACTGTTTTTTTTTAGAGGGCCGGTCTTGACCCAAAAGTCCCGGGCCAATTTTTTCTGCCAGTCCAGCCCTGGTCTGGGTCCCCATCAGACGTACCTCTCTGTCCAGGTCGGTCCTCTTGACCCGCAGCTCTCCCGATTGCGTGATGTAGAACATGTCATCATTTGGGTCTTGGCTCACAATGCTGTAGGCGATCTGAGCGTTTTCTCCTATATCTGCATCAGTTGCGGTTATTGTCATTATCGGCGTCCCTGTGGCGTTTGAGGAGAACATGTTTAAAACCTATTGTAAAACTTTCAGTTTATACTACAAGGTATAACTCGACCATAACCAGACTGAAGCATCTTTCTTTGCATGTTGCATTATTCTCAGAATACCAAGATGTTGCATGTCAAATTTATCCAGCAATGCTCCTAAACTATACAAACATACAAAATACATTTTTGTATGTTTGTTTTTTCTGTATCTCTTTACATTACGGGCCAGTATGTCCGTGGTGCTTATAGTGGTGATTACAGGATAATTACTATGTTATTATTGTGGTACTAAAAGTCATAATTACTAGTCATTAGGGGTTAGGGAGACACAGAGTTACCACTGTATCTCTCATTACTAAGAGATACAGTGGCAACTCTCAGTAATGAAGGTCATACTTCTATGTACTTTGGTACTTTAAATGATAGTTTCTAGTAGTTTCAGTGATACATCTATGGTACTTTTTGGTAATTCAAGAATACTACAGCAGCAATTCATAAGTAGTAAATGTGGTACTTCTACATACAGACGTCATTTCTAGGATTGTGTAACTATAAAGCAGCATAAAGCAACATTAGGGAAAACAAGAAGTACAACCTTCATTACTAAGAGTTGCCACTGTATCTAGAAGTACACAACTTGTAATTCTCACTATAGTATCCTTTAAATACCACAACAAGTACTTAGAATTACCAGTGTAAATGCCACCACAAGTACCACTGTAAGAACCACAATAAGTACCTAGAATTACCAGTGTAAATGCCACCACAAGTACCACTGTAAGTACCACAACAAGTACTTAGAATTACCAGTGTAAATGCCACCACAAGTACCACTGTAAGAACCACAATAAGTACCTAGAATTACCAGTGTAAATGCTACCATGAGTACCACTATAAGAACCACAATAAGTACCTAGAATTACCAGTGTAAATGCCACCAAGAACCACAATAAGTACCTAGAATTACCAGTGAAAATGCCACCATGAGTACCACTATAAGAACCACAATAAGTACCTAGAATTACCAGTGTAAATGCTACCATAAGTACCACTGTAAGTACTAAGGACTTGCCGGCCCGTAATGTAAAGTGTTACCGTTTTTTCTTCTTCCACTTCACAAGCTTTGAATTTGGATTAGCATGTGAAGCGCTAACTTCTGAAACTCTACTGGTTAGGAATACTTCATCGTCTCCAGATCTTGAGCATGATTTTGGTGCAAATGCCTAGAAACCAACCCTGACACTGGGAGAAACCTAAACTATGGTGCCACTGATGCTAAGTACGTTTTTTAAACCCTGACTTTGAAGTTCCTGCAAAAGGCATTTACCTGAAGGACTGAGCTCATCCACTGCTCCGGGTTTTATTACCCCAAACACCGGAGGGTTGTCATTCTGATCCAAAACATTGTACCGCAGCAGAATGCTCTGTTCTGCAAAGCTCCCGTCTGTGTATCTAGCAACACCGGTCAGCTAAGAGAGCGAAACACAAAATGAAGTATTCTGACAGTCATTTAAAAGCATGGCAACAGAGTGAAATTGTACCGTACGTTGTATTCACTGATCTCCTCGCGGTCGAGGGGCCGTGTCACCCGGATGTCCCCTGTGTTGGAGTCGACCACGAAAACGTTGAATGGATACTGGGTCGCCCCTATCCCTTCCAGGGAGTACAGGATTTTTCTTCCCGTGGGATGATCTGAATCTGAAAAAATCTACAACATCAAGCAATGTTACTTTCAAATCAATCTAGACATTTTTAGAGACAATTTTCATTATTTCAGTCCATAGACCATTGTTCTCAAACTGTGAAAGTTAAAGCAGAACTACGTAACTCTTGCCCCTAGAGGCCAATGGAAATCTTTTTTTTTTTTCACTCAAACTTGGCTGTAAATACTGTTTAAAGTGACGCTAGCCCGCAGTTAGCTTTGCCCGTTAGCCTGTTAGCATCTTCTTCGTGATTCCATTAGTGTGTATTGGTGGCTCCGGTCCGGTGGCAGTCAAGTTGCAAATGTGGTTTTCTGGCCAGAGACACCAGAGGGAGATGAAAGACCCTCGAATCATCCCAGTAACACTTGTATTACCCCCAGAGGGACTACGGAAAGGATTTATTTAGGTAAACAAGTTACTTAGTACTGCTTTAGGCTTTTTTCTGGAATAGACTTGGTTCAGACAGAATTTAGTCCCATGACGTCCTGATTTGATCTTCATCTAGGCCCGGTGGTACTTGGAAGGTCATATATTTGAAATAGTTAGTTTCCATTTGGGGAGTGGGAGCCAGAGCCAAAGACGGGCGTCCCTGGAGCGTTGTCTGGGCAGAGGGTTCAGTCACCAGAGATTTTCATTATTTCAGTAAATTGAATAGTTAAGAAACAAAACTAAATTGCTGGTTGAGGGATTTGGGGGCCTGAAAAGGTTGGGAATCCCTTTCTTAGATTATTGAAGGGGGTATTCACATCAAATTACATTCATATAACAATGCAGACTTTCCACTCATTTGGCTTCAGCATGAGATCTTTTACGACATAAGCACAGCTATTATTCCGTGCTTCTCGACCTTCTCACTTCTCTCACACTTGAGGATTAGTACATTTTTGAGCTAACGTTTAGGATGAATGGAAAACTGCACCACACTTACCCTTCCCACAACCTCGTCTTTGTAGTCTACGTTTTCCGTGAGAGGTTTGCGCGGAGGAATCCATGTTCGTTTGTGTCGGATCAGAGCAGCTGCTGCCTGAAGACGAGAAACAAAAAAAACCAACACGTCTTAATCGTCACGCTTTCAAATTCAAACAATCCCAACGAACATGAAAAATACTACATTCCGATGTATGGAAATCTTTATTATAGCTTCTCTGTTTTCCCAATGCTCATGGTTAGAAAAGCAATCGCTAGAAGCTGACTGAACGTAACCTTATATTTGAACTGTATTGTGTGTCACTTGGAGCATTGTTCATTCTCTTTATAGTATTTCACACCCGTTCTTTATGTTCTTTTGTGACTGAGCTGACGGACTAGGTTGCAGGTATACTGTATATAAAGTGGAACTTAGACACTCCAGGCAAAAGTATGTTCGCTTCCTCATGTTGACTGTCGTTTGAATACCTTCTGTGTCTGTCTGACAGCTATGACAGTTGTGTGGAGCTTTGCGCTTGCGTTGCCGCTCAGTTTGGGCGTTCCCCCCCAACACTCCTTTTCTGAACCTCTAGAGTCAAAATGTGCTCAGGGGGTTGGTCACTGCGGGTCTGTTCAGGCGTTATCGATGGTTGGACTCCACATGCTCTGATTGTATTTGGCAAAACAAACCTCAACCTCTGACACTTTCAATACACTACCTTAAAAGGGCTACTCGATTACATTTTTCACCGATGGATTGTTTCCGATGGGCGGGTCATTTGGAAAGATCCACCAATCAAGCGCGTTCATATGTTTAGGATAAATCAATCAATCAATTACCATCGTTGCTCAAGTGCAATGAAACATAAGCTCAGATGTATAAAAGGCTTGACTCTCAGCGCACACCAGAAGCACATGGCTACTTAATATGCGTAAACGAAAGGATGTACTTAAGCACTCCTAGCTCCTACATCTCTCTGCGCTTGACGACTCAAACTTTAGATGCATTTTCTGTTTGTTATGAACATGCTGGACACAATCTGCGAACAGTTGGTGAAATATTGTGAAGTATAAGGACTAAACTCAAGGTATTTTCTTTAAAATACCATCTTGGCAACTCATTCTCCTGGGTGAACGCCACTTAAGTTACACATTACACAAGTGTCTTTGATGCATACGCAGCTCTCTGATGTTCTTGTTGTGTAAAAGTAGCTTACGGGGGGGAAAAATGTTGGAGACCCCTGCTCTAAGGGCAAAACAGTAGTAAGGCGGTTAGTGCTCGTGCTTTACAGCTGGAAGGTCCGGCTTCGATTCCCACCAGGGAACCACCCCGTTTGCAAGTTCTCCCCCGTTTACTAAAAACATGTACAATAGGTGACTCCTCCAGCCAGGTGTTTCTGACCACCAGCCTGGCTGCACATCATGGAGATGGGTCCCCGAGCGCCGGCCCAAGCTGGCAGCTCCCTGCCCCTACAGGTCGCCCCAGCGGCATTGAGGATGGGTCAAATGCAGAGAATGAATTTCCCTCCCTAACCTTAACCGTAACCTTAAAGGGGCGAGACGCAAGTTCATCATTTTATACTCACTACTGCCACCTCAGGTCTTATACGTAACTGCAGCTTCTATATTAAGCTCATGCATGGCGGCACTTCGGACCCGAATTAACACCTTTTTGAGTGACAGTGCAGGATTTTTGATGCAGTTATGGTGAACAGGTCTGAGCTCTTTCTACACCTTAGGACATTGTTGGAACATGTAGGGGGAGGAAAATACTTAATTTGAACATTTTAAAACTCTGTATAGTCCCTTTAAGGGCTAGACGGAAGCACTGCAAAGGGAAAAGGAAGTATCTGTAAAATCCAGCTTTTAGCAGAAGCAGAGCCTCCTCAGTGAGAGCAAGCTGCTTTAGTTTCAGTATTAGCGGATCACAATAAGCCTAATATTATTTATCTATTAAGAAAATTGCCTATTCTATTTTGTCCATTATAAAATCTATTAAGAGAAATTGCATATATATGCTTACACAGCATAAAGCAGAGATCTCTATGTAATCGGTATCTTCAGCAAGGCACATCATGTTAGTATCTGGGAGGACTTAAACTCTTTATACTGAAACTTTTGTGTGACGTTTATTTTTACTCTATGTGTCTAGTGTGGTGTTTTATAAATGTTTGCCTAGCTTTTCTCAAAAAGGCAAATTTACCTATGGATACTAAATAAAGTGACCTATCCTAACCAAGCTCATATATATATTATATATAGCGCTTTTCTACCTTTATCAGGCCCAAAGTGTCTTGCCCAAGGACACAACGACAGTGTGCGTTTGCGGGAGCCGGGATTTGAACCCACGACCTGCCGATCATGAGAAGACCCGCTCTCCCAGCAGAAAATGAAGCAAAAAAAGGCCAAAAACGCAAACGCGGCGATAACGCAAGACGAAAAAGTAGCTTAGCTTTCAAATGAGGCGTTGTACTGATCTATAGGCTGTGAGCTTTTAGATTTGGGTAAAGCCGAACTGGAGAAAATGTGCCCAGTTAAGAAAATATGAAGAGAAATCTTAAAGGAAACTAAATACATTGTCATCTTGGCTTCTTCACAAAAGTCCCAGAGTTGTTCAAGTATCATCAAACCATAAGTAACTCGCCGCCATTTTGTATTTTGTTATTTGATTACAGATAAAGAAAATGTGTGTATTGTGCCTTACAGAAGGACATAACAACAGCATCCACGGGGGGATTGAACAGCCACCCCTCAAGTTCACCCTCACCCTCCCGCCCCGCGCGTCAAAGCGAACTTCCCCTTTAGTGATTTGACTATCCGGATCGCAGAGACACGAGTCCCGGCAGGTTTTTTCAGGCTTTGGCACCAGACGCTCCTCCAGTGCTCCTCGCCAGAACCAGGAGCGAGGGCACACGCCACGCCCTGCCTCTCCCCGCTCTCCGAGGATTAACTTTTGTTTGTTTTCCATGCCCTGTCATTGCACAGGCATGTCTGGGTCTCGGCTTCGACAGACAAAAGCGAAGTCTCCGCTCTCAGCATACACCCCCGTGACTCACGCGGCACGAACGGGCGCAGTGCTGATCACGCAAAAAAGAAAAAAAACACGTCTGAGTCCATCATCAAAAAACTGCCACAGGGCAAGAGAAATGCGTCACTCAGGAGCATCTCAAAACTTCTGAATCCCACAGAACTGGCCAAAACTGTAATCTCTTAAAACATACTAACACATCGAATAGTCTGGAATATTTCACAATAATCTGTGCACCTTTTAGTCAAGAAGTAATTCCACGTCAAAAAGCTACACACGATAAAGCATAAACGACTTACCGAGCAAAGTAGTAAGGTGAGAATTGGTAAGGAAACCCGAGCCATGTTTGCTGAGGTATCCTGTGAAGTAGTCCAGGTGCACTGTGGGTGAGTGAGTGAGTGGATGCCTTTTTAAACGGGAGTGCACCACAGGGACACACACCCCTTCTGTGTGATTGTCTGTCGTCAGCGCTGAGATAATTACTGCCTCTTCTTTTTTACTTTCACCGGTTAACGTGGAAACGCAAAAAAGGGATGGTGATTGATACCTGAGAATTTTGTGACCTCTTAAACTTTTACTCCAATATGAAGCTGAACCTTTGGCTTTAACTTGATAGATTTAGCATTTAGCATTTAGCAGCAAAAGTAAGCATGACAGGAGCCTACAACTCCTTATTGTTCACTGTAGCGCAGACGTTCGTCTGTAGCCTCGCTGAGATGTTAAACTGCCCCAGTTTCCTCAGGTGGCACAGCCTCTGACGGCTTAACTACGGTAGAGATGTGCTGGTGAGAGTGTGTTGGTATGTCCCCCTCCTCATATCCATCACCATCTCCTTGGTTTTGGAGACGTTGATGATCAAGTGGTTCTCTTTACACCAGTTTGCCAGGCTGTTTTAAATAAGTCCAGTCACCACTGTGTCATCAGCAGACATCACAATGGTGTTGGGAGCGTGTGTCGCCATGCAGTCCTATAGGAGGGGCCTCAGAACACATCCCTGGGGGTAGCCCAATATTGAGAGTCCTGCTACTAGAGGTATGTGCTCCCATTCTCACCACATGGGGCCTGTTTGTGAGAAAGTCCTGAGTTCAGCCCCACCTGCCAGAGTTTCCCAATTAGCCTCTGTTGGATGATTGTATTAAAGGCCGAGCTGTGTACATATGTATACATGTACAGTACATAGCCCCATCTCTTTTGTCCAGATGTGAGAGTGTGGAGTGAAGAACATGCGAGATGCCCTATAAGCAAACTGAAGGGTCTCTGGGCGCAGGAAGAGAAGAGCAGATCATGTTTTTTTATCAGTCTTTTTCTAAGCATTTCATGATAATAGATTTAAAGCCACTGGTCAATAGTCGTTGGCACATGTGGGATGTTTTGACTTTGGAATAGGGATAATAGTCGATTGTTTCCAACATGCAGGAACTTCACAAGTGAGTAAATTCATACAAAAAATTGGAACATAGAGACCGCACTAAGACATTATTATAAAAGTGTCACTTCACAGTCACTCTCAGCACACAACTAAGGATACCACAATCAATATCTGGAGAACTGCTTTTTGGTGAAAGGATCAGCACATTAACAACATTTCCCATTTAGCGATGGTACAGAACCTCAACTTTATGAAAGAAAGTTAGAAGACTGTGACATTTTAAGGATACTTTTGGATGTAAAAGAAAGCACCTAAACCTAGTCCGTAATTGTTTTGCCAACGCTTTGGACCCACACATAAATGGACTATTCTGAGGAAACAGTGCAAACCACTTTTTCACACACAAAGGTAGAACTAACAGTGGCCACACCTTATTGTGTGAACTGTGATGCAGGTTTCTGTTTTCAAAGACCATGAGTCATGCATGATCACTTGCACTGTTTACTGACGACATTATTCTGTGTAAAGTACTTATATATACTCAAGGGCCAAGACAAATCTGTTTTAAGTTATAAATTACAAGTAATATTGGCAATGCTTAAAAAGGATTTCAAAGGTTGTACTTTCAAGCAAACATGAAGAATGTAACATAAATGATTATCCGGGTTGGTCAGTGTACTTTTGGGTATTTGGATTATCTTCATTGGAATGAAACTAAAAAATGGAAGAACAAGTTGTTTTTCAATTTTGGTTCGCAAATCAAAAAACGAAAAATGAAAAAAAAAAAACAGCCATTTTTCAAGTGAATGAAACGTTGTTTTTAAAGATCAAGCTGATTTTCATGTTTGCACTGTATATTTAATATACAAAAAACAAATTAAGACGAAAACGAAAAACAACCCAATTTTCGTTTATGTAGCCGGAAGTTGTCATATTTGTGCTCCAAGAGCGCTAAATCTAAACGCCTCTTATACGAAGGTGCAGTTTGTGCAAAAACATCCGCCGTGTGATTGTCGGCCTGCGGCTCGAAGTGTGCTCGAATTGGCGCATTTAGGCCATTCCTTTGGTTCGTGGCCAGCAGACACTATAGATACTATAATAGGAATGATGGCAATAAAAAAAATCGTTCTCGAGGCCGGAGTCTGGGGTCTCCTTTGTGCTCAGTGAGGCACTGGTGTGAACCCAAGAGCGCAGGATTTTCTCTGTCATCAATGGCCTATTAGCAAATCAAGGGGAGGAACACATTCACTTTCATCTCAAGTTAGCACAGGTCTAATGAAAAGTGCTGGAGAGACACGAAAAAATATGATTGATCTAATCAGTTTTACGCACAACTACTGTCTCTCTACGATAATGTCCTTCAGTAGATCAGGCTCCTGACTAACCGTCAATGATCTAAACCAGTGTGGTCGACATCTCGCTTTAACTCGACAATATGACAACTTCCGATTACATAAACAAAAATTGGGTTGTTTTTCATTTTCGTCTTAATTTGTTTATTGTTTATTAAATATACAGTGCAAAAATGAAAATCAGCTTTATCTTTAAAAACTTTTCATTCACTTGAAAAATTGCTGTTTTTTCATTTTTTGATTTGCAAACCAAAATTGAAAAACAACTTGTTTTTCCATTTTTTATTTTCATTCCAATGAAGAAAATCCAAATACCCAAAAGTACACTGGACATAATTTCAATAATGATGATATGAGATTAAACAATACCCATTATTCATTAAATCTATTGTCATGGTAAGGTGCCTATCTCATCGGCCTGGACACTAGTTAGTGACCCGTTGGCAACCTGAGTCGCCACTGGTCACGGAGGCGTCTCTGCGACGTCCCTTGGAGATAAGGTGAAAACAAGCAGGTTTGATTTCAGAGGAGACTGTGCAGAGACTTTTCCAAGTCTCTAAACAGTAAACAGGAACTAAACAGTTGTAGCAACATCGCGGAGACTATTTGTTTTGTCTGCAACCTGTGAGACGTTTCTGTGACGTCCCTGCCACATCTCCCAGACCTGTTGGATAGCGATAGGAGATCTTAAAGCCACACCGTGTAAAATTTCACCCAACGGACAAAATTAAAACACAAGCATTTATTTTATGACAGATATTTTTATCATTGAAAAATACCTCATCAATGTACAAACATGTGTTTTTACTGTAGGCGGCTCAGCTCGTCTATAAGACATGACTGTAACTTCACTGTGAGTCTCATCTCGTCTCCATGGAGATGTGACTCAAGTCAGCAGAATTTGAGAATGAAACAGGTTAGGTTCTCATCTAAATCCATTCTTTGATTACCCACTGCAGAAATAAAATTTTCTGTGTGGAGCTGGGCATCAGGAGCATGCTTTGTATTGATGGCAACAGTGTTCGAATCCCAGCTCCCGCAAATGCACACTTTTGTTGTGTCCTTGGGCAAGATACTTCACCCTTGTTGCCTCCAGTACATTGGCATATATTGGTGAATGGGTGACTGGTTCCTTACTGTGTAGCGCGTTGGGCCTGATAAAGGTAGAAAAGCGCTCTATAAGTCGAGTCCATTTACCGTTTTAATGCAACTTGAATGTGACAAAATGTTACGCAGTGTGCCTTTAAAGAGACGCAACAGTAAGAGAAGTCAAAAATAAAAAAAGATGAAAGGGTAAAATTAGGGCAATGTAGCGCATGTTAAAACAAACACATGGAGGTACAGTGTATATGACGAAGCAAGTACGCACTTTCACATCTGGTCCCTCTGACCACCATTCATTCACACACCCACATCATTCATCCTGGCCTATTGTACATGTTTTAGTAATAGGGCAAATGGAAAGACCATAGGAGCCAGGCGCCATTTCCGGTTTCAGGAAGAAGTAAATTAGGTCACAATAGATACAGACGGCATCTCTGGAATCACCCATATTTGGTCATGTTTGAAAACAGTTAAGGGGGGAAACAATTTGGAGAAAAATCTTAACTTTCTCTAATTATTCAAAAACTACTTCAACAAATGCTGAATTATGAATATAGTTTTCTACTAAATAAAGATACAAAGACATGGGGAGGAGCAAAGTGGTTTAACAGCCCATAAATACATAAATAACGGAGAACGCTAACTTGATGCTACTTGTTAGCGTCATGCTAATGCTAATGCTGTTTTTTCGCTTCTACTGAACAATCTGCTGTGAATAAACATCCATATGGACCCTGATTTAGAGTGGACTTTATTTGTATGTTAAAAATAAGTTCATATTCCACAAAAAAATGGCGAAAAAGAGTGAAAAACGGTGTTTCCCAAAAGATTCTATTTTCCCCCTCGGCGAAGCCACGCCCCCTTCTATGACGAGATGCCGTCTGTATCTATATGTCCATTCTTAGTTTTACACTGTATGGTTGGACCACCACAGTACTGATCTTTGGAGCACTTTAAAAACATTAGTATACAACAGCAAAGCACAAATAAGCTGTGGAAAAGACAAAATAGACAAAATCGTAAAAGTCAACTCTCAGAGTAAACACCACAGAGACAAAATGTCTTCATCAAGGATGTAAAGACAGGAAGTGAACCGAAAAGAAATACAGGTTTATGGCATTCGTTTACTGAAGTATCAACGCGCCCAGATAAACAATAAAAAAAAAAAAACACTGTGACGTGTTTCCCTGCTATGGCCCGAGGCTAAGTGTGTTGTGTGATACAGTTTGTTCCTCTCAGATTTGACGGTGAGCCAGCAGCACTACGCCTTTCTCAAGAATCTCACCCCAACAAGTGTCACAGACAAACTCAAAATATGGTTTAAAGGAGCGCACCGGAACAGACGTGGGTTCTGAGGGTCACACGAGGTCATTTCAAAACACACTTTCAAGAAAACATTCAGAAAACGTGTTTTTGTTGCTTTCTACAATCAGCTTTTCAACACTTTTTTATCATGTTATTGCTGGGTAGCAGGTTCTAGAATTGTCACCAGACCCAGCGGTGGGGGGTGGGGGGGGGGGGGGGGGGGGGTCGTAGCTAAAAAGAAAATGCATGGATTAGAAAAATGATCAATAATATCAGTCACTGTGTCCATGATCTCTCTGTACAAGACCAAAAATGTCCTCAAAGATAAAATAATGTTTCCTCTAATGTCACCTGCAACCCAGCAAAGCAATCGTTGCTTTTTAAGCACTTTTTTGTCGCTCTTTGCGTTTTCATCCCTGTTTTCGTGGCTATTTTTACGCTTTTTTCAAGAAGCTTTTAGATTTGGGTCAGAGGAATGATAGAAAACTAGCTTCCAAGTTGATGATATTGATGCAAATGCCTCTAGGTTCGATTTACAGTCTTTTTCCTATTCTGTGTTTACAATACACTAAAGGAAGACAATCAAATTTCATCCCAATACTTAGGAAAATCAGATATATTGCCTCTAATGATGAGAATCTCTATTGGCAGCCATTTGAAAGTCTGATACAACCTCACTTTGTTTGAAAACTCTTTACAAAAACCCCTCCCAAGGGTTTGTGTAAAAATAAAAAGTATGACAGTTAAATTGAAGAAGAAAGAACAGTGTAGTGTCTAGTTTCTGACTGAGTCACAACTGACTCGTCTGAACTGACTAATCCGGTCAAATTAGAAATTTCACGTGTCAGACCTGGACTGTTCATGCGGCCGTTAGCGTGAACGCTTTTACTGGAAATCCATCACAGTTATGGAGTAAAAGCCAAAATACAAAATGCGAGCGAGTCAACTGCTCATGTTTTGGTGTGTTGCTACTAGCTCTAAGCCATTCTCTCGAAAGGTGTGTTGCTTTTTGGCGTTGCTTTGGTGGAATCTCTTCACTGTTGCCAATGGGAAGGTTGCGGTAAAATATCAGGGGTTATTCTAGAGAACAGAGCAGTAAGGAAAGACAAAAGAACTTTTATCTGAGCCTTTGTTTGTTGTCATTTAAGGAACAGAAGACACGTTCACGCCCCAGGATTTATGGTATCACTGATAGAATCAACTGTAAAAGTAAACAGTGGCCCTTTTTTCACGTCCACTAAACCTTTGTGAACTTGAAGGATTCTGCATCTACATGTCTAAAACACCAACTTTTTATGTAAACAGCAAAAAAAAAGAAACGTTTATTTGACCTTTCAGTGACCTGGCGGGTGTATGGGCGGTTAGCATGAAGCCTTTCCATCTCAGTGGCTTCTATGAAACATCAGGATCAGGTTTATTTAAGCTTTTTTAGGATTTCTGGTAGGTTTTCAGAATGGAATGTATATGTAGCCATGGCGACAGTTCAACAAGCAGGGAAAACCTAAAAAATAGTTGATCCTGGATCGTCCTACAGGCCATCAGGATGGTACGTAAGGTGCTATATGTTATCAGAAAAGCTTTCGATACATAGCCACCCACTCGACTGCTGTTTTTATGTGTTTTTGCATTCATTGTTGTCTACTGTGATTCTTGTTTTTATCCTGGAAAGCGCTCGGGGCTCCTTCTGGTTGATTGATTGATTGATATGTTTGTTAAGTGTGACGTCACGACTTCCGCTTCGTAAAAAAACTCTTCAAAACCACAATCAATATTTCTGAAACTCAACGGAGAGTTACTGAACCTACTTATTTCTCAGACTCATTAGCCAAAAATACCGCACCAACAGCTAAAAAGTATTATTTAAAGTCACTACTTCCGGGGTTAGCGTAGCTGCTGCGCCGTTAGCATTTATCTCCGCTAACCCGGATGTACCGATTTTGGTAAATATGACTTTTATAGCAGTAGGTGCAGCATTTTTGGCTAATGGGCCTGATAAATAAGTATGTTCAGTAACTCGCCGCTGAGTTTCAGAAATATTGATTGAGGTATTAAAGAGTTTTTTGTAGTTTCTCGCACATCTCGGGACCCGGAAGTAGAGCTGTGACATCACCACTTAGCAAACGTATGCTAACCACCTGGGCAAGTGCGTAACCTTTAACCTCTTACCCCCGCTTTTACCCAAATCTAAAACTTATCTTGACAATCGCTAAGCATTTTGGGATTAGCAGCAATTGTAAACTAATGGAGATTTTAAAAGGTAAAATACTGTTATTGTTCACATTAAAACACTTGGACACCACGGTGAGTTAGATGTATTCACCAGCAGCAACTCAGCAGCTAACGGAGTTGTTCCACAGCTTTTTTCTCCACTTTTTATACTGTTTTTAGCTAATGCTAGTCTATGGAAATGTATGCTAACAGCTGCAAAGATGGCGGATCTCCACGGTAACTGTGGAATTTCCCGAACTCTATAGGCCAGTGTAAAGCTTCATTACCAAGCTAAGACTCACGAAATTCATTGTAGCTTTTGTTGTCATTTTTTTGTCGCTCTTTTGTTGCATTTTCATCCCCATTACCTTCGCAATTTTGTTTTTTGTTTGTTTTTTTCAAGACACTTCTAGATTTGCATAGTGCCGAGCTGGAGAATGTGGTCGGTTAAGGTGGGGGTAAAGAGGTTCATTAACATTACCCAACTCCCAAACAGCAGAATGTCAACTCTCACACACAGTCATTTACAAGTCCATTGCAGACTCTACTGTAGATAATAATGAAAGACATAAAAGTGCTTGTGAGCAGCTATTCCATTGCCGTATGGCCACATGAGATAATTGTTCTCATCAGACATTGTCCTCCGCTAGACACAATGAGGATTAGCCATGGAGAAAAGCTAAGATGTGCAGGGAGAGAGGAAGGCTCCACTTTGGTGTTACGTTTGTTGCGATGTTGAGGCAGAGAGCGCCGTCAGCCAACGCCGATCTGTAACGACGTGTTGATGGACAAATGGAACGGCACAGTAATTTGGCTGATGCAGGGGCCCTGGGCAACATGCGGAGTCTGCGTATGGGCAGGTCCAGCTCTGTTTGGGTGTGCGCGGCCAGCTCCTTCACTCTGTAAACCTATTTAAAGCTACAAAACAAACAAAAAATCTGTTACACACATCTTTGTTAGTTTATGTGCTAACTGCTATGACTAGGACGGATTATGATGTGAAGTGTAGGTTTGGCAATAGCCTTTTGCACAGGAGACTGAAGTTGAAATCAGATATTCTCGAAGGCAAACAAACAATAAATGTTCTTGAGATTCTCTACAGCAGTGTTTCCCAACCAGGGGTACGTGTACTTAAGCACTTAAGCAGGGGGTACTTGGAATGACCTCAGATTAACCTCTTAACCCCCACCTGAACCGACCACATTTTCTCCAGCTTGGCATTACGCAAATCTAGAAGCATAAAAAATAAAAAAATTAAATAATTTTAAAAAAGCAACAAAAGTTACAATGGGTTCTGTAAGTCTTAGCTTTCAAATGAGGCGTTGCACTGACCTACAGGCTGTTTGCACCAGTCAAGATAACCTTTCGGTTTGTGTAAAGCTGAACTGCAGAAAATGCGCTCAGTTAAGACGGGGGGGTAAGAGGTTAAAAAAATACATACTTTAAAAATCAATACTAAATACTACTTTATATTACTTTCAGAGAAACATAACACTCTCCTGAATACTGAATAATCTAACCACACAAACATCATTGGCCTCAGAGTCATGGTCCTAGAGGCACAACAAATGGACCTCAGAGGAGGGGATCAACCCTTGGGGCTACACACCAGGGTTAAATGAAGAATTGGACTTCTTCATTTAAAAGCCCACACTGTACAGCCCCGCTGATGCTTTGGCAGGATGACATATTGCGTGTAATGTGAAGGCAAAAAATACATATAAACATATGTATGAATGACTATTATATATTGTGGACGTGTCACCTGTTTTGTGGTTATATTGTCCGCCTTCACCTTTTGGAAGATGTCAGCCGGAGTTAGTTCTGTGTGAGCCATTCTTTGCTTGTTTATGGGTTATGGACCCCTGTTGATGAGCTGGTAGCTTTTTGGGTGTCCATTTTCACAATGTAGCTTTGCTTGATGGTTTATAAGTTGAATTTCCTGGCTGTATGTGTGAAATTGTGAAACAAACTAACTAAAACTTCACCCCTTTTTTTGTAAAAAATCTTCTGTGAACTCATTTATTTTTTATTTTTTATTTTATTTATTTAGTATTCTTTTTGTTTTTTGTTGACATATGTGATATTGATGTATGCGTAACAGTACTACACTGCTTACTTTATACATTGATGTACAGTTGGTGCCTCTATCATTCATCCTGATCTCCTGAATATTGCTCTGTTTTAAGGTTTTCTCCATGAATTGAAAAAGACAAAATGATTGTAAATATTTTTTGTTGTTGTCATGTGACGGCCGGTAACATGATCTGTCACTTTTAAAGGGACACGCCTGGTGCTAATTCTTGTGCCCTGACGAAGACATGTTGTGTCGAAACGCGTCGACAATCCAATTGTCCATTAAAGGACATCTATTTTTCCACATGACAGGGTGCCTCAGACTTCTTCTTTTGACTTTTGATTACTCCACCTCCTGCACTTGCTTTATACAGCCTTAACCAAGTCAGATCCTTCCTGATTTACAACACTGGCACACAACACCTTCTACACCGACACGGACCCTCAGAGGCACTCACGTTTCCTGTTTTGAATTGAATAATGTTTAGTTACACACTCTCCTAAAAAGTTGGCGGGATCCTCGAGTTGGGGTTAAAAAAAGTATAAATCGATGCCTCAAGGGGTACGTGGGAATGTTGGGAACAAACGGGAACAAATGAAATTGATGTAGATGGAAATCAAAGCTAATGTATATCATTGCACTGATGTAAAGACATTCTTGTATTGATAAACAGTTTCATATCTGTCACATTTCACTGAACCATAGTCATGCTTAACATCCGAGTGTTGTGTCATTTGAGACGCAGATATCCGAGCTGACATGTAAAGCCTCAGGAGCGAGTCTCACAAACAGAGCGCAGTGTAAGCCAATCCCAGCCCAGGGCGTGGTGTTCTCAGGGAGATCCAGTAAACAATACGCACACACACAGGGCATGTTCAAACGGAGCAGCCGGTCCAACCAGTCTGCAGAGGTACGCACGGCGCCCATCCCATCTCTGACAAGACACTCCTAGAGTGCGGGAAATGGCTTGTGAAACTAAGCTGCATGCAATGGTTTAAACCCCTTATTTATACTCTTACCATAAGTATAATGAGCAGATAATGGAAGCATCAAGAGTTATTTTACATTATTTTATTGGTGGAAAACAGCGTACAAATAAAATACTGTATGTACATTTCATGAAACAATAAGAGTCCCTCCTTTTTAAGGCAAGATAAATATAACGTCAGTGCAATGACCATAAGCAGTAAACCAATTCTGAGTCAGTGTTGAGTCAACTCCACGAGGCTGCTGGTATTTATATATGTTTTATGTACAGATTTGAAAAAAGTCTTTATAGTTGATCTTTTCTCACAGATTTGTCTGAAGGACCTTCCTGTTCTCTTTCACCACCACCCTCCTGGAGCCAGAGGGGGCGCTGTTCCTTGAGCTGCTGGATCTGGTGACTGTGGTGGAGGTGCTCTTGTTGAGGGCCCTCAGGGAGCCCACGAGTGCCCCTGACAGACTGCTCTCAGGTCTGGGCTCCTGGCCCTGTGCAGTGTGGGTTTCCATCACTGAGATGTTTTGGGAGCCCGACTTCGAAGCGCTGCGGGCCACAGGCTGCTGGCCCTGAGCGAAGCCCGAGCCCGTCACATGGACTGACTGAGAGTCAGAGAGCCTGGGCTGCGCCAGACT
Source organism: Gobius niger (assembly GCF_951799975.1). Taxonomy (NCBI): domain Eukaryota; kingdom Metazoa; phylum Chordata; class Actinopteri; order Gobiiformes; family Gobiidae; genus Gobius; species Gobius niger. The sequence continues at coordinate 5,436,665 of NC_136868.1, forward strand.
CTTGCTGCTCGTCACCACCTGTTTGGAGCCTGATGGGCCCCACTCCTCCACCAACAGCATGGTCTGTGACCCAGAGCGGGTGGCCCTTCGCCCCGGTGCATTCTCCACCAGCACCATCCCGGGCCCCTGGGCCTGTCCCTGCACCAGAGTCTGACCCTGAACCAGAGGCTGTCCCTGCACCAGAGTCTGACCCTGAACCAGAGGCTGTCCCTGCACCAGAGTCTGACCCTGAACCAGAGTCTGACCCTGCATCAGAGTCTGACCCTGAACAAGAGTCTGACCCTGCATCAGAGTCTGACCCTGCATCACCAGGCCTTGGGTGGGGCCACTCTGAGGGCCCTTCACCAGCATCACATTCTGCATGTTGGACCCCGGGGCCTCGGCCAGGAGCACTGTGTTCTGGACCGGAGGCTGCATCATGTACTGCATGGGCTGTAGGACCGGGCCTGTGGTGTAGTAGACCTGTGGCTGCTGCTGCTGCACGAGCACCATCTGACCCTGTGGAGCCTGAGGGGCCAGGACCCTAGGGGCCTCTCTGTTCACCTCGCTCACTGTGACGGTCTGAGAGCGGTCAGAGCTCTCTCGCACCACGCTGCTGCTGACCTCTGTTTGCAGGTTGGATTGTAGTTTGGGAGCGGGCTGAGGTAAAGGGGTGGGTTGTGGTAGAGGGGCAAGTTGTTGTCGGGGGGCAGGTTGTGGTAGAGGAGTAGGTTGTGGTAGAGGGGCAAGTTGTGGTAGGGGTTGTGGTCGAGGCCCCGGGGCCAACACACTGGACACTGCTGTGTGAGAGCTTATAGAGGCTCTGGGAGGAGGGGCACTCACTTCAGCCTGGACCTTGGCCCCGCAGACCTCTGCCAGAGTCTTAAACTTGAGGTCCAGGTCGTCGAGGAAGCTCAGGTCATTGTCCAGAGGCAGAAGGCTGGCCACAGAGCCAGCGATGGAGCCCTGGCCCTCATAGTCATACACCAGCAGACTGTCCTTCCCCGCCTGGTCCTCATCGCCCTGCGCCTTCTGTGGGACACAGAGAGAGTCAGGTTAAATTCAATAATATATATATGAAATATTCTGACAAGTTCATTCAAAGGACTGACCTGGTTGTAGTACTGTCCCAGGTAGTGGTGAGGCAGAGCCATGCCTTCAAAAATCCCCATCCCCTCTGTCTCTCTGCTCATGTACTCTGACTGAAATCCACTCATTCCGCCCATCTGGCTCATGCCCCTCCAGGTGCCTTCCATCTGCCCAGCTCCGAAGCCCTGGTAATATCCATTCGTGACCTCTCTGGATAGGCCTGTGTACTGCTGAAACTCCGTGTGAGACATGTTGGCCCCGCCCATGCTCGTATTGACCATGTTCCCATCCACTTGGGTCGGCATGCTCATCAGTGGTACCTCCTGAACACAAAAGAACCTGTGATCGACTGCATTGCTTCAGAGAACTGGATGTTCCATAAGTGATCGTCTTACCGTGTTCTCTCCCTGGCCCTCCGTGTGGTAGTTGATGAGATGAGATTTGGTATCGAACGGCATTTCTGCAAAACCTCCTGGCAATCCCCCGATTCCCCCGCAGGAGCAGAAAAGAGCCAGTAGGGGAATCACTGCAAATTAAGATAAGAGAGTTACTTCATACAGATCGTTCAAATGAGAGCAGTTCGAAAATGAACAATGAGATGGATTTCAAACAATGAAACAGAAAGCAGAAAGGAAATATTCAACAGTTGAAGCCGCAAATAGACAGCTGTCCTTATACCTTCCATCTCAGCAATAAAAAGCTCAGTGTAACACTTTATTTTAATCTTTTTTTTTCCCCATGCTAACATTATTTGACTAAAACATCATAACTGCCAATGAATTCTGTCCTATTTCATCCTTTCTGTCCAAGTTTTTGCCTGAAAGTCTTGTAATAAAGGCTTCATAGCTTCCTTTCAGTTCACTCACATAGTAATAACAGCAGTCCCAGGAAGAGCAGCCCGATCCCCCCAGGTCCAAGCTCCACTTTTCTCTCCGGCTGCCCATTACTGCCCCGTTTCCCGCACATCACGCCGTCCTCACACGTGCACACGGTGACTTGGACTCTCTGCGGCTGAGGACACGGCACCCCCTGCTGGTCAGTGATGATAAACTCCAGCTCGTGCACACCGGGCCACAGGGTCTCCTCGGATCTCACGATTACCGCAGTGTCTGTCGGGAATGAACATAGATGGCAGAGGTTATGGAAAACTTGTAATGCTTTTAGTGATTATACTTTACTTATATCTTATATCTTTGGACAGACTCCTAAGTTTTGACTGCCATTAAAAAATCCACGAAAAATCCCATGCAAGACAAAATCGAGTCTTACCATTGAGATGCTCCGTCTGCCACTTGCCCTGCGTGTTCTCTGGGACTATTTGGAAGTGCAAGGGCGCTCCGTTTGGGAATTCGTCCCCATCGTGAGCGCTGATCAGAACCGCGTCATCAGAGAGACACAGGGTCTGCACGGAGCTGGTCACTTCGGGACACTGGTCGTTGATGTCCTCCACCTGGATGGCTATGGTCCCCGTGGCAGTTTTGGCTGGCATGTCTGTTCAGAGCCACAAAACAGGTTTAAAACAAGCCATCTATAAATCTTGGAGGTTAAGACAGTTTTGGACATGTACTTTTGAACAATGCCCATTAAAAAAAAACATCCACCATCTGGCTAATATATGGAGATGTTGATTACATTACACCACCAGGGGGCGCATGAACTGGAATCAAGTCACCATCTATAGATAACTACCTTCAGTAATGCACACCACTTCAGCGTAGTAAGTGCCATTGACCAGCAGGGGGGACTCTCTGTCTGGAAGTTTGTTCAGTTTGATTTCTGCTGTTTCTGGATCGATTGTCAGCCAGTTTCCAGGGTCTTTGCCTTTCATATACCTAAAAAAAACAAGAGCACATGCGGTGTCAAGATAGGGGTCTGCGATACGGTGAAAGTCATATATGTTAAATGAAGCTATCTGCCTCTTTTGAGAGTTCATACTTTGCTGTAATAAATTAATTCAGAGCGGGGAGGCAGGCCAATCAGAGCAGTGAAGCCTCCGCCTGACCATGAACCTATTGCTCAAGATCAAGAGGTGGGTCCCTGAGCACAGCACCCATAACCATCTCTCCAGATCACGTAGTAAATGAAGACTTAAATGTCCCTTCTCTAAGAGTGTATAAACTCCTTTGCCACTGAGAGCCAAAAGAAATACTTTTGTACACGTGTAATCTCTGGGATATGCTGTACCTGACGTCCTCTGCTGGTTTGCCCGTGTCCTGGTCGATGGCAGTGTAGCTAGCGATGACGTCCTTAATGTTGATTCCTCCCTCGGACACAGGGATAGATTTGACCTTGGGGTCGAAGCGTGGGCCCTCGGGCTCGTTCTGCACGTTAATTTTCACTGGATACATGGGGTAACCCGAGTAATCTGGTGACCCGCTGGGACTGGTTGGACTATTGGGATCATTAGGATCAGTGGGACTATTGGGATCGTTGGGGTCGTTGGGGCTATTGGGATCGTTGGGACTAGCTGCACCCATGCCGCCTGTTCCACCCATGCCGCCTGCTCCACCGCCTGTTCCACCGCCTGTTCCACCGCCTGCTCCACCGCCTGCTCCACCGCCTGTTCCACCGCCTGCTCCACCGCCTGCTCCACCGCCTGCTCCACCGCCTGCTCCACCGCCTGCCCCGGTTGCCCCGGTTGCCCCTTCTGCTACACCTGCTCCCCCACCAAGCCCAAGCCCTGCTCCTCCATGGAAGTTAACATTGCCCACTCCCACTGAGCCATCGAACATAGGGGCCTTATTTTTCACAATAAGACCAAGATCCAGGTCTTTCACGTCCTCATAGTCGACAGCCTGGAGCAAAAAAGACACAAAATTACATTAAGCAGTTGCCAAAATTACATGAAGTTGACATAGTCTTTAGCTTTTGTATGATGTGCAGTATTAAGTTTACTTTTGTTTCGGAAAATCTACATTATACACATTAAAATGCAATGTTTGTCCTTGTTAGTCTCATACGCTTTCTTCATGGTACCTTGTCGAGCATTAGCACTCCCTCGTTGGTGTCGGGGTCAGTTCTGACGCTGAAGTATCCGGCCTCGTTCCCTTTAGCGATCACGTAAACCGCGTCCCAGTTGGGACTTCTCTCTAAGTCCACATCCGTCGCTTTGAATCTCATGACCTCCACTCCACGCGTGTTTTCCATAATGTTGCCCTCGTACTGTGAAAAGGACCAAACAATAAAACGCCTATTCTAACATCCAATGCAGCAAGAGAACAGTTTCGTGAAATACCGTTGTTTTCTCCAGAGTGGGTAGGTTGTCATTGATATCTCGTACATTAATGGTAACTGTGCCTGTTCCAGTCCTGCCTTTCGGGTCGCCATTCAGATCTTGAGCTTTCAATGTCAGGACGTAACTGTCCACTGTCTAAAACAATTAAAAACATGCAAAGATTACATTACAACAGCTCATGTTAGATGTTTTCATAATGTCAATGTGCTAGAGTAAGTCTCAACACTGCATCACATCTGTGTTAGTTTCCCCATAAAATGTTCCACAGAAATTTAGCTCATGTGGAACAAAGAATCGACCATAGGGCTATAGAGAGTTTGTTTGGACTGGTTTGTGGTTTGCCCCATTAATTCCACAGTGTGTTTTTACCTCTCTGTCGAGGGTGGCTTTCTTTACGACGATTGTCCCACTTGGCCTAATGTAGAACATATCATCCGGTGGCTCCTGACTCAGGATTCTGTAGGCCAGCTGAGAGTTTGGGTTTCCTGGTTCATCCAGATCAATGGCTTTCACTGTCATCACTTCAGTGCCTGCACACAGGTCAATAACACAGGTCGATAGATTACTACTAATTCATAATACTTTTGATGCATAAATGATTTAATCTCAGAACTTTCATTTTGAGCTCAGGCAAAATGTGTCAAGGGACTCCCTTAAATGAGGGGAGAAAAAATGAATGAATGAACACATCAAACCCTCACCGACTGGACTGCGCTCAAACACCTCTCCAGGAGGAATGACTTTGGGAAACTCTGGTGAGTTGTCATTCTCATCGACGACTTTAATCCTAATGTCGATTTTGGTCTCTGCGACTGTACCATCCAAAAAAGTAGCAATCCCAGACAGCTAGGGGGGAAAATATATTTTATTTGATTGGTTCTGGAAGGAATGTAGCATAATATTTGTTTGTTTAATTCCTAACATTGTAGGTGTCGATTTTCTCTCTGTCCAGTATTTCGGTCACACGAATGAATCCAGTTTTATAGTCCACCATAAAAACGTTAATTGGGTCCTGGCTGGCGCCTTTGCCCTCCAGAGCGTAGTGGATGTTGCTGTTTTCTTCAAAATCTGAGCGGATCTGAGAAAAAAGAATTAGCATTATAACAAAAAGAATGAAATTGTATTATCACAGTCAAGATTCAGATTCTCACTTTTGCGATGAACTCCTTTTTAGTGTAGTCAACGTTCTCCATTAGAGGTTTCGGAGGCAGGATCCACTCTCTTCTTTTTCTCACAAGAGAATTTGCATAAACTGTAGCAACAACCTAAGGGCACACAAGGTACAAATTATAGTAACGACAGGAGTGAAAGAAGTCTGCATGTGTACAAGAAAGGCGTTATGTATCGTAGTATTACTGGGTCTGTTGATTTGTCAGTGCTTCCTGATGTGTCTGGAACTTATGAAACCTAAATAGAGACCCAGCTCCAGCGAGATTTGACCATAGACTGATAGAAGATCTCCAAACACACGGTGAAAACCTGGGCTTTGTCAGGTTGTCTGCTCATGACCTTCTTGTCTGCAGCTTTGCAGTCGTCCCTCTAGTCTAATCGGCTCCCAGATACATACTGTAGCAGTCCACTCTCTCCACCTCTGTGTTCTGGATGGTGATGCTCTTAATAAAAGCATAATTTTGTCCAATCCTACTTGGCTTTGGCTTTGCTCAACTTCCCACCAAGGTTGGTCACTGTGGGTTGAAGGTATGGGCCTAAGGAAGCCCAGACCCACATGAGAGGAGCGGGCATCATTTGGACCAAGCAGCAGTAATCTAATCATCCATGCTGGGGTTTCCTCAATAGACTTTAAAAGACGTTTAATAGTATACATAGTTTTAAAGGAACGTCATCAGAAAAGAAATACAAAATGTCACTTTCTTCTCAAGGGGGGACCCAAGTGGAAAGGGTGAAAAGAAGGGGTCCAAGTATTGAGCCTTGAGGCAAGCTAAATGTAAAAGGCACAGTAGAAGACTTGATCGCCTAATACGTGCACAAACATTGGTTAAGCAGGACCTAAACCACTTTAGGACAATACCACCGGATTCCCTCATCGCTCCAAATGAGATGGCCGTGAAATCGACTGAAATTGAGTTGCCTTGTGTATGAAATGCACAACATAAATAAACATGCCTTGCCTGAAGCATAAATGACTGATACAGCAAAATGCAATGTACTTGTAAAACATTGTACTACAATTTTCCCAGACGCACGGTAATAATAGTCCTGATGTAACCGTGCCGCCTCAAACAAATATATAATTATGCAGTGAGGCGTGTCTCCTGTACAGTGGGCTGTGTTTCAGTCTTTGATGGATTGCACACTCAAAATGTTTCTTTGTTTTTCCTATATTTTCACCAAGTATCTGTTGTAAGAAACTAGTTATCAGCGCGGCAACAATAACCGGGATAATTGCGAGAAGCGAGAAGTCGAGCTGGAGGAGGTGTGTGTGGATCGGGAAGTCTGGGCATCTCTGCTGAGACGCTGCCCCCGCGACCCGGCCCCGGATAAAGTGGAAGAAAATGGATGGATGGATGGATATGAAATTAGTAGTCAATAATTGTTTTCTGGAGAATAAAGAGCTCCAACAGTTTTAATCTCAAAGACGGCGCCATCATTAATTCAAAACGAAAAATACTTCACATACAAATGTTCTCTAAGGCTCCCTGTATTTGTTTTACAATTTATAGTGATGGCATACAATTTATCATGAGAATAGTAAAAGTAGTAGAAGTAAATTACACAACAATATCAAATATGTGTAATAAAACTTAAACTTTGGACATGCCTATAGTAGACTGACAATAACTTTTTGCTCTGTACACTGCAAAAAGTAAATATCAAGCATTGTCTTAAATGACTTGAATTGAGGAAATGTATCTTGTTTTGAGCGTTTTTTCGCTAATTTAGACACTTTTCCTGATCGGACCAAGTTTCCTTTGCTTGTTTGAGGACATTTCAGACCAGTTCTAGGGTAAATCTCGCTTGAAATAAGAAAGTAAAATTGCCAATGAGATAAGACTGTTTTCCTTACCCCATTGGCAAAGAAAATGACCTGAAATAAGAACGAAATGTATCGAAACGAGTCAGAAACATCTCAGAACAAGTGAAATAATCTAGGACAAATGCCCAAGAACTTCTTAACTAGTCAAAACAACTAAAATGTGGATTATTATGCTCAAATTGAGATGTTTATACTGATCTAGTTAATTACTTTTGGCAGTGTTAATGCTCTGTCTGTCCTGTAGCTATAGCAACCAAGACCTCCAAGTAAAAATTGTCTTTATTGGTGTGTCCTTGCGGCTGAGGATTTTTTGACTTGAAGGTTTTATGAGACAGGGCCTCGTGGGGAAAGACTAAGTTTTCTGGGGCCAGGAGTCAAACCCTCAAACCTGAGGCCAGTGAAAAGTATACGCTGCGGCCTAAAGCTCTTATGGCGTACGCACATGAACAAACTTGAATAATCGTCGTGAATTGGCAGAAAAGCTCTATGATTGATGTCACATGAGCGCTGCCTTTGGGCCCTGGTTTTGAAAGTCAGAAATTGCTTCCATGTTGCAGGTATTGCATTGAATAACTTATCCATTACTAATCAACATATAAGAACACTGGAAAAAGTGCCGTCTTATCTTGGCAAAAGGGTTTGAAAAGTGCTTGAATTAAGACATTTCATGCAAAAAAGTAAGATGTAAGAAAATTCAAACATTCCATTGGCAATAAAATGGTCCAAACCTACTCGAAATCAGCACAAATTCCAAAAATCCAACAAAAATAAGTCATTTTTGTCAAAGATAAGACTGCATTTTTTTCCCAGTGAACGCTGATCGTTGTGGTCACAGTCAAAGTGGATTTTCCCAACTGTTAAGAGGATTTTTTTTTTATATTCAACTTTTCCCATAAGACACTGCTAGTAAGTCGACTGCTATGTTACTTTGCAAACTATTTCAAAGAGAAAATGTCGGAATATTGGCCCAGCAACATTCCTGACAGACGGCAAAACATCTGAAGTTCCCGTTCATTGAAAGCAAATGAACCGAATCAGTATTTCAAAGTCAGTTTAGGATAATACGTGCGACATTCGGGGTCCACTCGTTGAACTGTAAGTTACGGAAACTCGATGCTTCCTTTTTTTTCCTTCTGCACAAAGTGAAACAGTAGCCCTTAGTGTTTCTAGAAGTGGGTTAAGAGGACCGTCTTACCCCCATTCAGGAGTAACGACAGTAAACAGAAGCGTCTTTAAGGCCATGAAACACAATGTGTGCCCTAATTACAGTCTAGAGTTACAGATTATTATTGTATATGAGTAGAAGGAAATATATCCCAATGCCTACAGTAACTTAATATTGAACTGTACAACTGTTGCTCTAGACCTGTCAGCAATAAGAGTTAACAAACATTTTTTCATTTTTAATATAGGCTCATTAAATAGGCGCAATTGTCCCGCTTTACTATCACATTTAATTCTACTTATTTGTCAACTTTGATGACAGGGTATTCCTGTTTCCCACCACTATCCTACTACGACTTGGCTTCGTGCTGCTGTTTCTTTGTTGACCCACAAACATATGGCTTTGTCGTAACAAAAGGAGACCAGGAAACTTAGTATAACTTAGTATAAAAGTCTAAATTTTAGCATAATAATCCGAATTTGAGATGTTTTGACAAGGAGAGATAAAGTTGGGCTTTTGATCCAGATTATTTTGCTTGCTTTGAGATGTTTCTGACTCGTTTCAATACATTTTGTCCTTGTTTCAAGCAATTTTCTTTGCCAATGGGGCAAGAACACGGGACTTATCTCATCGGCAGTTTTGCTTTCTTTTTTCAAGTGAGATTTACCTCAGAACTAGTCGTAAACGTCCTCAAAAGAGCAAAGTAAACTTGGTCAGATCAGGAAAAAAAGTCTAAATGAGTGAAAACTGCTCAAAACAAGTAACATTTTCTCAATTCAAGACATTTAAGCCAATGCTTGATATTTACTTTTTGCTGTGTGGCGTGTTTAGTTTTAAGCTAAAAAGGTTTGAGGTGGAAAAGGCCTCCGTATCTGGTAACACCTGCTTTCACTTTTTGTCCACAGCTTGGGAAATTATTAATGAAAAGCCTCATCGATGCATAATTCATTTGAAGCTTGTCGTATAACATGTGTTTGTGGTTGTCAAACTTTTCACACTCATCAAGTATTTCCCCTTTCTAAACGTTTCAAGATCAAGCCAAGACTAAACCAAGTAAAGGATCTAAAATACTACACATCTAAACCGTGTCTAAACTGGAAAACACTAAATCCAAATACATTACGAATGCATGAATGAGGTTCAGATGAATTAAGTTGTAAATTGGAGTTGAGGTTGACTAAATGCCAGGGGAGCCTTGAGGAAAGTAAAAAGAACAAAGCCTTGAGTACTCACAATGGTTGACAGCAGCATGACACAGGCACAGGGTGAAAAAATGCGAACCATCCTGGTAAAGTGATACAGCCCCGGCGTTTATCCTTTGGTCTGTGGTCCGTGGGGTCCGGTGTCGGGTCTGACTCTGAGCAGAAGGAAAGGCACAGGTAGCTTTTATAAAGAGGAGGAGGGCTCGCGTTTACACACAGCTCACCTGCCCCGCACGCCCCTCCCCTCGCAAACACAGCCTCGGGGCACCAGCTCTGTCAGGCGGACGGCGCAGAGAGAGAGCACGGAGGATTTAGGATACAGCTGCTGAGAAACACGACATGTTGATCTTTAAAGCCACACCGCGTAGAGTTTTACCCCAAAAATAAAATTGAAATACAAGCTTTATTTTATGACAGATATTTTCAGCATTGAACAATACCTCAAACAAACATGTGATTTTGCTGTGAGCGGCTCAGCTCTCCTAAGGGGTGACATAACTTTACCGGGAGTGGGGACGTCTCCAGCTCGTCTCCATGGAGATGTCGACTAAAGGCAGCAGAATTTGAGATTTAAACAGGTTAGGTTCCCATCCAAATCCATTCTTTGATTTCTCACTGCAGTAACAGCATGTACTGTGTGGAGCTGGTCATTAGGAGCATGTTTTGTACTGATGGCGACAGTATAGTCCCAAATGTTACGCAGTGTACCTTTAAAGCTCTACAGTAGTTGCACGTGGCCTCATCACAGTCGGTCATGTGTTGTATGAAGCTCAAAAGTTAACCTGCGTCTATGACTAACACTTTTTGAAAGTATATTAAAGGATTACGAGATTAACGATTGTCAACAAAGGTTCTTCAGCCTTTCAACCTTTGTTACAATAATTAATCTCTTTGCATGAAAAAAGTGAAATGATTTTGTGAATCTGGAAGCTCCTGGTCAATAGTGGGGGCTTTGTTTAAGATATTATCAAGGACATTTACTCACTCAAATTACACTTCAAGGCCAAGGTCAAGGTTTATTTATAAAGCACATTTAATATACAGTTGACATTGCCCAAAGTGCTGTACATGTTTCAGTGAGACACACACAGATATATATATATACACAGGGCTGTCAACTTTTCACCCAACTTTGGAGTGAGACATCGGTCGTTCCTGAGCCGAGTGGCCATTTCTTGGCTGTGGTGCCTCGTAATCACCCGAAATTCAAAGCAAAAAATAAGTATATGCTTTAGGTGATTGAACATATCAGGAGCTGCTTTGTACCTGTAGGCGATTTTACAGGAAATATTAGCACTCTAATATACACAAGATCTGACTCCATAAGATCAATTTAAACACAGTTAAACAGTTAAGTTTAAAGTATTAAAGTATCAAAAAGGTCTCGCCAAGCGTGTTCGTTGATCCCAAGGTCCAAGAAGAAACCACCAGAATTCAGTAGCTTTAGACAAAGAAGATTTATTCCCTATAACAATTACAATTCTAAACACAGATTCTCCGAGCGCTAAAGTCCCTACACTAACACACACACGGTGCTCGAGCGGGGCAGTCCCGGGAAAAGCATCGTCTAACTGCGCTCTTACAATATATATTATCAAAAATGTGACGTTCACGAAGAGATAGGAGATGAGTTGAGCTTAGGCCAAGGTCACCAAGCTTTTCTCTCAGTAGTTTTCCACTAGAAGTGTCTTCCTGATGCCTTATTTGGAGTTATTATTGTCCACACTGGTGTGGGCACCTGGACGTCTCCATAGATATGAGCAAAAGAATGCAAGAGCGAGAAATGGGGTATTGTTGCAGCAATGTGCGTGTGAAAAGATTGGTTTTCCACTGAAACTTAAAGCACATAGATTAAACTCATAAAAAACATTCAATAGCATTATAAAAAATAACATTAGCTAAAAATCATCAATTTCCCACATTCCCTCTTTTGATCTCTAACCAGAGATCACATGAATGGCATAAGCAAACAATGAATTGGCTGTGTATAAAAAATATTTTTATTTTTTAAATGTCCAATATAAATTCAAAAAACTTACAATACAAATGTATATATCTGTGTGTGTGTGTGTGTGTGTGTGTGTGTGTGTGTGTGTGTGTGTGTGTGTGTGTGTGTGTGTGTGTGTGCGCTTGTTCAATGTATACTGTTATGGCAGGAGTTCATCAGTCTCTGTGTTGTCCGCTGTCTCCGCAGCATCTGTTGACACCGGCATCAGCACATACTGTCCTCCTGGTCCCACCATCGAGGTTATCATGTTAGACAGCATGCTGCGAAGACAGGGCACTATGCACATGGCAAAGACACAGAACAAAATCAGTATGATTAGTACAAGCAACAGAAATTTCTGGTCTCTGCCAGTTTTTGCAGGTCAGCGATGGCTTTTGTGACAAAATTCTATTGTAGTTTCTAATTCAAAGGTGGGGGTTCTGTTCAATATGAGTGATATATTTTAACAGTCCTTTAGACAGGACAGAGGGTAGCATGTCAGAGCTGGTTTGGATTGGTATGGTCTGACAAATAAAGATGGGGTTCCTGAAGCGTTGGGCATTTGGGTACACACAAAGCAATTGATCAGATTCCTGTGATTAGCAGTCCATTTGGCATATTTGTACCATATATTGACTTAATGCATATTTTTTGGGTTGTCTGTGTCATGCCATGCGGGTCAATGAGGTTGGTATAATAATCACTGCGTCGGGCACAAATTTTAAAAGGTCTGGTCACATTATACCATAAATCGTTGTTCTGGAAAGTGTGGTTGCATGTGGTCTTGGCAGTTGCCATTATGTGTATGCCCCACTCCCGGTCTGGGTTACGACCACGGAGTTATTGCAATAGAGTAAGTGTGTGGCATATTGTCTCGTGGCATCACGCCAACATTAAAATAGTAGTCTGAGATTGTAAGGTATGCACATGCCGCTATTATTGTGGTGTATGTCTACTGTTGTGAATGTTGTGGTGTGTCAGGTGTTTATTTGTGAAAAAGAAAAATCACGGCACTATAATACCCATACCAATCTTCCCTCTTTTGGACTGGGGTAACCCAGGCCATCAGAGTAGTTAAAACGAGGCATGTAAGCGGTGTAAAGTGTGACTTACGACCAGGGAGTAATATATCCACGTACAGTGGGAACAGGAAACACTCCTAAGAACCAACTGGAGACCTTAACTTGCAGCTCTGACCTGGAGACTAACTGAAGTGGTTAGCGAAAGCAGAAAAAGGAAAATTATTTAATGGAAGAAGAGACGTCCGGTGTGGAATAGTTTGCAGCCGGCCTGGTTTGAGTCAGATGATACTTTTTCCAAGGCCGTTTTCAAATTCAAAGTAGGATGGGCTCAATGGGAAAAATGTTTATCGTTAGCTCATAATCATGTGTTTCAAAAAGGAATGTGTGAGGAGTGTTGCGATGGAGTGTTGCGATGCGCTGCTGGAGCACTTCCTGTCCTGATCTTGGTCTGATTAGAGCACCTTTCGGATACAACCGAAACAATGCACTGTGTTTTCTGGAAGCGGCCTCTTACGTTACAATATCTCAGGCGCTTCATTTTCATATTTAAACTACGTGAAAGTGACCCTTACTATACCCCGTTAGCTTGTCCACCCATGACAAGCTACAAACCCCGGAAGTGTAACATTATATTACTGTATAGGCAGGAAGTGGCTGGATATGCAGATCTCCATTTAAACCATCAGAAACGAGCACTGCCGGGCCAGCACATATCCGGTCGCCATGGAGATAGATACCAGACCACTATGATGCCCCATCAGCGGTTATGTGTAAGCAGCAATGATGTGGCATAGCAGCACAGAGTAAGAATGTGTCATAACAACGGGTGGAAAAGAAAAAATGCCCTAAAACTATTAGTAAACTACTCTCAAAATCAGCCCCCTTCTTTACGGCAAGAAAGTTTCAGATGTGCCGGTACCAGGCATGAATTTGCGACGAGTACCAGGAGATTCAAACCCTCTCTATCCCTGCCTCGTCGTCTGTCCCTGGGCCGTAACTAGTGGTGTACCTGATTAAAACCTATTTGTTAGCTCCAGCTCTATGTGTGTGCGAAATGTGGTTCCAGGAGAACTGAGATCAACAATTTAGAAGTTGTGTCATTTTAAAGTTTAGTTTAATATGATAATTAGAAAGACAAAATTTAAACATGGCATTTACGTAAAGGTATATAATAGAGAATCAGCACTGTTCTTAAAATAATTTGATTATAACACATGGGTATAACGTGAGTGTGATAACAGAGTGCATATATTTCTGTCACAGAATATCAAATGAGTATAAGGTTTGTGGTGATGTAGAAAGCTTTCATACAATGGCTACTACATTATTAGTCATTAATAATGCTAATAATGCTCTTGTCTTGTCAGTAAGGCACATGTGATATATAATTGATCACACAGTTCTCATGGAACAGTTGTCTGTAGTGAAGGTGTATTAGCAAATCGTAAAGTGTGTATTGTGTGCTATAATCAATACTAGGGACAGGGAAGATGTCTTCATCCGGGTCTTCACCCCACAAAGGGGTCATTTTGGTACCAGGGAACGCTCAGAGTCCGTCATGTCAAAGTCAGGGTCAGTCAGGGTAACTGTCAATGGCATCGTTACCATTACCTGGCAGTGCCAGGGCTCACTGAAGCCCTTAATATACAATTTTTGGTTCAAATTAGCATTAATTTTTGCCCATGTTTTTTATTTTTTCCTATAGAACCCTTATCAAAATAGGTCAGACAATAAGAATGGTGACTGCGGCCAGGTTGATCAGGTCTGTCCACGTTCCACATTCCAGTCTCTAGAACGGCTTTTCCCCCATTCATTGTTCAGGGGTCCGTTTCAAGTGTCCCCCTCATTATTGTTATATACCTGGAAAGGTCCTCGCCATCAGGGTGTTCAAGTCAATCTCCACAATGTGCCAGGTACCTGAGAAGATAAACACTGCACCGTATTGTTTAGTGTTCAAGTCCATTATATTTATTTATTTCATTTAGAGGTGCCATTAAAATGTTAATACTAAAACTGCTAAGCCAATACAGTTTGAATGTAAGGGATCAGGAGATCAATCTAATGATCTGCCCCTCAGTTCCTTCTATTAATTCACATCAGGCTGTGTTCAATAATATTTTCAATTATCAGTCAGTTCTTGGCAATATTTCAACGTTCATGTTCGATGTTCTAAATATTTACAGTTGTTTTTTGTATCTTCTGCACAGTATTTACAAATCTTCACAATATAAAACCATCATATTCATCTTTGTATATATAAAAACTAGATTTTTCATAATTCTTCAGAATTTTAGCTCAAACGCGATGTTTGGCCCATTGCTTTGGTCCTTATATGGTCAGTTATTTCAGATTAAAGTGAAGTAAAGTTTTTTTATTTTGTTTTTCTTATTATTATTTTTTAGTCAGTCTTGGGTGTTCATTTGCAATTTATTTATTTATTTATTTATCTTTCTTTTTTTTAAATGTATTTATTGGCTTATTTGGTAGGGACAGTGCATGTTAATGAACATACACGGGTCTCATGCATGTAAACAAGCCACACCGGATTGTAGCCTTGGGCTAATTTCCATCCGTCGTCCCCCATGCGCACTCTCAAACACACACTCTTTCATCCAGGCCTATTGTACATGTTTTTATCCCAAACTTTATAAAAACTCTATAACTCTATACAGTTCTCAAACCATGTCAGTGTTTCCCTTATATGCTTACCGGTTTGACTAAGAAGTTAAGACCAAAATGTGCACACTGCCGGGGAAAATATCTAGCCTGTAGATAATATTGTAACCATTTTGTTTGAATTCCTTTATGATAAATATCCAGTTCAATTTAGACAACTCCCTCCAGGAAATGCAGCTCTTTCAAAACCGTACAGCACACGTACAGCACACGGACATCACACGGACAGCACACGGACAGCACACGCCATCACACGGACCTTCACCTCTCACAAGCAACTTCACTCGCTTCCCATAAAACAAAGAATCTAATTCAAAATACAAAAATCATTACATTCAAAGCACTTCCTAACCTGGCTCCTCCGTGCATATCTGACCTCCTGCCCACACACTCTGCTCCTCCTTCTCTCCAGCTCCGTCACCAGGGGTGAGCCTTCAGCCGCTCTGCCCCCAGCTCTGGAACTCACTCCCTCCTGACCTACGTACCATAGACTCTCTGCCACTTTTCAAATCCAGACTGTCCCAGACCATCGAGTCACACACTCACCATCTCTCACCAATGCTTTGCTCTATTTGATTCTGTTCTGCTTGTAAATATTGGTAGGGGAAACACTGCATGTTGCTACAATGTGGTTTAGTTTTGCGTTATCTTTCGTCGACTGCTCACAGGAATATTTGTTTCAGTAACTTGTCGCATTTAATACATTTTTGTGTTTTTCTTTCACACGGTATTTAGTTTCGAGGCCAGATATCAGCAAAGGTTTTTCCTTAGGTCTATTAAAACTGACATTTGTCATGGGCATGATTAAAGTGCACATGACACATTAGACAAACATTGTGCTAAAACATTTAAAATTAAGATTCTGCTAAAACATCTAATCCTATATTCATTAGATTCTACCTACAACATAAATACTATTGTCTCACTTCCTCATTGGACAGTAACAAGAAGTGACATAAATAGAAGTAAAATTTAAACTGTCGCTGTGCCAACCATGTTTTATCAATGAGAATTCAGTCACTTGTAATTCTTTTCTATGGATTTCCCTACAGGGATTAAAGTTTAACTTAACTTCTATGGGACTATCCTTATGTTATCAACTATATATATTGATAGAAATAACTTTTCTTCCCATTTGTTCTTAAATTGCTGTTTCACTGAACAAATATTATCTCTATAAATATAAAAGAAATTAAAACCTCTCATATGCACTTAAAGTACAGACGTTTGAGTCCATAACCTAAAGCAGTGTCCTTTTATTGATTTAACCTGTTGCATTTTATCTATTTCTGTTAGTATGTATGTTATAGTTTATTATATCCATTATATTTTTGCTTCCTTTTATATATATTATTATTATTATTATTATTCTCATTATTATTATTATTTTCACTTCCTCCTCAACTTTAGTTATGTGAACTCCTTTCAAAGCCAGACGCTAGTTTTAAGGAGCTCTTTGCACAACTTTTATTTATACACATACTCACACATATCCATCCATATTCTTCACTCTCTCTCTCACATTCACCATCCATTTTCACTCAACGTTTTCACACAATACTTAATATCATGGGTTACACAATTCAAATTTTTTTACACAATACTTAATATCCCGGGTTACACAATTTAATACCATGCACATTTTTCTATACAAAACGGCACGCCGACCGTACAACGAGTGACTCTTATATTTACAACGGTTTTTGGGGGCCACAAACCTCCCCAACGTATACCGTAACGTTGCAACAAAGAACCTACGTCTAGGTCTTTCCCAGTCTACGGGGTGGCAGGCTACAATATCGTTAATGAGCAAGGCACGCCGACCTCCTCCGATAATTGTACCTATAGGCGAGCTGGCCCGTTACTGACTTCTATAGTATCAGGCGGTGCCACTCCCTTTCAGTCACTTTAACTTTATATACAATGTTCTATAAAAAAACGGCACGCCGACCGTACAATGAGTGACTCTTATATTTACAACGGTTTTTGAGGACCACAAACCTCCCCAACGTATACCGTAACGTTGCAACAAAGAACCTACGTCTAGGTCTTTCCCAGTCTACGGGGTGGCAGGCTACAATATCATTAATGAGCAAGGCACGCCGACCTCCTCCGATAATTGTACCTATAGGCGAGCTGGCCCGCGGTGCCACTCCCTTTCAATCACTTAAACTTTATATACATTATATATACATTTCATTTCACACTTCCAGCACATTTCACAACATAAAATCCTGTCCCTACTTCTCCGCTCGAGCCACCACATTCAGACAATCTGTGTTTTTCAAAAAAAAAACTTTAACTTTAAGTTTTCTTAAGTTTTGTTTTAAATTTTTTGTATTTTATTTCAAATTGAAACGGCAGACACTTAGTGATATGCTTACTTGTGTAC